>NC_134779.1:6701918-6704418 GCF_046742065.1 Oratosquilla oratoria | reverse complement strand
GACACAATACTTGAAAAGATCTCCAATCTCAGCCAGTCCAAGTCTTCAAGCAAGCGGAGTTCCCTTGAGTCCAAGTTCCAACGGTTGCTAGACATTAGACCACCTGCTCCTCCAAGATGGGTGACCAATCTCTCCAGTAGACAGCTTTCGGATGCAGAAAATAATGTGCTGGCCAGGGGCCTTAACTTTAATGTTCAAGGCAAAGTCAACCACGCTGAATTCCTGGCCGCTGCAGAGTTAGGAGTGAATTTTATGGAAGGCACTTCTGAGGACAAACAGGCCGTCAGAACTAAAATCGTAGGAGCACTGAAATCCAAACAGACAAGTCGTTCCCTGACCACTGAAGAAACCAAAGCTTTAGCGGAACTACGCAGAGATCGCTCAATTGTTGTTTTAACCAGCGACAAAGGGAGGTCAACTGTCGTTTTGGACAAGGAAGACTATGACCAGAAGGCTCTGGCGTTACTTCAAGATACCCAGACTTACACCATCGTACCTCAAGACCCCACAAAGAAGCTACAGGCCAAAGTTGAACGAGAGCTGAAAGAACTCAGAGAAAATCGGATCATAAATGATGTCGAGTGGAAGAAAATGAGGCCAGGAGATTCTACCATCCCTAAGTTCTATGGGTTACCAAAAGTCCACAAAGAAAATATTCCCCTTCGACCCATAGTAGCTTTTAGAAATTCTCCGACATACCATCTTGCTTCGTACTTGGCTAAACTTCTCAGACCTCTAGTGACTGATTCACCACATATGCTTCAGAATTCAGCTGACTTCATTGAAAGAATCAAAGGACTTAACTTAAGGAGTGGGGATGTCTTGGTTTCCTTTGATGTTCAGTCCATGTTTACGTCCATCCCACGAGATTTGGCCAAAAGTGCGCTGAAGTCGGCCATGGAGGACAACCGGGGATTCTTGGATAACCAGAAACTTTCCGTGTCAGAACTCATGAGACTCATATCCCTGTGCCTTGATTCCACTTATTTCCGCTTCAGGGATCACACCTACCACCAGCGTAAGGGCACACCGATGGGATCGCCTATTTCAGTTGTGGTGGCTGAAGTAGTGATGCAAAGACTGGAAGCTCAACTTCTAAGTGCTGCACCTACTTCGCTAAAACTGTGGACTAGATACGTTGATGATGTGTTCGCCATTTTGGACAGCAAGGACGTGGAGCCTTTCTTCAGTTACATCAACAGTGTTGAACCGGCCATTCAATTCACAATGGAACTGGAGAAAGATTTCCAACTGCCGTTCCTGGACGTCTGCGTCAAGCGTGAAGGTGACACCCTTGGTACAAGTGTCTACAGAAAGCCCACCCACACTGATAGACTGTTGGACTTTGATAGCTACCATCCAGATTGCCACAAAAGGAGTGTCATCAGGACTTTATGGAACAGAGCTGATAAAGTCTGTTCTTCTGTGGAATCCAAGAAGGCCGAAAGAAAACACCTTTTACAGGTCTTCCTGAACAACGGCTATTCCAGCAGTACCATACGGAAATTGACCCACCGAGACCCCACAACAGAGACCACATATCACGCCTAGAGTCACTATCCCCTACATCAAAGGAGCTTCAGAGGTCACTGCTAGAGTCTTACGTGACAAAGGAATACAAGTAGCACACAAACCCCGCAACACCTTACACAGAAATCTCACCAAAGTAAAAGACACCGAAGAACCTACTCAACAGGCCTGTGTAGTTTACCAAATAAGCTGCACGGACTGTGACACGGTTTACGTAGAGTGACTGCAAGGGTGAACCTTTCCCAGGTTTACCATTTCAGCGATTCATAAGGAGTTCACATTCTTGTAAACCGTTTATACCCTCTGAAGACGATTCCTGGACGGGAATCGAAACGTCGGGCAAATAAACCCTTCAATTGAATCTGGTGTTTGCTGTTTTCCAATATATATATATATATATATATGGACGTGTATTGATAGCAAGATTCTCTAAGTGAAGAAATACAATGAACATACATTTTACAGTACATGAACAGGTCATCCACACTGGAATAAGATTATAAGAATGGAGGTGACTGCAAGAGACAATAAGGGTTACACTAGGCAGTTGCATTAATTTAATACCTCTTATCACAACTAACTGTTTCAGCGCTGACTACACGGTTTCTACGTTTGTTCTATCCTCTGTAACTACACACCTACATGATGTTTGTTTTTATATATGTACGATATACATGTTTGTGTATTTACGCATATATCTTATATTATCTATATAGTATAGATATTCACATATACATGCTTAATGATGGTGAAAAAAAAGACATGGGTCTTCGTCCGAGTTTATTCCTGACTTCTTTTGTACTGGAATTCCTAGTCTTGTCATGATGTCTCATCTTATACATACATTTATATCCATATGTTTATGTGCGTTTATGTGTGTGCATGTACACTTATATGTGTACAATTTATGTATATGTACGAGCATGTGTGAAGGGGGTTGCCTCTCGTTCAAATGACTAATGGGATTCCT
>NC_134779.1:6689418-6696918 GCF_046742065.1 Oratosquilla oratoria | reverse complement strand
CTGACCAAAAAGGGTCAAATGTGACAAAGATTATTGGAGGCCAAGGCAATGTAGAATTAGTTATGATCAAAATTGCAAACAAAAAGATAAAAAAAAAAACAGAAAATTTGTAGCAGTGTATGTACCACTAAAAACACATGTGT
Organism: Oratosquilla oratoria; assembly: GCF_046742065.1. Lineage (NCBI taxonomy): Eukaryota > Metazoa > Arthropoda > Malacostraca > Stomatopoda > Squillidae > Oratosquilla > Oratosquilla oratoria. The sequence goes on along the minus strand of NC_134779.1, from coordinate 6,696,775 downwards.
GGTCGGAGAGCGAACATTCCAAATTATTTGAAGACACAATGATTGTGTTAAACGAGTTACTGAAAGAGGGTGGAAACATAGTAATCATGGGCGATTTTAATGCAAAAGACATAATCTGAGAAGAAATTATAGTTAAAGGGGGAGATGAACTTTGGAGCAACATTCTACTGGATATGACCACAAATACACCCTAACACATTGGTTAAGGAAAATCCTAGATATAGAAACAATGAGAAGCCGTCAAAACTAGACTTAATATTAACTTTTGAACCAGATATTGTGAACAAAATAGAGTATAAAACACCAATTGGAAAGAGTGACCGTATACTAATAGAGTTTGAATTGAAAAAACAGAACAATGTAGATAGGAATGACAAACAGAGAAGGAAGATTAATGTACAACGAAACGGATTTTTTTAAACTAAGAAAAAAATTCCAAAACACCAAATGGAATAAATTTTCTAAAGGGGAAACAAAGATGGAAGACAAATGGAACATATTCAAAGAAAAGTACAAGGAAGGAATTAACAAATATGGACCAAAAAAGAAACAAAAAGAGATTTACATAAAGTGTAGTGAGGCTAGAGATAGGAGAGACAAAGCTTGGAAAAAATGAAAAAAAAAAAATCCAAATGGTAAACATATATAAAACTAAGGAACGAATATGTGAATATACGCAGGAAAGAAAAAAGAAACTATGAAAAAGATATTATAGACAAATGTAAGGATCAACCTAAACTCTTTTACAGATATATAAACAAAAAAGTAAAGGATAAACATGAAATAGTGGAATTGCGTGAAGGACATAAAGAATATATAGATGACACGGAGATGGCAGAAGTTATGGTCAGACATTTTTGATCTGTTTTTACAATTCAGAGCTCACAATCCTGGAAAAATGGACAACAAGAAAGATTACCCACTATGAAAGAAATAAAAGTAACACAAAAAGAAATAAGAGACCAGAGAAAAAACCTAGATGTCAGGAAATCGTAGGGACCAGATGGAATCGCAAATTGGATACTGAAAGAGTGTATAGATAAACTGACAGATAAACTATACAAGATAATTGACTTCTCACTCAAAGAGGGAAAGGTGCCGCAAGATTGGAAAGATGCAAACATAGTATCAATATATAAAGGAGGAAATAGGGAAGATTATACAAACTTCAGACCGGTATCTCTTACAAGCACAGTAGCAAAAATATTCGAAAAGGTTAAAAAAAAAATGGACCAAACACTTAGAAGAAAATAAAATAATAAACACCAAACAATTTGGCTTTAGAAGTGGAAGTTCATGCACCACAAACCAAATCTGCTTTTACTCGAGATTAATTGAGATGATACAAGAATCTGCTGGGCAGATTGCGTCTTTTTTGATTTGCAGAAGGCAGTCGAAAAAGCACCACATAAAAAAAATTAATAAGAAAAATTTAAATATTTGGAGGAATACAAGATAAACTTCTGGAATGGATGAAGGATTTCTTAACAGGAAGAAAAATGAGAGTGGTACTTAGAGACAAAAATTCGAACTGGGAAGATGTGAAAAGTGGCGTTCCACAAGGCTCTGTAATGGTTTCTTTAATGTTTGCTATATATATAAATAATATGGATGATGGAGTAAACTGTTATATGAACTTCTTTGCTGACGATGCTAAATTACACAAGAGAGTAAGAACAGAAGATTGCATATCGCTACAAGAAGACCTATACAAAATATGGGAATGGAGTTGGAAAAGTGAGATGAATTTCAACATTAAAAATGTAGCATAATTTGAAAAAAAGTAAAAATACAGTATCGGGACAGTATAAAATTGGAAACAAAGAAGACAAAAAATTCATTCAGAAAGGGACCTGGGAGTAATCATCTCAAGTGACTTGACACCTGATAAACATGGGATATTGGCCGCTTGTTACTGTGGCAAAGTAGCATGCAGTCGATACTTTAGGGTCTATATGGGGCGCCCCTACGGACCAGAGCCACACATCATTTTGTCTATGATAGAGGAAAACTCTGTTCATAGAGAAATGATGACACTTTTATACTACGACTGTCCCTCCGTTATGCTGTCCCCCAATTCTTGTTGCTATACTGTACAATTTCTCTGAGTATTTTCTTTTTCTGTGGTGGGGGAATTTCCTGTGGTGGGGGAAAAGAATACTGCCACCAAGTATTCCCATTTGGATCGTAAGAGGCGAGAAAAAAGGGACGGGGATTGGGACTAGGCATCCTTCTCCTTGTAGCCCCACAGGGGAAATTCCTAAAAGCGAAGGCAGAGGTATAAGAGGGGCTGGAAGGCCTCGGACCAGCACCCTAAATTTTGGGTCTTTTAATGTGCGTGGATGTGGTACAGATGAGAGTAAAAGGGAAGAGATAAGTAGTATGTTTGTGAGAAGAAAGATGGATGTGTTGGCTTTGAATGAATCTAAGCTGGAAGGGAAGGGCGATTGTAAGTTTGGGAGTGTAAGTGGGAGGTTATCAGGAGTGAAGAGAGGGCGAGGGAGGGAAGGGGTGGCTATACTAGTAAGTGAAGAGATAGGTAAATGTGTAGTGGAGTGGAAGGAGGTTTCCTCAAGGATAATGTGGATGAAGGTGAAACTGGAAAAGTAGATGTGGGTTTTTGTAGGTGCATATGGGCCTGGCAGTGAGAAGAATGTAGAAGAAAGGGAGGCCTTTTGGATAGATTTAAATGAGTGCATAGAGGGTTTAGGGAGAACTGTAAATGTAATAATACTGGGAGACCTTAATGCTAGGGTAGGAAAGGAGCCAATTGATGGAGTGGTTGGGAAATGTGGAGTTCCAGGAAAGAATCGTAGTGGAGAGTTGATGATGGAAATGTGTCTAGAAAGAGAGTTGATGATAGCAAATACAGTGTTTCGGAAGACAGTCAAGCATAAGTACACATAGGAGAGGGTGGTGGAGGGAAAGTTGGTAGATAGAGCTTTAATGGACTATGTAGTGGTACATACATACATACATACACCAAGGCTTTTTCCCCCTTACCAGGGGGGTAGCCAAAAAGGACAAGGCACAAAAACATTCCCACCCATTTCATCCCCGAAAACACTCCACACCCTCCACCCTCCCTCCCATCTTAGCACCTCCCAGATGACGGGTCATCCCTGCACCCTGTCCACTGCCCTGGGTCAGAAGCAGTGTCGCAGGACACAGCACATCCACAGCAAGGCCGCTTCATTAAATCGGCGACCCCCCCTCTCCGTCCCCCCATATAAAGGAGAGGACGGGGAGAAATCCCTTCGGGCTGCATCAAAAATTTTTGCTCACACACACTACCTCACCCCCATTCCCCCGTCCAATCCACCTCATGCATCACAACATTTTCCATATACAACCATTCTCCATATGTAGTGGTAAATAGGATTATGATAGGAAGAGTTGGGGATGTACATGTGCTAAGGGGAGAGGGTGGGGGAATATCAGATCATTTTCTGGTGGAAGGTAAGTCGAGAGTGGAGGACAGATGGAGGAAGAGGAAAGGGACAAAAGGTAGGGAGGTGCTTAGAGTGAACTCTCTAAACGAAGAGGAAAGGGGGAAGGAGTACAAGAGGAAGCTGAAGGAGGAGTGGGAGGGAGTGAAGGATAGAGTAGAGGTAGGTGTGGAGGAGGAATGGGGATGGTTCAAGGAGGGAGTCACAAAGTGTGCAAAAATGGTGTGTGGAACAAGAAGGTCAGGAGGAAATAGAAGGAAGGGTAGTGAATGGTGGGATGAGGAAATGAAGAAGGTTGTAGAAGAGAAGAAGCGAGCTTACACAGATTGGTTACAAAATAGGACGAGGGAGTCATATGAGACGTACAGGGAAAAGAAAAGAGAAGTAAAGAAAAAGGTAAAGAAGGCAAAGAGGAGAGCAGATGTAAAATGGGGTGAGAGTGTGACAGAAAATTTTGAAAATAATAAAAAGATGTTTTGGAAAGAAATTAAGAGAGGAAGAGGAGGCGAATCAAGTAGAGAAGAAAAGGTAAAAGGTGCAGATGGAGAGATGATAATGGAAGAGAAGGCAGTAAGGGGAAGATGGGCAGAATATTTTAGGGAGTTGCTTAATGTGAAGGAGGATAGGGAGGGAAAGATAGCTGCAGTGGGAAATGCGAAGAAAATGAGAGTGATGAGTGAGGAAAATGGAGGAGAAATAAGGAAGGATGAAGTGAAGGCAGCTGTTAAGATGATGAAAGCAGGTAAGGCACCTGGTATGGATGGATGCCATGCAGAATGTCTTAAAAGGGGAGGTATAGTGATGGTGGACTGGCTGGTGAGGTTGTTTAATGTTTGCTGGAGAGAAGGTAGAGTGCCAGAGGACTGAAGGAGTGCTTGTATATTTCCACTTTACAAGGGAAAGGGGGACAAGTGTGAATGTAGTAGTTTCAGAGGGATTAGCTTGTTAAGTGTAGTTGGAAAGGCTTATGGGAGGATCTTGATTGAGAGGATTAGGAGAGGAACAGAGGGAGTAATTGGTGAGGAACAGTGTGGGTTTAGGACAGGTAGAGGTTGTGTAGATCAGATTTTTGTGGTAAGACAGATATGTGAGAAAGCTATAGGAAAGGGTAAGGGTGTTTTCTGGGCCTTTATGGATCTGGAAAAGGCTTACGACAGGGTAGACAGAAAGGCACTGTGGGAGGTTATGCAGATATACGGGATAGGAGGAAAGCTTCTCGGAGCTGTCAAGAGTTTTTATGAGAGTAGTAGAGCTTGTGTCAGGATTAGAAATGGAGAGAGTGAGTGGTTTGAGGTAAAGGTGGGACTTCGTCAGGGATGCATTATGTCACCCTGGCTGTTCAACTTATACATGGATGGGGTGGTGCGAGAGGTGAATGCAAAGGTAGTGGATCAGGGATTGGAGATGGTTAAGGAAAATTGAGAAAAGTGGGAGGTGAGCCAGCTCTTGTTTGCGGACGACACTGCGCTTGTGGCAGGATCGGAGGAGGGATTGAGGAAGTTGGTGACAGAGTTTGGGAGAGTGTGTGATAGAAGAAAGCTGAAGATAAATGTGGGTAAAAGTAAGGTGATGAGATGTACAAGGGGTGAAAGTGTCAGTAATCTGGAAGTGAGCATTAAGGGAGAACAACTGGAGGAAGTGGATAGTTTTAGATACTTGGGTGCAAATGTGGCAGGAAAAGGTGGAGTGAAGGTGGAGGTAGAATGTAGATTGAGAGAAGCGAGTAAATGCCTTGGTGGTTTAAAGAGTGTAACGAGGAATAGAAATTTGGGAATGGATGCTAAGAGGAGACTGTATGAAGGAGTGATTGTGCCAACAGCACTGTATGGAGCAGAAACATGGAACATAAGAGAGGAAGAGAGAAGAATCTTGAATGTGTTTGAGATGAAGTGTCTGAGAAGTATGATGGGGGTTACTAGGCTTGATAGAGTGAGAAATGAGGAGGTGAGGAGGAGAACAGGGGTGGAAAGGGAGCTGGGAGATAGGGTTGATGAAAGAGTATTAGGATGGTTTGGACACATGGAAAGAATGAGTGAAGAAAGACTAGTAAAGGAGGTATGGAAGGCAGATGTGGAGGGAGTGAACATGAGGGGACGTCCTAGGATGAGATGGATGGATGGGGTGAAGGGGGCTTTGGGGAAGAGGGAAATGTCTGTTGAGGAAGGATGGGAGAGGACAGAGGACAGGGGTGAATGGAGAATGGTTGTATTTGGAAAATGTTGTGATGCATGAGGTGGAATGGACGGGGGAATGGGGGGTGAGGTAGTGTGTGTGAGCAAAAATTTTGACGCAGCCCGAAGGGATTTCTCCCCGTCCTCTCCTTTATATGGGGGGACGGAGAGGGGGGGTCGCCGATTTAATGAAGCGGCCTTGCTGTGGATGTGCTGTGTCCTGCGACACTGCTTCTGACCCAGGGCAGTGGACAGGGTGCAGGGATGACCCGTCATCTGGGAGGTGCTAAGATGGGAGGGAGGGTGGAGGGGTGTGGGGTGTTTTCGGGGATGGAATGGGTGGGAATGATTTTATGCCTTATCCTTTTTGGCTACCTCCCTGGTAAGGGGGAAAAAGCCTTGGTATATGTATGTATGTATGTATGTATGTATGAGATCAATGAAAGTGACCTTCGATTACATAGATGAGGAGATATTTAAAAAGAGAGTTGTTACAATGAAAAGACCTAAACTAGAATATGCTGCAACACTATGGGCACCTAGCACAAAGAAAAACATAAGAAAGTTAGAAAGAATACAAAGAGCAGCGACAAAGATGGCGCCTACACTGACAAACATGACATACGAACAAAGATAGAAAAAATTTACATCTCTCATCACTAGAACAGAGATGAGAAAGAGACGATTTGTTGACCATTTTCAGAATTATGAAATTCTCGACCGAAACGACTTATTAAAGTGTGACAGAAGAGAAACAAGAGGACACGAAAAGAAATTAAAGAAAGACAGCTGCAGAAAAGACCTGAAAAATAATAGCTTCCCACAGAGAGTGATTGATGTCTGGAATAAACTGAACGAAGAAACAGTGAATCCCAAAACTATACACGATATTAGGAATAAACTGGATGTGGAGAGATACAAAAACGGGTTACTACATGCATAGCTCTCGTCCCGTGAAACACAACTAGGTAAATACAACTAGGTAAATACACACACACACACACACACACACACACACACACACACACACACACACACACACACACACGCACGCACGCACGCACGCACACACACACACACACACACACACACACACACACACACACACACACGCACACACACACATACGCACGCACGCACGCACACACACACACACACACACACACACACACACACACACACACACACACACACACACACACACACACACACACACACACACACACACATCTTTGGTTCGAAGAAACAATTGATAAACACTTATCCAAGAAGTAGCTAATTTTCAGTCTGCTTTTAATTACCAAGATCAATTACTTGTTACGATGTTTGGTCTTAAATAGAATGCTGCGTGACTCTGGTCCATAGAGATATCACTAAAATCCCTAGAATACTGACCTCATAAATCTTATGCATTTAATACCCGATATAGAAAGGGTTTCTAGAATGATCTAATGACCACTAATAATTAAATAATCTTAGAAAAAAATATATTTAGAATATCAAAAATAATAGAACATGAAAAAAAGTCAAATATATTCCTGAAGAGAAAAGAAAGAGTGGAATAGAGCCAATGAAGCAAAGTGATTGAGAAAGAGGATGTAAATGAAAACAAAAGAAAAGTTCAGCGACCCTGAAACAAGCAGCGGTTTGTCTTTCTGAGTCAGAAAGAAGGTACAGGAGAATGCTGTGTTATAAGGGCCCGTATGAAATGCACAGGAAAAAATCTTAATCTTGGAA
>NC_134779.1:6679418-6684418 GCF_046742065.1 Oratosquilla oratoria | reverse complement strand
TTACGTTGTACGCAAAAAATCGTGGATATGTAAGTCGAGTATACAAATATAAGAAAGTTTTGATTCATTTATATCTCTCTTGATATTACAATGGGCTAAAACAATGTCACTTGTTACATCTGAATTGAGTTCGAGTCCTTAGCATGACCACGTATCAGTTTCCGTATATATGCGTCCATCGAGCTCCTCGTCAGTCACGACTGTGATGGCATAGAATTAAAGTGAATTAATGTGGTTGAAAAAATTAAAGTAGGTTCACTGAGGACCATTCAGTGTATGTAAAAACATTTTCCCACGCGTACGTATTACCAATTACAATATCAGAGCGAAGGTGGATTGAACGCATATATTTATGAATATGTAACTCGAGCATACAAATAAAAGAGAGTTGTGTTCAACTGATATATCTCTTGATAGTGCAATAGGCTAAGTCATTGTTACTTGTTAAGTCTAAGCTAGGTTCAAGTTCTTAGCTTCACTTAGTATCAGTTTTCGTACATATACTTCCATCGAGCTCCATATCAGTCTCGAGTATGATGTCATAGAATTAAAGTGAATTAATGTGGTTGAAATATATATATATATATATATATATATATATACATATATATATATGTATATATATATATATATATATATATATATATATATATATATATATATATATATATATATATATATATACAGTATATATCCAAAGTAGAGAACTTGGAAAAACTAACGACGCAGAGCGCTTTTGTACATTACGTCCTCAGTGCAAAAAGTACATAGTTAAACAGAAATACATACATTATATATACATGAAGAAGAAACAAGGACAGTTTACAAATGAGGAGAGGACATTTACTCCCTGGAAAGTGGTAAAAGTGATCATACGTACCCGTGTTCTTATTATATATATATATATATATATATATATATATATATATATATATATATATATATATATATATATATATATATATATGCGTGTGTGTGTGTGTGTGTGTGTGTGTGTGTGTGTGTGTGTGTGTGTGTGTGTGTGTGTGTGTGTGTGTGTGTGTGCGTACGTGTGTGTGTGTATACATATATATATGTGTATATATATACATGTACATGTACATATATATATATATATATATATATATATATATACATATATATATATATATATATACACTTTTGTGTTTGTATGTATACGTGTGGATATTCATATGTATATGTATATGTATATGTATACATATGTATATGTATATGTATATGTATATGTATATATATATGTATATGTATATCGTAAAGGAAGGAAGCAGGTTTTCTTTGATGCATGTAGAATTAAATACGACAGCATTCTGACAATTGTTAAACTTTTTCTTAATGTTTTCTATTTGTCTTATCAACTTTTTTCCAGTTGTAGGGTGAGCTGATACAAGTTCTCCAAAGTTTTCCATTTAATATTCTCGAGCTTTCGTCTTCAAAGAGACATCATCAGGATTGACATAATTTCTGCAATAATGAATACAAATGTTGGTACATATAAGTTACAAAATAAATTACAAAAATACAAATACAAATAAACAGGTAGAACAAAAGATATATAACAAGAGTTATTACTTACGTCTATAAGGAAAGTACAAATGATAGAGAGAAAGGTTTAAATACATAAACTGCTATCCGAGTTCCCATTACGGAGTCTGGCGGATCGTCTGAGTGGTGGGGGAGTGGGGGGTAGGAGGGGAGGGGGAGGGGGAGAGGGGACCTCTCTACATTGAGGTCCCCTCTCCCCCTCCCCCTCCCCTCCTACCCCCCACTCCCCCACCACTCAGACGATCCGCCAGACTCCGTAATGGGAACTCGGATAGCAGTTTATGTATTTAAACCTTTCTCTCTCTCTATCATTTGTACTTTCCTTATAGACGTAAGTAATAACTCTTGTTATATATCTTTTGTTCTACCTGTTTATTTGTATTTGTATTTTTGTAATTTATTTTGTAACTTATATGTACCAACATTTGTATTCATTATTGCAGAAATTATGTCAATCCTGATGATGTCTCTTTGAAGACGAAAGCTCGAGAATATTAAATGGAAAACTTTGGAGAACTTGTATCAGCTCACCCTACAACTGGAAAAAAGTTGATAAGACAAATAGAAAACATTAAGAAAAAGTTTAACAATTGTCAGAATGCTGTCGTATTTAATTCTACATGCATATATATATATGTATATGTATATGTATATGTATATGTATATGTATATGTATATGTATATGTATATGTATATGTATATGTATATGTATATGTATATGTATATGTATATGTATATGTATATGTATATGTATATGTATATGGCTATGTCTATGTATATGTATATGTATATGTATACGTATATATGTATGTATATATATATATATTTATATGAAACATAATTTAAATAAACGCGTGAATGTAAGATTTCGCAGAAAACCACTCGGGAAATAAGGCGCTATGATCCATACGTTTTCGACTAATCAGACATCGTCAGGGAAGATTTCTGAATAGCCGAAAACGTTTGGATCATAGTGTCTTTTTTCTTTAGTGATTTTTCTGTAATATATATATATATATATATATATATATATATATATATATATATCGGTGTATATGTATGTATATATGTGTATATATATATATACATACACACATATATAATATATATATATATACATATGTGTGTATATATATACATGTATATGTATGTGTATATGTATATGTATATGTATATGTATATGTATATGTATATGCATATGTATATGTATATGTATATGTATATGTATATGTATATGTATATGTATATGTATATGTATATGTATATGTATATGTATATGTATATGTATATGTATATGTATATGTATATGTATATGCATATGCATATATTTATATGCAACAGAATTCACTAAAACGCGTGAATATAAGATTACGTAGAAAAACAGTCAGGAAATAAAATACTATGATCCCAACGTTTTCGACTATTATGACATCTTCAGGGAAGATGTCTGAATAGACGAAAACGTTTGGGTGATATGATCATAGTGTCTTATTTGACGAGTTGTTTTCTGCGATATAAAAACATAAGACATAAAAGTGAAGGAGACTGCAAGAGACCATAAGGCCTACACCAGGCAGCTCCGTATCAATCACCACCTGTCATCCCATCCATAAAGTTGTCTAATCCTTTCTTAAAACAACTGATATCATCAGCGCTTACTACATGGTTACCAAGTCTATTACATTCATCGACCACCCTATTAGTAAACCAATTCTTGCTTATTTCCTCCTTAAATCTAAATTTGTCCAGTTTAAATCCGTTACTGCGAGTCCTGCCCTATTGTTTGAATATAATGACCTTGTTTGCATCATCCTAGTTAAAGCCTTTGATCCACTTGAACACCTCTATTAGATCCCCCCGCACTCTGCGTCTTTCCAGCGCGTGTAAGTTAAGGTGCCTAAGCCTTTCCTTGTAAGGCAAATTTCCGAGTTCATGTATTATTTTGGTCATTCTTCTCTGTACTGATTCTAGTGAATTGGTGTCCATTCTGTAGGACGGAGAGCAAAGCTGTACTGCATAGTCAAGGATGGGTCCAACTATCGCTAGATAGAGTTTGATAATTACCTCTGCACTTCTATTCGTTACCGTCCAAGCAATGAAACCTAACACTCTGTTAGCTTTATTCCTGGCGATAATGCACTGTTTCCTGGTTTTAAGTTCTGGACACCCTAGAACTCTCAAGTTTCTCTCGCACTCAGTTTTTTCCCCGACCATGTGAACAACTTGTTAAGATCATCCTACAGAATCTCTGCGTCGTCTCCTGACCTAATTTGACGTCCTATTTATCCCACCGTCATAATGAACAAGAAGGGACACAAAACCGAGCCCTGGGCCCAGGACCCCACTGGTAACATTTCTCCACCTAGATTTTACTCCATTTATGGTGACCCGGTGTTTTCTCTTACTAATCCAAGCTCTAATCCATTCTAAAAAAAAATTCTCCTATGCCATGGGTTTAGATTTTATCTAGTGGTCTCTGGTCTGGCACCTTGTCGAACGTTTTGCTAAAGTCAAGGTAAATAACATCGTAATTATCATTGTTTTATATATATATATACATACATACATATATATACATATATGTACATTATACATACATACATATATATATGTATATATATATATTTTATATATATACATATATATATATATATATATATATATATATATATATATGTGTGTGTGTGTGTGTGTGTGTGTGTGTGTGTGTGTGTGTGTGTGTGTGTGTGTGCGTGTGTGTGTGTGTGTGTTTGGTGTTTGTGTTTATACATTTATATATGTTTTTATATATATATATATATATATATATATATGATATTTAAATATATATATATATATATAGTCTGCTCCATGACCTCAGCTTGAGAACTCGTCCTTTGCCAAGACACTAGCTAGCGAATAGCTTTTGTTAAGTTTACTTCTTGTGAAGTTTATATCTTCAAATAGTGACAAGTTATTGTGTTGTGTTTTTGTAATTGTGTACGTATAGAGCTATAAAGTTACAGATATAAGATAAAGCTGGGTTTGAACTGGAGTCACCTCGCCTTCCGCCATAGGTAGCGACGATCTAATCCGGTTTGTAATCTCATTTTACACTTTTTTTCTCTGCTTTCGTTCGTGTTTTTTTCATTCCGTTTTTTCTTTTTCATATGGCTACCCCACACTTTATTGTGTCTTTTCCAGGTGAGCATAAACCAATCAATTACCGTCAATGTGCTTTTCATTTATTAGTTTGAGTGCACATGTTTCACCTATCACCTCCCTCCCGAAATTCGTTTTGTTTCTTTTTCCTGTTTTTCTTATCTTTCATACTTTTAACTAAAAATAAGGATATAACGAGAAACGTACAAGTGAGTGATAGTCTAGGCCCTAGCAATTATCAAGTAATAAGACTTAATATTATATGAGAAGAAATAATATCACGAATAACTTTCTAG
>NC_134779.1:6669418-6671918 GCF_046742065.1 Oratosquilla oratoria | reverse complement strand
TGGAGGGCAAGTGTTACGGTGGATTTTGTCCATTTTAAGTCGCTAGTCCTCTTGTTGTGTATTTGTAACTGGCAATGTAAAGGGATTCCATTATTTTCTATGGTTTCTTGTGTAGTCCTTTACCTAGAAGAGTGGTACCCTCCCAGTTTGGTAGGTGTCCCTCTGTGTCTATGTGGTTAACTAGAGTGTTTGTTTCTCGGTGGTGTCTAATGTCCGCTTTGTGTTCCATGAGACTGTTGCTAAGTTCTCTGTATGTCTCACCGTAATATGTACTGTCGCATCCATTAGAGTGAATTTTGTAGTCGATGCTACTATCGCGATTCGTCTTGGTGTCGTTCTTTGTGATTAAATGTTCTATTTTCTTTCCTGTGTCAATAATTATAGCGAGACTTGTCTGTCTCAGCGTCTTGTAAAGCATGTGAGAGAAGTCAGAGTTAGGAACCACAAGGTATCGTAAATTCGGTTTCTTTTCACTTAATTTTTTCTGTCTAAATATACACACACGTGTATATATATATATATTGCAGTAATTCACAAGACACACATGAAAATAATATGCAGAAAAAACCACTGGTGTTTTTTTCTGCATATATATATATGTATTTATATGTATATATATGTATGTATGTATATATATGTATATATATATATATGTTGAGACATTGTGACAAGTTGAAAAAGGTGGAAAAAGAGAGTCACGGGTCTCGTTCCGAGTTTATTCCTGATCGGTTTCGCTTGTAGCTTCTTCAGAGGAATGATACTCTGAGAATAAAGCTGGCAGTATACATAGTTGGTTGACTCCGCGTTCCCTCTTTGTGGGGGTCCGTTGGAGTTTACAATTGAGTGAGGTGTTGTTCTATAATGTACAATTTATAATTTTGTGAGTATGATATGACTTGTGTGAAACCAATAAACCATGGTGTGAAATGTACCTTAAACTAAAAATCAGAAATCGAACATTTGTGGGAATAGAGTGGCTGAGGTGTCCTGACCGGTTTCGCTAGATGTCACATTTTATGATGATGCGAGATGTCACACTTATTGATGATATGAGAATAGTGTGTGAGAAAACATATTAAAGAATAACATATTAAATATTCATGAGATACAAAAATAAGTGATACAAAATAATAAATTTGAACAAAAGATGGATGGAATAAATTACAGTTGTATGTGGCTGAGGTGTCCTAGAATGTGGCGAGATGTCATATTTTATGACAATATGAGAATAGTGTGATCATGTTGTGAGAAGAAACATATTAACAGAACAGAAAAATATTAAACGTTTATATGTGATACAAAAATGTGAAATAAACTTGAACAAAAGAGGGGAAGGATAAATAATATATATATATATATGCAGACAAACCACTGGGAAAATGAAAGAGATGAGACCGAGCGTTTTCGTCCATTCAGACTTTTTCTTGAAAATGTCTGAATAGACGAAAACGCTCGTTCTCTTTTCTGTTATTTTCCCAGTGGTTCTTCTGGAAAATCAGGATCACGCGTTCAAGTGATTTCTTCTGCATATATATATATATATATATATATATATATATGTATATATATACATACGTATATGCATACATATAAATACATCATAATGCCTTTTCTACTTTATAAGGTGGTGGCTGAGTCAAATCATATACTTCCATTCGCGGTTTCTCCCATAGTAGCACCTCTTGCATGACGAGCCATCACAGTTCCTCGCCACATTGCTTGGGTTGAAGGCAATGTAGCAGGAAAGAGCGATTCCACAGAAGAGCCTGACAGCCGGGCCCCACTCTTTTTTATATTGTAAACCCCCCTTCCCCACCTACACCAACACCCTGCCCGCGTATTTCATTCACTCTCAAGAATCTTAAGAAACAGATAAGAACTGCTCCTTTTAAGAGAAGATTAGATAACTTTATGGATAGGGATGGTAGGTGGTAATGGACATGGAACTGTCTGGTGTAGGCCTTATGGTTTCTTGCAGTCTTCCCCATACTATTGTTCTCATATTTTTATCCCTTCAGGCAGTGTCATTACTTCGTCCCTACTTTTCGTGTACTACCATACTCGACAGTCATTCCTTTTGCACCCAACACCCCGTCACCCTATCAATTTTCATCACTGATGGTTTTCTCCTCCAGTGTATTTCATCTAATTCTCCTTTCCAGTATTTTTCCCATTTTTCCTCACTCATTTCTTCTACAAGTGTATTTAAAACCTAAGTTTGTATTTTCGGTATGTGTATAAAAGTTCAAGTCAATGTACATGATATAAAGCATATACTATAAATAGTTTTATAGAAAATGTATTATGATACAATATTAGATTGTCATAGATAATACATAGTAAATACTTATCGCTATTGTAGAAGTAACGGCACGACACAGCAGCACACAGACAAACCTGCAAAAAGAAAAAGAAAAAAACAGTTAGATGACATTCTGCAAACCTAACACAGAAAGACGTTCCTGTTAAACGTCTGGAGTCCCTCATCAGTGCGCCGTGT
>NC_134779.1:6661918-6664418 GCF_046742065.1 Oratosquilla oratoria | reverse complement strand
GAAGAATGTTAAAGAAAATGGATAAAAGTGGAAGATAAGCCTGTTGTTGTTTGCTGACGACACTGCGCTTGTGTCAGGATCAGGGGAGGGATTGAAGAAGTTAGTGACAGAGTTTGGGAAGTTGTGCGAAAGAAGGAAGTTCAAGATAAATGTGGGCAAAAGTAAGGTGATGAGATGTACAAGGGGAGAGAGTGGCAGCAGAATGGAAGTGAGTATTAAGAGAGAGAGATTGGAGGAAGTGGATAGTTTTAGACAATTGTGTGCGAATGTGGCAGGAAAGGGAGGAGTGGAGGTGGAGTTATAATGTAGATTGAGAGAAGCGAGTAATTGTTTTGGTGGATTAAAAAGTGTAATGAAAAATAGACATCTGGGAGGAGATTGTATGAAGGAGTGATTGTGACGACAGCACTGTACGAGGCAGAAACATGGGACATAAGGGAGAAAGAGAGGAGGAGTTTGAATGTATTTGAGATGAAGTGTCTGAGAAGTATGATAGGAGTTACTAGGCTGGATAGAGTGAGAAACGAGGAAGAGAAGGGGGATGGAAAGGGAGTCAGCAGATAGGGATGATGAAAGAGTATTACGATGTTTAGGCATGGAAAGAATGAATGAACAAAGATTAGTAAAAGACGTGTGGAAAGCAGAGGTGGAAGGAGTGAACATGAGGGGTCGACCTAAGGTGAGATGGATGGATGGGGTAAAAGGGGCATTGGGAAACAGAGGAATGTCTGTTGAGAAACGACGGGAGAGGACAGGAATAGGGGTGAATGGAGAAGGGTTGTGTATGGATGATGCTGTGATGCATAAGGGGGAGTGGGTGGGGGATGGGGGTGAGGGAATATGTATAGAAATAAATTGACTCAGCCCGGAGGGATTTCTCCCCGTCCTCTCCTTTTCTGCCTGAGGGAACGGAGAGGGGGGTCGCCGATTTAATGAAGTGGCCTTGTTGTAGATGTGCTGTGTCTTACGACAATGCTTCTAACCTAGGGCAGTGGACAAGATGCAGGGGTAACCCGTCATCTAGGAGGTGCCAAGATAAGAGGGAGGGTAGAGGGGAGTGGAGTATGTAGGGGATGGAATGGGTGGGAGTGGTTTATGTGCCTTTGTTTTTTGGCTACCTCCCTTGTAAGGGGGAAAAAGCCCTTGGTGTATGTATGTATGTATGTATGTATGTATGTATGTATGTATGTATGTATGTATGTATGTATGTATGTATGTATGTATTTATGTATTTATGTATTTATGCATGCATGTATGTATGTATGTATGTATGTATGTATGTATGTATGTATGTATGTATGTATGTATGTATGTATGTATGTATGTATGTATGTATGTATATGGACTAAGGGAAAAACATGGTCTGGTTACATGAGAGAAAAAGCAACAAAAAAAACTCCAATATAAAGTTTAATAGAAATAAAAGATGGTCATCTAAAAGTAGAGAGAGTCTTTTAAGGAAAGAAATCGATCCCTAAAGATAAAACTAAGGTCGCAAATGGTAGTAGAAGACATATTAGGAAAAGCAAGTAAGTTGGCAAGGCGCGAACACTACAACAAGATATGGATAAAAAGATAAATGAGTATTGAGGAATTAGAAAAAGAGAAGGCACTAAAAGATAAAGCTAAAAAAAAAGAAAAAATCTCGAAAAGAACGGAGACCGAAAGCGAGGAATTCTGTTGGAGTGTAATCGACATGAAGCTCAGAAAATGGTACATTAGAATGGGCGAAGAAAAAAAAAGTGGCCTATATTAACATTGACGGATTAGTTTTAGGACTAAATGAACTAAATGATTACCTGTTAGATGAAAAAACAGACATAATGGAAATTGTGGAGACGAAATTAAGGGGTTCAATACCACCCAATAATGTTGGACACGGGTCAATTACTGGATTAAAAACAAAAACGAGAAACAGGAAGGAGGAGTCATGTTCTTGGCCAAGAAAAACTTGAATGTGATGAAGATTATTGATCATGATAAAAGTCGAAGAGAGGGAAATGAAAAGTAGAAAGTTTGTGATTATCTATGTGCCCGCAAAAACGGGCTCTTGGAAAGAGAATGAGCATTCGAAAATGTTAGAAGATACAAGGCATTCATTAAATGAGATACTAAAGGGTAGAGGTAACCTGGTAATTATGGAGGATTTTAATCGCAAAGAAGTTTGTTGGGAGGAAATGACAGTGAAGGGCGGAGAGGAACTGTGGGGTAATGTATTACTGGGCATTAACCTTGGAATATACATTGACACAATGAAAACACCAGATACAGAAGTAATGAAGAACCGTCGAGACTGGATTTAATATATACAACAGAACCTGAAATTGTGGATAAAATTGAATACAAGACACCATTTGGAAAGAATGACCATATACTTATAGAGACTGAACTAAAAGAAGAAATATATATGGAGAGAAATGAAAAGTATAGAATAGGAAGATTGATGTACAACAAAACGGACTTTGGAAAACTTAAGAAATTCTTTCAAAATGCAAACTGG
>NC_134779.1:6624418-6644418 GCF_046742065.1 Oratosquilla oratoria | reverse complement strand
AATAGCACTTTAGAAAATCGCCGCGTCCTTGCAGATCCTCCCCATCTAGGAGGTACGGTTATGCTTTCCCACAAACGCCTCTTGATGGGCAGCCTCTAATCGTTCGTTCCTAACTTTGATCTAGATTCCAACATCCCTCAACCTCAGAAACTCCCCCCTCCAGCAGCAAAAACCAATGCTAAAAATAAAACTCTCATTAGAAATCCAGACACTGTAAAATATCCTTGCGAGATGGGAATAGTTTCTTACAAGGTATTCTCTGGTAGCTCAGATAAAGACAATCTAACCCAAGTGCATACAAACACGTATAGTGTCTGTCTGTCTGTCTGTCTGTCTGTCTGTCTGTCTGTCTGTCTGTCTGTCTGTCTGTCTGTGTCTGCCTCTCTCTCTCTTTCTCTGCCTCTCTTTCTCTCTCTCTCTTCCTCGTTGGTTTTAATGCGAATATGTCAGTCTATACGCACAAAAACACACGCGTGCATATATATATATAGAAACATATTAAACATTTAAGCACAGAGACACGTATATGTATGTTATATATATGTATCTATATATATATATATATATATATGTATATATATATATATATATATATATACATGTTGTATATGTGTATACACACACACACACACACATAACCACACGCACACGCACACACACACACACATAAACACACGCACACGCACACACACACACAAATAATGAGCTTAGTGCTCACTGCCGTAGGGTGGTGTCTGGCTGTCTCGACAGAGACTGCAGCAAATCCGAGGTGAATACACACACACACACACACACACACACACACACACACACACACACACACACACACACACACACACACACACACACACACACACACACACACACACACACACACACACACACACACACACACACATATATATATATATATATATATATGTATATATATATATATTTATTTATACATATATATATATATATATATATATATATATATATTTGTATATGTATGTATGTATTTGTATATATATATATATATATATATACATACATATCTTGTTGCGATCATATGATTTGAGTTCATGATTCATATGAATATCTAATTGACTACTGCACAACATTAAGAGTGCAGACCTTGTAATAAACACATCACTTAATAAAGACTTGCAAAATTGAATATGATACAATGTATATTCAATAATGATTTCCATAAATCGATACTAAATAGAATTGGGATAAACATGCTTATTTCAAATACAATCCTCAATTCCTGTGACTTAGTCAACGCACTATCTTGATGCGATCACATGTATTGAGTTCACGATTTATATGAATACTTAATTGACTACTGCACAACATTAAGAGTGCAAACCATTTTAATAAACACTTCACTTTGTAAAATTAAGGAATTAACAAGTTTGAATTTCAATTCTATAAACTCATTCATCGTATCACATAACCAACTCTAAATTTCTCTTATATGTATTTTTGCGAGTCTCTCATGATCCGTTCACTGTCTTAGCATGTGGCTTTTCTTCCCTTGTGCAGTCAGCACCTCTGTTTGTTATCAGCTAGATTTCACTCTTGTAGCCTGGCGTCCTCGTTCCTCTGTACCTCAAATGTTCATGATATTTAATCTCGATACTTAATCATGAAACAGTCATGATACTCAATCATGATACTGTCACAGATGTAATCATGATACTGTCACATGATATAATCATGATACTGTCAAATGATATAATGATACTGTCACATGATATATATATATATATATATATATATATATATATATATATATATATATATATATATATATGTACATATATCTACATATATATATATATATATATATATATACATATATATATACATATATGCATACAAACATATATACATATATACATACATATGTATACACACACACACACACACACACACACACACACATATATATATATATATATATATATATATATATATACATGTATATACATATATATATATATATATATATATACATATATATATATGTTTACACTATACAAATATACAAACATATATAACAGATATATATGTGTGTGTGTGTGTGTGTGTGTGTGTGTGTGTGTGTGTGTGTGTGTGTGTGTGTGTGTGTGTGTGTGTGTGTGTGTGTGTGTGTGTGTGTGTGTGTGTGTGTGTGTGTGTGTGTGTGTGTGTGTGTGTGTGTGTGTCTGTGTGTCTGTGTGTCTGTGTATGCGTGTATGTGTGTGTGTTCATATGTAATAACAATAATGATAACTGATACTGATTATTACCTCTAGTTTCACAACACGAAATCTCACAACTTCACCATAGCCGTCATCAATCTCCATGCGCTTTCGTAGTGATCTTCAGGAAAAGGTTAACCTATTGTTCGTGTTGTAGTAGTATGGATTTGCTTTCACATTACCGATAATGACCGTCATTTCACCCATCTCATTTCATTTGACCTGTATCACACATCCAAGATGCTCTTCATATCTCAACCATACCTTTATTATTATGATTATCACCCATCACCTCGTATCTGAAACCTTATATCAGTTTAATCTTTGTACGAAAATATATATACGTAAGTGGAAGGAACTCGCTCTATATTTGTTGCAGCTGAGACCCTAATGGCTTTACTTGTCTGACACATTTCTTTCTCATTGTCTCCTACGGGGTCGCTGACGTCACCTTGTGCCTAAGGCGAAGTTCTCTTTTAGTGTCTCACTGTTTCGCTGATACCCAGGCAAAGCACCAACTGGAACATCAAAAACAGTAAAAACACATAAAAAAATAACAAACAGGGACTTCATCAAAAATAACAATACATACATACATATACCAAGGCTTTTTCCCCCTTCCAAGGGAGGTAGCCAAAAAGGGAAAGGCATAAAAACACTCCCACCCATTTCCTCCCTAAATACACTCCACACCCCTCCCACCCTTCCTCTCATCTGAGCACCTCCTGGATGACGGGTCATCCCTGCACCCTGCCCACCGCCCTGGGTCAGAAGCAGTGTCGCAAGACACAGTACATTCACAGCAAGGCCGCTTCATTTAATCGGCGACCCCCCCTCTCCGTCCCCCTTTGCATATAAGGCGAGGACGGGGAGAAATCCCTTCGGGCTGCGTCAAAATTTACTCACACATACTACCCCACCCCCCACCCCCCCGCCCATTCCTCTTCATGCAGTCACAACATCATCCATATACAACCACTCTCCACTCACCTCTGTCTTCCGTCCTCTCCCTTCCTTCCTCAACAGACATTCCCCTCTTCCCCAAAGCCCCCTTCACCCCATCCATCCACCTCATCCTAGGACGTCCCCTCATGTTCACTCCCTCCACATCTGCCTTCCATACCTCTTTTACTAGTCTTTCTTCACTCATTCTTTCCATGTGTCCAAACCATCCTAATATTCTTTCATCAACCCTATCTCCCAAATCCTTTTTCACCCCTGTTCTCCTCCTCACCTCCTCATTTCTCACTCTATCTAGCCTAGTAACCCCCACCATACTTCTCAGACACCTCATCTCAAACACATTCAAACTCCTTCTCTCTTCTTCTCTTATGTTCCACGTTTCTGCCCCATACAGTGCTGTTGGCACAATCACTCCTTCATACAGTCTCCTCTTCGCATCCATTCCCAAATGTCTATTTCTCATTACACTCTTTAATCCACCAAGGCATTTACTCGCTTCTCTCAATCTACATTCTACCTCCACCTTCACTCCACCTTTTCCTGCTACACTTGCACCCAAGTATCTAAAACTATCCACTTCCTCAGTCGCTCTCCCTTAATGTTCACTTCCAGTCTACTGCCACTTTCACCCCTTGTACATCTCATCACCTTACTTTTACCCACATTTATCTTTAGCTTTCTTCTATCACATACACTCCCAAACTCTGCCACCAGCTTCCTCAATCCCTCCTCTGACCCTGCCACAAGCGCAGTGTCGTCCACAAACAACAGCTGGCTCACCTCCCACTTTTCTCCATTTTCTTTAACCATCTCCAATCCCTGACTCACTACCCTAGCATTCACCTCTCGCACCACCCCATCCATGTATAAGTTGAACAGCCAGGGCGACATAACGCATCCTTGACGAAGTCCCACCTTTACTTCAAACCACTCACTCTCTCCATTTCTAATCCTAACACATGCTCTACTACTCACATAAAAACTCTTGACAGCTGCCAAAAGCTTTCCTCCTATCCCATAAATCTGCATAACCTCCCACAGTGCCTTTCTGTCTACCCTATCATAAGCCTTTTCCAGATCCATAAAAGCCCAAAAAACATCCTTCCCCTTTCCTATAGCTTTCTCACATATCTGTCTTACCACAAAGATCTGAGCTACACAACCTCTACCCGTCCTAAATCCACACTGTTCCTCACCAATTACTCCTTCTGTTCCTCTCCTATCCTCTCAATTAAGATTCTCCCATAAGCCTTCCCTACTACACTCAACAGGCTAATCCCTCTGAAATTACTACATTCACACTTGTCCCCTTTTCCCTTGTAAAGAGGAACTATACAGGCACTACTCCAGTCCTCCGGTACTCTACCCTCTCTCCAGCAAACATTAAATAACCTCACCAACCAGTCCACCATCACTAAACCTCCCTTTTTCAGACATTCTGCATGACATCCATCCAGACCAGGTGCCTTACCTGCTTTCATCATCTTTACAACTGCCTTCACCTCATCCTTCCTTATTTCTCCTCCATTCTCCTCACTCATCACTCTCATTTTCTTCGTATTTCCCACTGCAGCTATCTTTCCTTCCCTATCCTCCTTCACATTCAGCAACTCCCTAAAATATTCTGCCCATCTTCCCCTCACTGCCATCTCTTCCATTATCAACTCTCCATCTGTACCTTTTACCTTTTCTTCCCTACTTGATTCGCCTCCTCTTCCTCTCTTAATTTCTTTCCAAAACATCTTTTTATTACTTTCAAAATTTTCTGTCATACTCCTACCCCATTTCACATCTGCTCTCCTCTTTGCCTCCTTTACCTTTTGCTTTACTTCTCTTTTCTTTTCTTTGTACGTCTCATATGACTCCCCTGTCCTCTTTTGTAACCAATCTGTGAATGCTCGCTTCTTCTCTTCTACAACCTTCTTTGTTTCCTCATCCCACCATTCACTACCCGTTCTTCTATTTCCCCCTGTCCTTCTTGTTCCACACACCATCCTTGCACACTTTAAGACTCCCTCCTTGAACCATCCCCATTCCTCCTCCACACCCATCTCTACTCTATCCTTTACTCCCTCCCACTCCTCCTTCAGCTTCTTTTCGTACTCCTTCTCCTTTTCCTTTTCATTCAAGGAGTTCACTCTAAGAACCTCCCTACCTTTTGTCCCTTTCCTCCTTCTCCATCTATCCTCCACTCTCAGCTTACCTTCCACCAAAAAATGATCTGATATTCCCCCACCCTCTCCCCTTAGCACATGTACATCCTTAACTCTTCCTATCATAATCCTATTTACCACTACATAATCCATTAGCGCTCTATCTACCACCCTTCCCTCCACCACCCTCTCCCATGTGTACTTACAATAACAATAAACAGAAAAAACAACAGGGAAAAAAATAGAATAGAAACAAGAGGAACAAGTACATGTCCAGCAGCAACAAATAACAACAATAGAAGAACAACAAAAGAAAAACAACAATATCAGGCAATTTTAATCAGCTTAGGACAACCCTAAAGCACTGTTCATACTAGCGGTTTCAATCAAAGTGGTCTAAACCGCGGCTGTTCAATTGCAATGTTGGTCAATGGTAGTGTTCACACACAACCACACAGTTTTTCCTTGACTATACAGTACCGCCGCGGTCTCCGCAAGGTTCAAGCTGTCAGTGTGAACAGGGCCTAATTACGCATCAAGAGGACTAATCCCATTTTATCTAATCCTTTCACTAACATCCAAGACTTAAACTAATTCTCCATGTCTGCTACCAGCCAGTTTCATTCAGCGAAGGGGAACTTCACCGCTTTGAGGCATCCTGCGTATTTAATATGATTCCCTCCTCTCCCACTCTTCCCTTCTTCTTCCTCCTCCATTTCTCATTTACCTTTTAATTTCCAGCCTTCCGGACAGCCTCCTTTGCATTAGCTGCCTTCAGGACTTTTAATTATCCCTGTATTTTTCTCTTTTACCAATATTCGTATTTTTCTAAAAGGCACAATGCCTTGGGATCTCCAGCCTTGCAGATCCTCGGCTCTTGAGCTCTTTCGGGTCTGCGTTGTGACCTCAACTAAATAAAATTATTTGGGAACAGGCTTAGTCAAGTATATAAAGAACATCTTTATGTGCCAGATCCTATTACCATACGTATTATAGACCAAACTGCCTCTGGTTTTCGTGTTTTCAAACTACCACAAAAGATATGATTAACGGAGACAGAACCGCAAGGATTAAATTTTTCGCTTCATCTTACCACTTGACTATTTGTTCTAAACTTTGCCATACGATTTTGAAAAGCCAAGTAAGATCTTTTCTTGTCACGACAAACCCCGTTGGATGACTGTAAACTGGATTCTAAAAACGGGATTGAATAATTCATAATGTGGTTAGATCCTTTCCATTGGTGTTTGATTCATGGGGTTGGATACCTCTGTAGGTGATTTGGATCCTTTAAGAGGAATTCAACTTAATTAAAAAGAATCCAAATTCCCTAAGGCTCATTCTAGGCTCTGCCAGGGAATTCTAGCCAGTAGGGGAACCGCCCTACGCAGCGGAAGACCTCGACTAGCGGCGGCGAAGCCAGAAGTCCTCCGGGGTTTAAACTTTGGCGTCGACCGGCGCCTTTTTTTCGGCCCTAAATCTTCCAGACTTTGAGGAGTTTCAGCCATCATAGCTGTGCGGTGTGATTCATTACCTCTGCCTCTAATTCGCCGGGGCTTTACAAGATTTCGGCTCATACAAACGTAAACGATGGGCATGCAACCACACGGAGACTTTTGTTTCATAACAGTGACCGAGGGCGAATGAAAAAAGAATAAGGCGCATAGCTACGGCCGAAGCTGTCATCTTTGACCTATTATACAATTGAACTGTTGGGCCACGTAACAGACACTGCTGGGAATCGGAGAGAAGTGCGGGATTCGAACCCACAACTAATCAAATAGGAAATCAGCACATTCCTGATTACGCCACCAGTGCACGGATGGTGAGTGAGAGCCGGAATACAAAGGAGATAAATGTAGGCAGACAGACGGACAAACAGAAAGGGAGAGAGAGAGAGAGAGAGAGAGAGAGAGAAAAGGAGTATATCAATGTATCAATTAGGTGTTCTTCTGGCAAGGTCTCACGAATTTGACCTGTGTTGTACTCGTATAACCTCTAGTTTTACTAGACACCCATCTTTTGATCATTCAATTTCATGGATTTTTTTTTTTTTTTTTTTTTTTTTTGCCCTGGAACTACTATTTGACATTGAGCTACCACTGGAATTTGAATTGCTACTCAGCCTTCCAGACCCGAGTCTGGAGGACTCCTTTATTCCAGCTATCGAGCCTTCCAGACTTGCACGGGACCTGTCAATGAACCATCTACTATCCATATTCCCTTTAGGGTAACCTACTCTTTTACCTGTGTATGTATGTATGCATATATGTATGTATCACGATGGGATGTAATGATAGTGGAGGACTAAATATCACGATGGGATGTAATGATAATGGAGGACAAAATATCACGGTAGGACATAATGTTAGTGGAGGAAAAAATATAGTTTTAGGAAGGGATGCCGGACAGAATCTCAATAAAGGACAAAATATCACGAAGGGATGTAATGACAGTGGAGGACAAAATATCACGATGAGATGTAATGATAGTGGAGGACAAAATATCACAGTAGGATATAATGTCACTGGAGGACAAAATATAATTTTAGGAAGGGATGTCGGGCAGAATGTCAATGAACGACGGGAGGCCGGTGTGAAACGCAGTGACGTAGGGGGACAAAATGTACAAAAGAGATCGAATGACTGTGAGCGACCAGATGTCCGTGATGGGGGAAATGTTAATTTTGATGGGAGAAAAGTTAATGAGGCATTGTATGTCAATGAAGGACCAAATATCAAAATAGAGCAAAGTGTCTTTATTGAAAATCAAAACGTGTCAAAAAGAAATAGTCACAAGTTTCTTAAAACCATGTATTTTAATGCTCGTAGTATTAGGAACAAATTCCAAGATATACAGGCGTATGTCAAAAGCGAAAATCTCGATATGATAGGAATAACCGAGACATAGTTAATTAGTGGAGAGTTTGAAGCTCAATCTAATATTGCGGGATTTAAACACTTTGATCAAGATAGAATCCACAAGAAAGGTGGGGGATGTTCTGTTGTACGTTATAAACAATGTCCATGCTTGTGTTGTAGAGAAAGTGAAACAGGATGCATATGATAGTTTGTGGGTAGAATTAACCCAAACAAATGGACAAAAAATGAATGTAGGAGTAATATATAGGCCAAAAACATTATCATTAGCAGACGACAAATTGTTATCTCAAGAACTGTCTAGTTTCTGCAACAGGGATTTATTGATAATGAGTGATTTCAACTTTACTGACATTGATTGGATGACCCTTGAACATGGCCATGTAGGTAGTCGCTTAATTAATTTTCTCGGTGACAATTACTTAGTTCAGCATGTAAAAGAGCCCACAAGACATGGAAACTTACTCAATCTATTGATCACTAGCCGCGAAAGTATGATAACCGATGTAGAAGTCGGTGAAACTGTTGCAAATAGTAATCACAACTTAGATTCAAACTACTTTTTGTATAACCTTTATTAAAAACAACCGCATTATTCCAGTCAGGGAGATGATTTTGTTCTTCAATGTGCCTAACAATAAAATTAGTTGTTGGGTGCGCTTTTATATGATTTTCATTTTCAATTAATATTTTCTTAAGTCCTCGACCAGATTCTCCATAGTATGCTGAGGAGCAACTTTTACACGGCATTTTTTATACCACACTATTTTCATTCGTCGCGTTAGTGTCTTTATATTTACTGCTCTGGCTGATCTTATGACCTGTTGTCCTTGCAATCTTTATGCCCGCTTTCAAAAGAAATGTATCAAAGATTGGACTTATGTCAGTGTTTGGTATATTTATATAACGTGTTTTTCTCTCAACAACTTTGTTATTTCCATTTTTATTTTTGTCACTTATTAGCTTTGCTTTCTTTTTTAGTTCATATAATAACCCTTCAAGATATTTGAGTTTAATGAATGTTTTCATAATATATTCCACTTCTTCTGCCAGGAATTCTTCATCACATATTCTAAAAGCTCTTAAAAAGAAACCTATTACTGCACCTATTTCGTTCTCTCACTATGACCTGAAAAATAGTGTATATAATCTTCTTTATTTGTGGGATTTCTATATACCAAAAACTTGATATTTTTTTCTTTTCTGTGATTGATGGTATCTAAAAATAGTAATTTGCTATCCTGTTCCATTTCAACTGTGAATTGTATGTTTTTCTTTACGCTGTTTTACCTTTTTAACTTGTTGTCAGTATTTGTCTCTTTAAGTATTATTGCTAAAATGTCATCTACATATCTCATCCATTTGCTGTTTCTACCCATAATTAGTATGTAATTTTCTGATTCTAACATCTCCATATGTAAGTCTGCTAATACTGCAGGAATTGGACTCCCTATTGCTAGACCAGAATGCTGAGAATACCCAACATCATTAAAAGTAAACGCTTCAAAACTTACGCAAAGTGAAACGAGTTCTATGTAGTCTGTCTTGGGTAGAGGAAAATCTTCATTACTTAGTTATTCACTACTTTTTTCACGGCTATTAATGCGTCATCTATTGCAACGCGTATATATAACGATGTTACATCAAAGCTGGCTAAATTCTTGTTGCTGAAATAAATGTTTTTGAGTTTGGAAATTAAATCTGAAGAATTACGTAAATGTGCGATACTGATCGAACCTAGAGTTTTAGTTAGTGGTTTGGCCAAACATTTAGCTAACCTGTGGGATGCGCTATTAATTCCCGAGGTAATGGGGCGCATAGGAATGCCTGGTTTGTGTACTTTAGGTAGGCCGTGCATTTTGCCTGGTCTAGGTGCTTCTTCAAGTAAACCTAATAATTTCTTACTTTAACGGATTTCTTCAAAATCTTTCTAGCTCTCGTTGTGAATTATTCTCCTTCTCTTTTTGCATGTCTTGGTGATTTCTTTTCATACGTTTCACTATCATTAAGTAAATCTAACATTTTGTTATTATAGTCGTGTTTGTTCATTATAACTATGCCTCCACCTTTATCTGCACTTGTGATTATGATGTTGTTATCTTTACTCAGGTTATTTAAAGCTATGAGAAATCTTTTTGGAATTACGTATTTGTTGTTGTTCGCAAAGGCTTGATAGCACATGATTATACTTTGGCTGAAACCTTTGTCAATGTTTTCCATTTTCCAATCATAATTTTTGTTTAAATATTCACTAAACTTTGTTTTGTGAATTCCGGCATCAAACTTCATACCCAAGGAAAGACCTTGAATTTCTTTTTCTGATAGCTGTCTGTCTGACAGATTGTTCTTAAATTACAGTTACCTGTAATGTTCCATTCACTATTTTCACTCAATCGTATTAACTTACTTTTTAATACCCGAGACTGGTCTTCACGTAGTCTATGTAGTTTGCTGACCAACCACTGAGGTAAAGATGATGTCGCACTCTTTTCATTACACAGTATGTTACCCGATCTTTTAAACATTCGACTGATTCTTCTAAAAAGGCTCTAGCTGCGTTACCGAAAGGATGTTTCATGTTCTTCGAATGTATTGGTGCTGAGTTCGGAGTATGCATGTATGTATGTATGTATGTATGTATGTATGTATGTATGTATGTATGTATGTATGTATGTATGTATGTATGTATGTATGTATGTATGTATGTATGTATGTTGAGACATTCTGACAGGTTGATGTAAGCGGAATAGGAAACACAGGAGTCTTAGTCTTGAGTTTATTCCTGACTAGTTTCGCAGGTATGCTTTGAAAAAGCATACCTGCGAAACTAGTCAGGAATAAACTCAAGACTAAGACTCCTGTGTTTCCTATTCCGCTTAGTATGTATGTATGTATGTATGTATGTATGTGTGTATGTATGCATGTATGTATGTATGTATGTATGTATGTATGTATGTATGCATGTATGTATGTATGTATGCATGTATCATGTATGTATGCATGTATCCATGTATTTATGTATGTAAACATGTATGCATGTAAGCATATATGTATGTATGTATATATGTATGTATGCATGTATGTATGTATGTATGTATGTATGTATGTATGTATGTATGTATGTATGTATGTATGTATGTATGTATGTATGTATGTATGTATGCATGTATGTATGTATGTATGTATGCATGAGTATTTTGCATTATCATTATCTCAGGTGGATATTATGTATTACAGCTTCCCTTATGTCATTCATTAGTGCGGCACGAATTCACTTCCAAATATAAAATCTGTCATACTAAACTATCATGTATTCATTATTCAACAACAGAAACTTTCGAGCTCCCGTATATGATAGATCAGGTTTCGGTGTTCACTAGTGTACCGAATGTAATTTTGAACTTGGTGAACAGAACCATGATTAGCATTACAACAATTGTTACTTGAAGATACTTTGTTACTTGAAGATTCTTTGTTAACTCAATCGAATTAGGTATAAACAGTTTTAACTAACTCTATAGCGTAAATAATGTCTCATCAAAATATTTTCATATACCCAAACAATCTACGTGTAAGCAGGTGACAGAAGTTGCTGTAAATGATGAGAGAATGATTCAACGAATCTCCATTGAAATTGGCACACATGTTGAGGACAAAGAACCTTGGAAAATCTTTAAATGACTTGTGTTTGAAAAAAAGTTTTACAATCACTTTTATAAATATTTCATTACACTGTGAACTACAACAACACTGCTGTACACGGTACCAGACGCACTAGACTAATTAGGTTTAAAGAACTCTCACGGGTAGAGTGGTTAGTAGGAAGAAAATGAAGAGCAAACGCCAGGAGGCGCTAAGTAGCTGTGGCCGAAACTGCCACCCTTGCCTTATACGTTTAGACTGTTAGGTTAGATAACAGTCACTTCAGGGAATCTGAGATACATTCGGGATTCAAACCGACAACTAATCAAATGCGAGACCAGCACTATTCCAATTACGCCACCGGCTAGTTCTTACTATTTATTTCTGTCATATTATACTCATACTCTTTCAAATAGGTAGCCATCTTATTTAACAGAGAAGCAGCAGATGAAACATTTTCTCTAGAATATCATACATATACCAGTGGCTTTTCCCCTTTACAAGGGAGGTAGCCAAAGACAAATGCATAAATCCATTTCATTCCCACATATTCCACTCCCATTCACCACCTCTCATTCCCTCTTTTCTTGGCTCCTCCTGGATGACAGGTTATCCTTGCATCTCGTCCACTGCCCTGGGTCAGAAACAATGTAACAAGACACAACACATTCACAGCAAGGCCACTTCATTTAATCAGAAACCCCCTCCCTCTCCATCCCCTCATGCAGAAAAGAAGACAGGGAGAAATCCCTTCACGCTGCGTCAAAATATCACTCACACATACTCCTTAAGCTCCCATTCCCCACCCACTCTCTTCCATGCATCATAGCATCATCCATACACAACCATTCTCCACTCATCCCTATTTTCTGTCTTCTCCATTCCTTCCTCAACTGGCATTCCCCTCTTTCCCAAAGCCTCTTTTACCCATCCGTGCATCTCATCCTTGGTCGTACCCTCATGTCCATTTACCTCTGCTTTCCACACATCTTTTACCAACCTTTCCTCACCCATTCTTTCCATGTGTCCAAACAGAAATCCGTTGTTTAAAGTGAAACCTAATTTTGCTGCATTCTTCTTGTGTAATCCTTAGAACAGTACATGTGTGTGTGTGTGTGTGTGTGTGTGTGTGTGTGTGTGTGTGTGTGTGTGTGTGTGTGTGTGTGTGTGTGTGTGTGTGTGTGCGTGTGCGTGTGCGTGTGTGTGGGGGGGTGCGTGTGTGTGTGTGTGTGTGTGTGTGTGTGTGTGTGTGTGTGTGTGTGTGTGTGTGTGTGTGTGTGTGTGTGTGTGTGTGTGTGTGTGTGTGTGTGAGTGTGTGTGTGTGTGTGTGGTGTGTGTGTGTGAGTGTGTGTGTGTGTGTGTGTGTGTGTGTGTGTGTGTGTGTGTGTGTGTGTGTGTGTGTGTGTGTGTGTGTGTGTGTGTGTGTGTGTGTGTGTGTGTGTGTGTGTGTGTGTGTGTGTGCGTCACCAAGCAATTTTGTTCAGGCAAAGTCAATTCCAGCAACGATAAATTCTGCTTTTCCTGGTTCATCAGGAATGACTGTAAGTTACCCTGCTCCAGTGATCATCCCAAGCACTATCCACAACTTTGGCTTTAACTTGCGTTATGTGCTTATAGTTGCCGTGCTTGTTTACATAACAAACTTTCCTGAGCTGTACATTGGTTGTCTGAAGTCCATGCTCACTTTCAAATCATATGTGATGGTTGGTGTTGTGTCATTGGGTCTTATGTCGATTACCACATGTTTATATTCTATATTTGTTTTTAAGTAAATTTTTCTTAATGTTACTGATTTTCCAAATGTAAGTATGGAGCTAACTTTCTCAAAGCGCATATACGCTAACATTTTTGTCTCATAGATTTGACAGTTCTCTGCGTAGCTAAATTATCATTTATTACTGAAGAAAAACTGTAAAAAGGTATCATTTTAGAGAAAATATCTCTTCAATGTAAAGCTGACCTGTATACAGTATGAATAATCATCTAGATCCTTAACCCTCATTACAGTCTATGGCAGTTCCCATTATAATTTGTGAACGTGGCACGGTTCCCTGATGTTCATCACACTCACAGGGTTGTTTCCACAAGAGACAACCCCTAATGGAGGAGACAAAGATAACTGCTGGCTAGGGTAAATTGATCGAACCTGCATTTGGAATAGGAAGGGTGGCTGCATGGGTGCTTGCTCGTAGAGACCGTGGCGATTGGAGACTGCGTGTGAGTGAAGCAACGCGCTGAGTGACATATACGGTACAGTATATTCTCCCAGATGATGATGATTGTGGTGCAAAACGTGCTGACTTTCTACAGTAATCTAACAACGGGACTTTGGGCAACAGTAGATGTTAAGATTTTCAATGAATTAAGAAAACAAAGTTTAAAGAGAGGTGATTTTTAGGTGCATAACTCAGACTAAATAAGCACACAAACAGTCAAATAAACAAGCAAATTAATTGGTGGACATCATAACTTATCAGTTAGTTCGTTTACATTTTCATTTATCCGTTGCTATTCAGTTATTTTTAACACAATATTCAATGATTTTCAAATGTTCTCTGCCTCATTTCATGGACTAGAGCAACGAATAGACAATTTCCTTGATTGAAATGCAATATATACTTTTTCATTCCATGTTTTGTAATAAAAAATATTATAGTTGAAATTCCTTTCCCCACAACAGAATTTGGAAGTTATATTGGCATCAAGTTTGTGTACAGAATTTTTGTTGGTAACTCTACACAGCAAACAGTGCAGAAACTCGAGGCCTCCTGTTTACAATAACTTCGTATCTGCGCTTGTCCAATTCATTGACGATGACATGGAAGCGTTCAAGTACCAAAATATTTGTCCCAGGTTTCAATTTTCCTTTTATCTAAAGCCGCCAGGCTTTTTTATTTATCTCCGTGAGGTCCATAAGATAGCCTATCTCTAGCCTAGCCTAGCGTAGATTACTCAAGCCTAACCTAACCTAGCCTAGCCTAGGCTAAATAGGCCTAGCCAAGCCTTGCCAAGCGTGGCCTAGCATAGGCAAGTCAAACTAAGCTAAGCCAAGGTTAACCAAGTATAGATAAACAAAACAAAGCAAAAAAAAATGATAATAATAATAAAGAGAGAAAGAAAGAAAACCTACCATTGCAACAGCGACGCATTGGAAAATGTGTTCTGCTGAGCGTTTGCAAAAGGAAAAGGGGGTTGTAACTTAACCATATATTCTGATTCGTAAACCAAACCTTGTGATATTTCATACCAAGCCTGGTTACAATAGGAGAATGGTGATGATATCATATAATAAGTCTGGCTACGTATATATGATCCAACATCAAGCCTTCCTTTTACTTTAAGAACTTAAGAAACCAACTTTATTCCTCTCTTCAAATATAAATCATATTAATTCGATTTTCTAACTGAATACGAACAGAGGGTGAAAGAAAAGTACGAGTAGGTTGCCGTGGAAGAAACTATTCAGATAATCCTCGATAATGTTTTTAACCATAATAGCTTGCCTCCACCAAAAAATACCACGTGATACTCTTGAGAAAATGCTTCGGGTTTAAACTAAGGAAGCACCCTTTAGATGCCCCTCAGGCCATATGTATTTCCAAATTGACGGTGTAGCTATGAGCAGCCCCCTAGGTGTTTTATTTGCACAGGCACACATGTGCTAAATTGAGAACCCTATCCTTGATGCCATGAATCCTGAACCTTATTTGTATTTTAGGTATATAGATGATATTTTCGTAGAAGGAAAAGAACAGTTTGAAACACTTAAGGAAAGGATGGAAGCAAAATCTTGCCTGCATTTTACCGTGAAGGAAAGTATTGGCAACAAGATCCCCTTTTTAGATGTTTGGGTAGATGGAGCGGAAGGCGTATTTACTACGAGTGTTTACAGGAAACCATCTAACTCCGGTAAATGTTTAAATGAATTAAGCGAATGCCCATCAAAATACAAAATCAGCGTTATACTTGCGTACATTACGAGAGCTTTTGAAATATGTTCTAACTGGTAACTTTTCCACCAAGAATTGAATAGAATCAAGCAAATGTTGACAAACAATGGGTTCCCGATGTATGAATATTGATTGATAAGATAAAAATAAAATAGAGAAATTCAATTCTGAACTAGGTAATATAGAAAATTCGAAGAATACAATAAACATTTATTACCAAAGTACAATGACATCCGCATACAAAAAAGATGAAAAACTCCTTAAAAATATCGTATATAAAAACTGTAAACCCAAGAAACAAGAGGACTCCCTACGATTGGTAATACATTATTGCAACCCCAGAACTTCATCACTAATTCAAAACAAAGTTGCGTTGTGTACAAATAATCATGCCCTTTCAACAAGTACATTAGCCACATAACTCAAACTTTATCTCAAAGGCTTACATGTCATATGCAAAATGGTGCAATAAAATCACACGCTTCAAAAGTACATATAATGAATATATCGTGTGAGGTTTTGAACAATTATACATTGATTTTAGCAAAGAACAACAACAAGAGAAAATTAAAATGTTTAGAAGCCGTATTAATAAAGAATTACCTACTAGCAATTAATATCCAATTGAATATATGTGGAATCCTGGAGCTGCTCGGGGCATCCCACGGAGCGCCGAGAAGATATTAAAGCAAAGTACCTTTCGTAGCTGTTTTTGTACGATGTATATATGATCATAATTTGTATATTCAAAATAAAATTACAAAGAGATGCCTAAAGCATAGGCTAAACGTCGTAAGTAATGTATTTGTTTTCATTTCCAAATTCACTATGGTTTCATTTGGTGATATTGTGTTCTCCCTTCCTCCCAAAGAAAAGAAAATAGCGAGAAGGATAGAAAGATTAAGTAAGAAGATATCCAATGCTGAGTATACTGTATTATTGAATAGAATATGTATCCTAAAAAACCTGCTCCCTAGTTTATGTGTGTATGTATGTATATATATATATATATATATATATATATATATATATATATATATATATATATATATATATATATATATATTATATATATATATATATATATATATAAGACAGATATATGAGAAAGCTGTAGGAAAGGGGAAGGATGTTTTTTGGGCTTTTATGGATCTGGAAAAGGCTTATGACTGGGTGGACAGAAAGGCACTGTGGGAGGTTTTGCAGATTTACGGGATAGGAGGAATACTTCTAGGAGCTGTCAAGAATTTTTATGAGGGTAGAAGAGTTTTTGTCAGTATTAGAAATGGAGAGAGTGAGTGGTTCGAGGTAAAGGTGGAACTTCGTCAAGGATATGTTATGTCGCCCTGGCTGTTCAACTTATACATGGATGGGGTAGTGCGAGAGGTAAATGCAGGGGTAGTGGGTCAGGGATTGGAGATGGTTAAAGAAACTGGAGAAAAGAGGGAGGTGAGCCAGCTGTTGTTTGCGGACGACACTGCGCTTGTGGCAGGATCGGAGGAGGGATTGAGGAAGTTAGTGACAGAATTAAGGAGAGTGTGTGATAGAAAAAAGCTGAAGATAAATGTGGGTAAAAGTAAGGTGATGAGATGTACAAGGGGTGAAAGTGGCAGTAGACTGGAAGTGAGCATTAAGGGAGAGCGACTGGAGGAAGTGGATAGTTTTAGATACTTGGGTGCAAATGTGGCAGGAAAAGGTGGAGTGAAGGAGGAGGTACGATGTTGATTGAGAGAAGTGAGTAAATGCCTTGGTGGATTAAAAAGTGTAATGAGGAATAGACATTTGGGAATGGATGCTAAGAGGAGACTGTATGAAGGAGTGATTGTGCCAACAGCACTGTATGGGGTAGAAACATGGAACATAAGAGAGGAAGAGAGAAGGAGTTTGAATGTGTTTGAGATGAGGTGTCTGAGAAGTATGAAGGGGGTTACTAGGCTAGATAGAGTGAGAAATGAGGAGGTAAGGAGGAGAACAGGGGTGGAAAGGGAGTTGGGAGATAGGGTTGATGAAAGATTATTAGGATGGTTTGGACACATGGAAAGAATGAGTGAAGAAAGACTAGTAAAAGAGATATGGAGGGCAGATGTGGAGGGAGTGAACATGAGGGGACGTCCTAGGATGAGGTGGATAGATGGGGTGAAGGGGGCTATAGGGAAGAGGGGAATGTCTGTTACGGAAGGACGGGAGAGGACAGAAGACAGGGGTGAATGGGGAGTGGTTGTATATGGATGATGTTGTGATGCATGAGGTGGAATGGGCGGAGGGATGGGGTGAGATAGTATATGTGAGCAAAATTTGACGCAGCCCGAAGGGATTTCTCCCCGTCTTCTCCTTTTATGCATGGGGTGACGGAGATGGGGGGTCGCCGATTTAATGAAGCGGCCTTGCTGTGGATGTGCTGTGTCCTGCGACACTGCTTCTGACCCAGGGCAGTGGACAAGGTGCAGGGATGACCCGTCACCCAGGAGGTGCTAAGATGAGAGGGAGGGTGAAGAGGTGTGGAGTGTATTCAGGGATGGAATGGGTGGGAATGATTTTATGCCTTTTCCTTTTTGGCTACCTCCTTTGTAAGGGGAAAAATCCTTGGTATATATATATATATATATATATATATATATATATATATATATATATATATATATATATGTATATATATATATATATATATATATATATATATATATATATTATAAATATATATGTATATTCATTTTAAAGTATTGGAAATCTTCGTCTCATATTTATCAAGGGTTTCAACTACCATCTTTTGTAGTTCACATGACATTGTAAACTTTATATCTATATTTTCTTTTCCCCTGTGTAGTATTTAAAGTAATCATTCTACTGCATTTTCATTCATCTGTTTCATAATTACTCAATTTTGTTTATTCCTTATATATTTTTGATTGATTCTTCTAAAGTATTTCGTGTGTGTGTGTGTGTGTGTGTGTGTGTGTGTGTGTGTGTGTGTGTGTGTGTGTGTGTGTGTGTGTGTGTGTGTGTGTATTCACTTGGTCTTTGGATCACGTGTTGGACTCGTGATCGACAGCTATTTCCCTCCTGGAAGAGAGCTCAGAGCTCGTAGGTCCGATCTATGGGTAATGCTATGACCTTGCACACACACACACCCCCAACTCCCCGCCCACGAGAGTTGGAGTAACACCCCTCAGCGCTGCGATACTGATATTGTTTCAGCCCCGGGCGAGGATCGAACCCGGACCTCCGTAGTGGCAGGCCAGAGCTCTAACCACAGCGCCATGAGAGGTGTGTGTGTGTGTGTGTGTGTGTGTGTGTGTGTGCATGTCTGCGTGCGTGTGTGTATATGTACGTTTATGTGTAATAATAATGATAATAACAACAATAATAATAACAACAACAATAATGATAATAATAATAATAATGTGTATACATTGTGACGAATGTGGATAGGAGGTAAGGGAACACGGGCTGAGGGAAATACTTTTATTCCTGACTAGTTTCGCCTGAGTGGCTTCTTCAGAGGAACATAGTTTGAAGTCAAGTTGGTCAATATATATGGCAAAAGAAGGAACGTGGCAAAGTGTCAGGTTGGTCCCCCACTCGACCTCATCTGTCGGTGTGGCGGATTGTCACAGCGGGTGGACCAAGTATCCTCCTGTTGTTCGCGTGGCTGAAACGTCCGTCTGGATCAGGGGCTCTGTGTTTATTATTCATTACGATAAAGTGTGCTGCTGCTTTAGCCCATATTAAATCCCCAGTTCTATTATTGATGTTATCATGGATGTTGATAAAAACGGACTCCATCGCCTTTCTTTCCTGCCGTGTAATGTTATCCATGAGAATTCTTGCCTGGTCCCATTTTGGTAGATGGCCTCTTTCATCGATATGGTTAACTAATGCACTACTAACCCTGTGGTGCCTTACATCTGCTCGGTGTTCTTTCAATCTGGTGTCTAAGCCTCTGCCGGTTTCACCGATGTATTTTCTGTCACATCCACCACACGGGATTTCGTAAACTACGCTGTTTTTATTTGTGGTTGGGTCTTTTTTCTTGATTAAAAGGTCCTTTATTTTCGTACCTGTGGAAGTTGCAAGACGAATGTTGGAGGACGATAAGATTTTGTCTAGATCTCTTGTTAGATTGGAATTTGGGACCACCCAATATTTAGCGTTGGACTTTTCTCTTTTGCTGCGTAGTATATT
>NC_134779.1:6606918-6609418 GCF_046742065.1 Oratosquilla oratoria | reverse complement strand
AATATTCTGTCAGTAAATTGTGGATCATATTACTAAACTGATGAACTTAACAGTGAACATGACCAGTTCTAATAACAATCTAGAGGCCCAACGAAGTAGCAGACCTAGGGATACCAACAAAACTACTTCCGAAAACATCTTCAACAATGACGTCATCAAAATTAAACAAATAAATGTGAAAAAATCAAGAATGACGTGAATAGTCCTGTATTTGACTAGTATTCATTATGACTGGCCAAAGATATTTTATGTTGAGAGAAACCCCGAAAGACATTAGGTTAAAAGAATAAGTATATTTTCTAAACAACTTCACATTCAAATCTACTCACATATCATATTCATTTTACATTCACCATTTTCACTGTAAACAATACCATGATTTCATGCAACTTATCGATACAACTGTAACCAATTCGCAGACACGGGCTCTTCTAAATTAAATATCAAATTCCTTACGTATATTATAGTCGATACAGTGGATTATAGTGACACGCACATAAAGACAGCCATTTATAGTGAAAGCTTCATCGGGGTGGAATCAATGAAAGTATTTTATAGTGGCGGTCTTGTGAGATAGACTTCGGAGAGAATAGTCTCCCCATGCCCGTCACCAAAAAACCACCAATACCACCACCCCTAGCCGAAGGTGTGCCCCTAAGTGGCTGGATTACAAAGTAAGAACATATCGACTGGAGATTTTTGGGTCCATAACTAGGTTGGATGCTAAGGATAGATAGTTAAACGATGAAATGAATAAGAAAGCAAACCAAACAGTTGGCATGCATTAGAACATATTGGTTAGATGTTTATCTCAATAAATCTTAAAACTTCGATCCGTGCTACATTGCCCTGCTGATCTCCAGGTCGGTGACAACATATTTCAATACTAAATGTCTTCCCCCTTTACAAAGACCTTCACTTGGGACAAATGACGGATGCCTGCAAGAGATGGTCTACAGAGGGGATCACCTAAATGCTATCCATCTTCAAAACAAGTCAAGATCCCCACTTCCATCAGGAGGGGCAGCCCCGAGAGGCTGACTCTTGGTCTCTGAACCAAGGTTAAAATCACTTTTAGTTTTATAACTCCACCTTTTCACACAAAGAAATCTGACAACCCGGTGACTGCTTTCGTCTTCCCACAACGATACAACACAGATAATAGTTCGAATTTTCTTTCTAGACAGAGCTATGTAAGGGCTCGAGTACTGTTGTCAGCCACTGTGGGATTGCGGTCATTTAGTCTGTGAATTTCGGGTCAATAACTAAATTTATTGTTATCATTATCATAATTTTCCCTTTCATATGTTTAAATAAAGTGTTCTGACAGCCAGTGACTGTTATTCTGCAAGCCGGTGACACAGAAAGAGACTTACACTAACACAGGACAGACAACAATCCAAAGTTTCCACTCTGGGAGATTTATTGGAAAGCCTCGGGGACAGCTGCTGGCTGTTGTGGAGCCGTGGACTTCCAATGGGCGAAACTCCAGGCAAAATTATTTCCCAGATTTTGTTCGGGCTAGGAGCGTGCGTGGAGCAGAGGGCACTGCTCTTGCTTAATACTGTATACATGAAGCTTGGGCTGGAGTCTCCATATATCCTAGAGAACTTTATGTTTTCTTAACTACTTTGTGAAATAACAGGTATCAGCGTCATGTTTCAATGTCAACATGGTCTAGAATCGAGGTAATCATCTAATCATCTAGACTCTAGATGATTACCTCGGTTTCAAACGAAATTGAACACAACAATCATTTGAACACACCTGAAACCACCTCATCATATATACAATATTACTAACTCTGATTAAGTTGCCGCGGTGAGGGATGAGGTCTGTATCTTTATACCATAGGATAGACAGGTCCTAAAAGGGATAACTAAGTAGGAGCTCAGTTAACAATATCAGACAATATTTATTCAGCAGAAGACTTCGTGCTATATAGAATAACTTTCTCCCTCATTGATGCTATTTGGTGATTTTATTCTGGAAAAGCCTGATGATTTTATTCATCTGAGGTCAATAACTCACACTGACACAGGCTGACATTACCTCTGGTTTCATATCTGACAACCCAGAAATTCGGGAGAAATCACACCCGGTCTTCAATTCAGTCAAGAAATGTTGACATCACTTCGGCTTCGTCCACGCCTGTATTGCTCAGCGAGGTTTACAAACACCTCGGGTGCCCCGGCAGCTGTCGGGGGCTCGTCAGTGTCACCAAGAAGACAATCTTTATTCAAGTGAAACCCGTCTTCTCACGTTTTACTTTTTGTCACGGCTTCCCAAGTAAGTCGTCTGGTGATGGTTATGACAACTTTTCAGTAAAGATCAGCGTTCGAAAGTCATTTTAATTCCATTTGTCGTAAGATCTCTTCTTCTTTTATTTAAATTGTCTGACGTTGGCCAGAGTGTAGATTAAGCGTGCTATCATGTTATGGGGATTAAGGTAGATAAGTTTAATAATCCCTCATGCTCTTAGGTGCCATATCCGGGATGA
>NC_134779.1:6594418-6596918 GCF_046742065.1 Oratosquilla oratoria | reverse complement strand
CTTCAAATTAGAAAAAACAAATTTGTACAGAGAAAGCAACTTGTGGCATATCTTTCTACGAAGCACGGAAGCGTGTGATAGAAAGACAAGTTACCCCAACTAGTCTCTCCGGAGCAACTTCCTATGCTTCGGCTGTAAAGAAAACATAAAGAACCATTGAAACGCAAACTGAGAGCAAGCACTCCGATAAGGACAATGATCTCCGCCCAACTACCAAACAAACAATACACTCGCACCTTCCTTCTCCGACCATCCCAGTGCTTCCCATACGTGTGCCTACACGCATGGAAGAGGATGTTCACATGGAGACCTCCGGTTCCTGTAAGCGATTATTAAGTCCTACATCTAGCACAGACCGAGCATCGGGGGCTAAACACACCTCTCCCACTAAGGCCAAGAAGGGAAGAAACCGAAGCAAATAAAGATCAAATAGAATAAAATAAAATAAATAAATAGAAAAATAGATCAATAGAAATAAAAATGAAAATAATCCAGTGGAATTGCCGAGGTGTTAGAAGTAAACTAGATGACCTAGTTTTTTTCAACTCAGTTATAATCAGTTATATGTCTACAGGAAACGTTCCTAAAATCCAGTGTTGAATTCAAGCTTAAAAACTTGACCATCTATAGGAAGGACAGGTTCGCGCCTGGAGGGGGGGTCGCAGTTGCAGTCAGCGACTGCCTTCCCCAAGTGGAATTACCACTAGCCACAACCTTGGAAGCAGTCGCCATCAAAACAAAACTATAC
Source organism: Oratosquilla oratoria (assembly GCF_046742065.1). NCBI lineage: Eukaryota > Metazoa > Arthropoda > Malacostraca > Stomatopoda > Squillidae > Oratosquilla > Oratosquilla oratoria. The sequence continues at coordinate 6,596,170 of NC_134779.1, read as the reverse complement.
AACAAACTTGCGATCACCTGCTCCATATACTTACCTCCCGACCAACTATTCCCGTTTACAGGAGGTAAATAAGATAATAAAACAACTGCCCTACCATAAACTTATAATGGGAGACTTTAACTCCTACCATCACACGTGGGAGAGCGACAGAACATCTGCTCGAGGGGAGCAGATGGAGGAAGTTCTAAACAACAACAACCTGGTCCTCCTAAACACTGGCAATCCCACTCGTGTAGACAATACTAGGGGCACCTTTACATGCATTGATTTTTCCATATCATCTCCTGCACTGTCTGACATCATGCAATGGACTACGTATGACGACACCATGCTAAGCGATCATTTCGCAGTAATCCTAAAAATAGGGGGTGACCACGTTACGGCTGCTCCAGCCTACGGAGACAACCCACTCCCTCCCTGTCCCAAATTCAACATGACGAAAGCAAACTGGGAAATGTATTGCGGAACTACCAACGTCAACATCACAGGTGACAATGTGGATGACAAAATATTAAATTTAACAATATCTATTTTGAATTCAGCGCATAAGCACATACCAAAAACTTTGGTATTTCACAAGCATAGAGTTCCTTGGTGGACATCAGAATGCAGAAAAGCACTTTGCAAGCGGAATAGGGCTTATCGTATATTTAATAATAACCCAATTTCACCAAACCTGATTAACTTTTAAGAAGAGCAAGCAGAGGCCCATAAAATCATTAAACAGGCCAAGCGAAAGTCTTGGCATGATTACATATCAACATTTAACATGCACACCCCTCTAACACAGATCTGGTCAGCCGTCCGAAGAATTGACGGCAAACATACACCAACCATAAAGACCTTGATCATAGGAAATACGCTTGTAGATACACCCACCGATATCGTAAACACAATAGCAGATAAATTTACACAAACAAGCAACACGGATAACTATTCTCCAACTTTCTTACAACATAAACAAATACTGGAAGCAGAACCACTGATCTTCCGTACACATGCATACCACGATTATAACACTCCCTTCCAACTACACGAGCTTAAACAAGCCATAAGCTCATGCAGAGGAACATCTCCTGGCTCAGATGGGATTAGATATGAGATGCTGCAACATTTAAATTCAATCCCACTCAAAAAACTACTAGAATTATACAATGAAATTTGGACTAATCACGAATTCCCCAAAACATGGAGACATGCCCACGCCATACCTATTCTCAAAAAGGGGAAGGACCCAAAGAGTCCTTCCTCTTATCGCTCTATAGCGCTTACCAACTGCTTATGCAAGTTATTAGAATATATGGCCAATAACAGATTAAAATTCATTCTCGAATCTCAAAATCTAATAATTCCTGCCCAATGTGGTTTCAGGAAAAATCGAAGTAGTCTCGACCATTTGATCAACTTAGAACATGACATCTTATCAAGTTTCGAGAGGAAAGACCACCTTGTAGCTTCCTTTTTAGATTTAGAAAGAGCCTATGACATGGCATGGCGACGTGGTATCCTCGAAAAACTCTATGCACTTGGCCTTAGAGGGAATCTTCCTATTTTCATTCAATTTTTTTTAAAGAATGAAATTTTTTGGTTAAAAATCAAGGTCACTTTTCATCAATACGCATACAAGAAAATGGCGTACCACAGGGAAGTGTGTTGAGCCCCACAATATTCATGTTACTTATAAACGATATTCTACCTGCTCCACCTCGGAACCTTGAATACTCATTATACACTGACGACGTCGGAATCTGG
>NC_134779.1:6569418-6576918 GCF_046742065.1 Oratosquilla oratoria | reverse complement strand
CATTACCAATGAGAATCGTAAGATTGAGATTCTCAAGGAGAATATAGATCCAGAGCATGGAAGGGCGAGGTTTGTCATTAACTTCCAGCAAATGGAAGAAATTAATCAATATGATAATTACAAGAAAGCCTTTCTTAAACATTTCATGTCCAAATGTGATCAGGATCCTATTAGATCATTGGTAAAAATGATTAAGGAAGTTAGGACAAGTGAAACTGACACAGAGTACTTAGCTAGATTAGATAGATGGTCAAAAGACATGAATTCTATCTTGAAAGATTCAGACTGGATAGAAAGATCTAGTGAGAAGATGAAAATCTCACAGGTAATCAAATTGATTACATTTAGCTTATTGGCAAAGAATTCTGATGACTTAACAGCAGAAAGGCTGTACAAAGATCTAAAATCAAATATCTGTTTAGGAGAAGTAGATTATCTTCTTCAAGGATACAGTGAGACCAGAACAATAAACCCATATGTAATGCCTATAAATCAACAAAGCCAATATAGGAACTCTAGAGAGTTTAAGAAAACAGAAGTAGGACATAGGCGACATGCTAGAAGTCCATCTAGGGATAGGGATACCAGAATCCTATGTTTTAATTGTAATGCATGGGGACACAAAGCACAAGAATGTTTTTATGGGATTATTTGCAGAAATTGCAAATACGAAGGTCACAATGAGTATCAATGTAGGAACCCTCCATTCTGTATTTATCATAATATAATCGGACATAGAACTCATGAGTGCCGGAATTTTCGGGTACCCCCAGGGCTAAGAGGAAAACCCCCAGACACAGAATAAACCATTTCAGACCTCCCCATATATATACCGATAGGCGGTATTATGTTAAATATGGGAATGCAAGGGAGATGAAAGAAACTGACAAACTGATAATTACTGTTGGTAAAACTTCTGTAGGACCTCTCATTGCAGGTAAAGTGTTCAATAAGCCTATTCAAATTTTTATTGATACAGGGTCTGTAGTTAATGTAATTACTAGTAAAGTTTTAAACCAGTTGAACCCAGGAGTGAAAATGTTGGAACCAATCCGTTACACATTGCAAGGTGTAACTGGAAATCAGTTAAAAACATTAGGTAAGATTGAGCTAGAAGTTGCCTTGTATACAAATGAACAATTGTACATCCCAGTGATAGTGGTAGAAGAGTCTGTTTTTCCAGGAGATTTATTGATAGGATTTGCAACTATGAGAAAAGAAAACATGGTAATTTGTCCTGCTGACTTAGGAATTTTAGTGAAGTCACAGTTAATCCCATTCTTAAATCAACCAGACTTAAGACCAGTGACAGGAATCAATGAATCCTTAGATAACATTTCTATCCTAGATAGCGAGGCCGAGCGGTCCAACCCTACAGAAAGTAAAACAATTTGTGAACCCAACTCAGAAGTTCAGGAAATCCCAGAGATTACTAAATTATCAACCACGGAAGCCTTGAGAATTGCAGATTGCGGATTAACAAGGTCGACATTGTTACATCCCATGTCAATTAATAAGGTTGAAGTGTGTTTGAAAGGAATCAATGTAGACTCTGAAGTAATTACAGTCCCAGAATCAGTTAAAATTAAAGGATTGAAGTGGGACTCAGGGATTTATAAGACAAATAAGAACAGAGTAGAAGTATTAGTAATTAATACTATGAATAAAGAGATAGTTTTAAAGAAAGGTACACAAATAGGATGTATTCAGGTGTGTACTAAACCTATTAAGATTTTAAATGAGAATAGTGAGGAGATAGAATTACCAACTTCATCAATTTGTTCAGTACAAGAAGGCATAGACTTAAGAAATAGATATAAAGAATTATTACAATCAACTAATTGCCCTGAGTTGGATGAAGCTTTATTTGCTTTGCTTATGAAACATAAAAAAGCAATTGCTTTGCCGGGGGACGCCTTAGGCAAAACAACTGTTTTAAAACATCACATTAAGTTAAAACCAGGAACACAACCTATCTACATACCAGCCTACAGAGTTCCTCACTCTAAATTAGCTGTAGTAGATAAACTCATCACTGAAATGTTATCACAGGATATTATTGAACATAGTAAAAGTGAGTGGAATTTTCCGTTGATCTTAGTACCAAAGTCTGATGGGACTATGCGACCAGTTATTGATTACAGGGAACTGAATAAGCACACCATTCGTGACAGGTTACCATTACCCATTATCGGTGACATTTTGAGAAGTTTGGGAACTGAGAATAGATATTTTAGTACTATAGATATCAAATCAGCTTTTTGGCAAATAGAATTGCATGAAGATTCAAGAGAGTTCACAGCATTTTCTACTACAACAGGACATTATGAGTTCAAGAGAATGCCATTTGGGTTATGTAATAGTCCATTAACTTACATGAGATTAATTAATACTATTCTAGATGGATTGTTAGGAAACACTGCCAGTGTATTTCTAGATGACATTTTAATAGTTTCTCAGACTGCAGTGGAGCACTTTAAGAAATTAGATTTGATATTCTCAAGACTAGAAGAAGCTGGGTTAAAAGTAAAACTTGAAAAATGTAAGTTCTTGCAAGACAGTGTCATTTACTTAGGACATAAGATAGACAGACACGGACTGAGTACAGTAAATTCAAAGGTGGACGCTGTCAAGAATTTTCCAGTTCCGACCAATGTAGACAAGGTTAGGAGCTTTTTGGGATTAACAGGATATTATAGAAAATTCATTCAAAGTTATGCTGACATTGCTAATCCACTAAGTTCATTGTTAAGAAAGGACTCAAAGTTCATGTGGGGACCTGCGCAACAGCAAGCTTTTGACAAGTTGAAAGATAAACTCACGAGTTCACCTATTTTAATTTTTCCCGACTATGAAAAAGAATTTATTCTTTGTACTGATGCGTCTGACATAGGGTTAGGAGGCATACTAATGCAAGAGAGAAATGGAACTTTGAAACCCATAGCTTACACATCCAGACTTTGTAATAGTGCGGAGAGAAACTATTCTATAACTGAAAGAGAAACTTTAGCAGTAATTTATTCTTTAGAAAGTTTTAGGGATATGATACTAGGGTATCCCATCAGAGTTTGGACTGATCACACAGCTATTCAGAACTTATTTAAGCATAAGAATCTTAGAGGCAGACTTGCTAGATGGTTTGCGATACTTCAGTGCTATGAAGTTCAATTTGAATATATTCCGGGTAGAAGGAATGTAGCAGATCCACTTTCTAGAAACATTAGTCAACCAATGACTGGGACTGGGTTGATTAATTTTGTTTGTATTATAGAAGAATTAGTAACTTTAGATGAAGAAATGCTAATAAGAGAACAGAGAGATGATGAGACATGTGATTCAATAATCAAGCATTTGATGAACCCAAGAGGAGATCCTCCAAAGCTACCAAAGGGGTATAAGATAGAGGAATTTCATTTGATTAATGGAATTTTGTATAGGAAAACATTTGTAAATGGGAAAGATATTTCTAGAGGTCAAGTAAATCAGTTGGTTATACCACAAACTCTGGTAAATGAGATATTGAAGTTACTTCATGATAGTGATTGTAGTTCACATCCTGGAAAGGATAAAACTTATAGACAAGCACAACTTAAATACTTTTGGCTAGGAATGAAGAAAACTATATATGATTATATAGAAAAGTGTGTAAAATGTGTAAAGGTGAAGGGAAATACACCAAAACCTGCTCCTATACTCACCTATCCCATTCCACAGAAACCTTGGGAAAGAGTTCACATGGATACATTGGAATTACCAATGTCCGAGAACGGCTTTAAATACCTATTTGTTGCTATTGATTATTTTTCAAGATTTTGTATATTGCAACCCATTATCAATAAGAAAGCTGAAACTATTGCTTCCGTAATCTATGATCAGATAATCTGTAATTTTACTACACCTAACATCCTAGTTTCAGATAATGGGACTGAATTTAATAACAAAATCTTGGAAAATCTATGTAATGTGTTCCACATCAAGAAAGTCAATATACTCGTTAACCATCCCCAAAGTAATGGAGTAGTAGAAAGGTTAAACAAAAAGATAATTATATGTCTTAGAACCCTAATAAGTCCTCATAGTGTAACTTGGGATACTTGGATTCCTTGTGTTAAGTGTACCCTGAACAACCAAATTAATGTAGCAACTGGGGATACACCTCATTTTATAATTTTTGGGGAGGACAAAACTCTGCCATATGAAATGTTGACTGCAGAGCAAAAACCCATATATAATATGGATGATTATATATCCAATAGGATAAATACTCTTCAAAGTATTCACCAAAGAGTTAGGAAACATATGCAGGTGTATTCACAAAAGATAAAGGAACAACAACACAAAATAGCTCATAAACTAGAACTGAAAATTGGAGAATTAGTAATGGTCAAATTAACCTCACCCAATAATAAACTTTCACCAAGGTACACTGGTCCATATAGGGTAATTGATTCTGCAGGTGGAAACAAGTTTAAACTTAAACATTTAGAATCAAGAGAAGAATTGATAGGACATTTAGATGACATAAGGAAAATTAGCTTGCAGATCTATGAAGATGATTATAGTAATACTTTGTGCATAAATATTAATAACCCTGGAGAATATGGAGAATATTATAATGATATTTTTCAAGAGTTGAACATTAATCTTGATGTATTTTACAGATAGTATTGACCATTTGTATTGTATTTGGGATGGGAGACCTAAACAACTGGAACTTGGTGTCAAGCAGATACATGGAAACCTAAAACCTAGGATCTGCTGTGGTCAGACTTGGAACCTTAAGGACTTAAGGACCTCTCATCTGAGTACACACATGAGTATTGTGACCATTTTAAAGTAATGAGACTGTATTTGAAAATGAAGTGTGTTGAAAAAAATGAATATTGAACAAGAAGAGAAACACAAACTCTAGATTAGTGTGTTTTGCAAATTAATTGCTATTATCTTTGATAAACCATTCAAATTTGAAAGTTAGTGCTCATAGTGAATTTTCTAATCAATTACATCCTTTCTTTTGTGTTCCGAGAAGCTTCACATGAACTCTCTGGTTAGGAATATGTCTGTTATGAACAATTGTCATTACCAACGAATTTTGGTAGACCAGATCCCTCATTGTAACATACAAGGATCTCATTACCTGTTTTTCCCTAACAAGACAAAGGTATCAATAAATTGTCCCGGGTTGAGTCCTAAATTAGATTTGGTTGAAGGTCTTGTCTCTATTCAAGATAACTGCGAATTGCATGCAGACACTATTTCCACCATTTCTAATACCCTTAATACAATGCATTTAACCGATGACACCTACATTTCAACCTTCAACTTCACATTGCCTGAAAACTCTCCTCCCTTGAAAATTAAGAGAAGACCATTGTCAAGATCTCCCTCAAATGATTTACATATACTACCAATCCTTATCATACCCTTACTTTCAGTGTTAGTGGCAGCACTGATTGCCTTTGTTGTATTCCGGAGATTGGCTCTGTCAAAGCAAATCAACCATGTAACCGCTTAATTCAATACCTTATATATATTGAGATGCATGTTATTCACATTTATAGGTATTATGTTTATGTATTATTCCCAATTTATTGCATGAATGATGTATTTTGGAGGGTAGATTAACAATTACGCAAGGGTAGATTAGCTTATTCTAGAAATATATTAGCAAGCCCTGTAAGAGGGAAATAAGAAATTGGTCGGGACGACCAAGGGTAGCTGCCGAGCCCTGTAAGAGGCCGGTAGTTGTACGAATGTAAATGAGCCTGCCTGCTCGCCTGTTGTTTTGATAACATTGAGGTGACGCTATGTCTATGTAAACACACCGACGGTGGTGACTGTTTTATAATCGATGTTGTAATCAAAACTCTGTAAGCGCAGGTTAGCTTCGTTTGACTAATGCTGAGGTAAACAATTTTGCTAGTGGCATTGGAATGGTTTTCCGGATTGGTGCAAGGTGGAGAAGGAGGAAAAAACTATTGGTGCATGAATTCAAAGTCACGCCCATAAGGAGTGACATTTATTTGAAAAGTCACCGGAGATTGGATTAGAAAAATTAGTGACGTCAGACGAAGGTAGCTTAGCGTAGGATACGGGATCTCGTCAGAGAGGATCAAGAGACGATCTAGAGAGACGATCTAGGGAGAGACGATGTAGAGACGAGAGAAAGAGATCCCGAGTGTAACCAGTAGGTGAAATTACAGTGAAAGAAGAAAGAAAATTCACCACCCTTTTATTAACCCAAAGGACGAGAGGAATAGGCACGGGGCCTAGAAAATAGTGAAACTACTGCTTAAGAGGAACTTGATTATTTAGGGAAACTCACTTAACGAAGGCAAGGGGCCTTGAGACAAGTGATATTACAAGTCAAATTTAAGTGTAAACATCGAGAACCGACAGTGGTGGTGAAACAAACCATCCCAATACTCTTTTATCAACCATATCTCCCAACTCCTTTTCCACCCCCGTTCTCCTCCTCACCTCATTATTTCTCGCTCTATCCAGCCTAGTAACCCCTATCATACTTCTCAGACACCTCATCTCAAACACATTCAAACTCCTCCTCTTTTCCTCTCTTATGTTCTATGTTTCTGCCCCATACAGTGCTGTCGGTTTCATCACTCCTTCATACAATCTGTGTGTGTGTGTGTGTGTGTGTGTGTGTGTGTGTGTGTGTGTGTGTGTGTGTGTGTGTGTGTGTGTGTGTGTGTGTGTGTGTGTATGTGTGTGTGTGTAAGAGCTTATGACAAAAAGGAGGCAACGTCATTCATAAACCTTTCATGTCAGTGACATTATTCTGTTGCATAAAATTGCTTTTGTATGATTTTCTTTATCATAGAGACACACACACATACATACAGCCACACACATACACACACACACACACACACACACACACACACACACACACACACACACACACACACACACACACACACACACACACACACACACACACACACACACACACACACACACACACACACACACACACAAACTAACACAAACAAACACACACACACACACTCTCCGATATTGGGGGTGAGTGATCGAAGTAAAGCCCAGACTCACATAAACAAACAGAAACCTTTTCAACCACCACTCCCATCTCAGCCTTTCAGCGATGAAGGTCATCTTGAACCCCAAAACACTGGTTGAGTCAGAAGCAGTGAAGCGAGTCACAGTTCATCAACCATGAAGCCCGAGAAACGTAGCAAAATAACATGAAAAATTAAATGGAAAGAAATGAAAATAAATTAGACTAAATTAAATGAAACTAGTTTATTGAAAGTTAGAATAGAAAAGAAAACATGCATCACAAAACAAAATGAAATAAACAATAATCTCATGAATTAACAATCAAATGATAAGCATATGCATACGTAAAGGAAAAGAGTCATATTGTCTTAAACTTGAAGTTGAGACAATATGATAATGTTAATAGCGATGACGATATTTGATACTGAAAAAATCCTGAAACCATAAAGACACTGAAAGCTT
>NC_134779.1:6556918-6559418 GCF_046742065.1 Oratosquilla oratoria | reverse complement strand
GAAAGAAGAAAGAAAAAAGGAAGGAAGGAATGAAAGAAGAGAAAAAGAAAAGAAGGAAGAAATGAAAGAAAAGGAGGTAAGGAAAAATAAAGGAAGCAAGGAAAGAAAGAAGAAAGAAAGAAAGGAAGGAGAGAAGAAAAAAAGAAAGGAAGTAAAGAAGAAAGCAAGTAAGCAAGAAATGAAAAATAAGGGAAAGAAGGAAAAAAGAAAGGAAGGAAGGATGAAAGGCGGAAGGAAGGAAAGAAGGAAGAAAGAAAGGAAGAAGGAAGAAATGAAAGAAAATGAGGGAAAGAACGAAGAAAGAAAGGAAATAAGGAAGAAAGAAAAAAGAAAGGAAAGAGGGAAGAAAGAAAGAAATGAAGGAAGGAAAGAAGAAAATAAGGAAGGACGAAAGAAAAGAAGGAGGGAAGGAGGGAAGAAAGAAAGAAAGGTAGAATCGAAAGAAAATGAGGGAAAGAAGGAAAAGAGAAAGAAAGGAAGAAACGAAAGAAAGGAAAGAAGGAAGAAAAAAGGAAAGAAGGAAGAAAAGGAAAGAAAGGAAGGTAAGAAGGAAGAAAGAAAGAAAAGAAGGGAAGAAAGAAAAAAGGAAGAAAGGAAGGAGGGAAGAAATGGAAGAAATGGAGGGAAAGCGAGAGCAATTTAGCGGTTGCTGAGAAATTGGCGATACACATAGTTTGATAGATGTCTTGGAATGGTCGGATTGTCTGGATAGCTGATTAAGTAGAAGAATGGATTCATCCGTATTTTTTCATCATATCTTTCTTTTCTATACTAGAATTTTATCCCAGACGAAATGACCAAAGTAATGACTAGTTTTCTTAGTTTGTTTATCTTTTTTAGTGCTGAACATATTCATCAAGGGTAGACTTCTCAAAAAAAAAAAAAAAAAGGATAGTGTGCAAAAACACAAGCAAGAAACAAACTCCAAAAGTGACGCAAATTTTTTTGTGATCATAGCTCCAAAAGCGACGCAAAGAAAAGGATGTGATCACATCTCCAAAAGTGATACAAAGAAACTTATGAGATCATAGCTCCAAAAGTAACAAAATTTGTGATTACAGCTCCAAAAGTAAAGCAAAGAAGTGTTTGAGATCAAAACTCCAAAGTTGACACAAAGAAATGTATGGGATTATAGCTCCAAAAGTGACACAAAGAACCATATGTGATCACAATTCTAAAAGTGACACAAAGAAAGATCTATGATCGCAACTCCAAACATGACACAAACTCTTTCATAGATTCAATCAAAGGTTGAAAATTTTTATTTTCATGTCACCGCTGTGAAAAAGAAATTTTGATTTCCATAAAACAATTTACCAATCACGAGGTCCAACCTACACGAAAGATTCGAACAATGGGCAGTGGAGTGGGACTCAAAAATTTGTTTGAAGGACTCGAGTCCAACATACTGGAGGGCTTCTGCTTCGCCAAACTTCAAACTTTGATTGCTTGCACACAATACTGCTCGGCCATGGCCGTACTTAAGCTAAGCGATTTTGGCATGCAAGTCAACACTAGTACTAACACTAACACTAACACTAACACTAACACTAACACTAACACTAACACTAGCACTAACACTAACACTATCACTAACACTAACACTAAAACCAACACTAACACTAATACCAACACCACCAACACCAACCAACCACCACCAGCCCCCAACTCCTACCTATACCTACAGCAAAGACCTGATGCTTATAGAGATGACCAAAGGAGGAAAAATGCGAGGGGGTACATCAAAGAAGTGAAATAAACTCGGATAAATCTCGAAGAAAGGAAACAGGTAAATAAATGGCATATGTGATATAAACGAACGTGAACAAATTATCATGGCGGAGGAAGAGTTGGCCACCCAAAAAAAAAAAAAAAAAAAAAAAAAAAAAAAAAAAAAAAAAAAAAAAAAAAAAAAAAAAAAAAAAAAAAAAAAAAGCGTTCATGTGACCATGCAAACAGATTAAGATTATCTTCATATAATTACTGGATATGAAATCATGCAAGAGCGGTGACATTACGAAGTCATGACATAGCCCAAGTTCATGCAGAGGCTGTCAGAAACTAATGTCAGATCTAATCCCCGTTTTTTCTACTTAATATTACTTCTATTAGAATATCTATTTGTTCATCATTTCTATCTCCTTATTTCTTTACTTTTTCATCTATTTGTATCTTTGCTAACTCAGAACTATGAACATTTGCTGAAAAAGTAATCTTATTGACATGACTATGGTGGCGGGAGAGGGATGCCCTTTATCCACGAGATGCTATGATGGGTAAAGGAAAAGTACTTTGGTAGGTACGTATGTATATATTTCACTTATATATTAATTTTTACTTCTTTATTTTATTTTATTTTTCTATTTTTGTATTCTGTTGCTAAATTTTTCATTATTCCAAAACAAACAATTTACAAATTATCTTTTTTATTTCTTTACTTATTTCTCCATATGTATTTTCAACTATCACATCATTACTTATCCAATTAATTATATATATT
>NC_134779.1:6541918-6549418 GCF_046742065.1 Oratosquilla oratoria | reverse complement strand
GCACGGGAGTAAAAATAGGCGACGTTGTGAGAAATAAAACTAGAACCAAAATCAAAGACGGAGATAAATGTCTAGTTTACAGAATTCCTTGGAAAAGCTGCCTCGCTAGATACTATGGCGAAACTAAGGGAGAAATTCACATGCGGACGATGGAAAACATAAATGACATCAAAGCCCACCGAACATCCAACTCATTAGTGGTACATATCGACAACTTTGGCCACCTGCCGGATTGGGAAAAAAAGAGGTGCTCCATAATGGACTTAACAACAAGGAAAGGAGGACAAATGAGGCAACGTATATTACCTCACTCCCATGTAGCAATCATCGGGACGGTTTTGTCAAGTTGGCGAGGGTAACAAGCGGCCTAATTATCCACGAGGCAAGACGAAAGCGAGATGGCAACAACATTGACCGTGGAGGAACCGGGTGAGCTGTGCGAATATATAAGTTGTCGTTGTCTTATTTGTGTATACTCTGAAGAAGTCCTAGTTGGACGAAACCTCGGAAATAAAATTTCAACGGATTCTTGGCGTTTAAACTCACCACCCTACCACTCATTCTGTCTTCACACCTCAATATATATATATATATATATATATATATATATATATATATATATATATATATGTGTGTGTGTGTGTGTGTGTGTGTGTGTGTGTGTGTGTGTGTGTGTATATATATATATATATGTATATATATATGTATATATATACTGTATTTATGTATATATATATATATATATATATATATATGTGTGTGTGTGTGTGTGTGTGTGTGTGTGTGTGTGTGTGTGTGTGTGTGTGTGTGTGTGTGTATGTATGTATGTATGTCTGTATATATATATATATGTATATATATATGCAGAAACCAATTGGATAAAAATGAATACCGAACGTTTTCGTCTATTCCAGATATCATCAGGGTACAAATAATAGAGAAAAAGACCAAAGGTCCTAATATGTACATAGTGGTAGAGGAACTGGGAAAGGTCCAATGTTACCCGATTCCAGAAGAATTATTTACAATCTTTTTAATAATAAAGTTATCTACATACATACATACATACATATACCAAGGCTTTTTCCCCCTTACAAGGGAGGTAGCCAAAAAGGAAAAGGCATAAAATCATTTCCACCCATTCCATCCCTGAATACACTCCACACCCCTCCACCCTCCCTCTTATCTGAGCACCTCCTGGATGGCGGGTCATCCCTGCACCTTGTCCACTGCCCTGGGTCAGAAGCAGTGTAGCAAGACACAACACATCCACAGCAACGCCGCTTCATTAAATCGGCGACCCCCTCTCTCTGTCCCCCCATTGCATAAAAGGAGAGGACGGGGAGAAATCCCTTCGGGCTGCGTCAAATTTTGCTCACACATACTACCTCACCCCCCATCCCCCCGCCCATTCCACCTCATGCAATCACAACATCATCCATATACAACCATTCTCCATTCACCCCTGTCTTCTGTCCTCTCCCGTCCTTCCTCAACAGACATTCCCCTCTTCCCCAAAGCCCCCTTCACCCCATCCATCCACCTCATCCTAGGACGTCTCCTCATGTTCACTCCCTCCACATCTGCCTTCCATACCTCTTTTACTAGTCTTTCTTCACTCATTCTTTCCATGTGTCCAAACCATCCTAATATTCTTTCATCAACCCTATCTCCCAGCTCCTTTTCCACCCCTGTGCTCCTCCTCACCTCCTCATTTCTCGCTCTATCTAGCCTAGTAACCCCCATCATACTTCTCAGACACCTCAAACTCCTTCTCTCTTCCTCTCTTATGTTCCATGTTTCTGCCCCATACAGTGCTGTTGGCACAATCACTCCTTCATACAGTCTCCTCTTAGCATCCATTCCCAAATGTCTATTCCTCATTACACTCTTTAATCCACCAAGGCATTTACTCGCTTCTCTCAATCTACATTCTACCTCCACCTTCACTCCACCTTTTCCTGCCACATTTGCACCCAAGTATCTAAAACTATCCACTTCCTCCGGTCGCTCTCCCTTAATGCTCACTTCCAGTCTACTGCCACTTTCACCCCTTGTACATCTCATCACCTTACTTTTACCCACATTTATCTTTAGCTTTCTTCTATCACATACTCTTATACAACTTATACAAACCTAAGCTTAAACTCATATTATTCTCAAAACTATTTTTAATGTAACATGATTCAATTATGTTCCTTTCTACAATGTTATGACATGATGTATTTGCCTTCTAATGTAATATGGTACAGATATGTTGACGACATATTGTGTATTTGGCCTTGTGATAAACCTGTGGATGAGTTTGTGTTAAAGTTAAATAGTATGGTTCCTTCTATAAAGTTCACATTTGAGACAGAAGAGAACAACACATTGCCTTTCTTAGATGTAAGTATTCATCGATGTGGTAGATATTTCAAATTTAATGTCTACAGAAAACCAAACAATGTTCTCTCATATATTCATTTCTATTCATACCATCACCAAAATACGAATGTTCTTGAGAGCGTTTAGAGTATGTTCTCTTGAGTATCTTGAAGATGAAGTAAAATTTAATTATAAGATTGGTCAGAATTTAAAATATCCAAAACATTTGATGGATAGAGCACAAGAAAAAATCAGAAGAACGTATTTTAACACCTCTCAAGTAAACGAATTTAAATTGAAGAACATTTTAACAATTCCATATCATGAAAATTGTATCACCCTTCCTGAAATATTAAAAAGCTTTGGTATTCAGGTGATGTAACAACAATATTGTTAAGAATTATCTCATTAGAAATTCTCCAAAAGAAAAAGAAGGATGTATCTACAGCATACCTTGTAAAGTGTGTGATTTTAAGTACATAGACCAAACAGGAAAAGATTTAAACAAAAGGATTAGTCAACATAAATACAATATAAGAAAGGGTCAAATGTCAAGTGGACTTTTCGTCCACCAAAAAGAGCTCTCCCATATTATTGATTGGCAAAACACAAAAGATATTACATCATGTCATAACATTGTAGAAAGGAACATTATTGAATCATGTTACATTAAAATAGTTTTGAAAATAATATGAGCTTAAGATTAGGTTTGTATAAGTTAGATAACTTTATTATTAAAAAGATTGTAAATAATTCTTCTGGAATCGGGTAACATTGGACCTTTCCCAGTTTCTCTGCCACTATGTACATATTAGGACCTTAGGTCTTTTTCTGTATTCTTTGTACCTTGATGATGTCTTGAATAGACGAAAACGTTCGGTATTCATTTCTTTTATTTTCCAAGTGGTTTCTGCAAGTATTGTTGTCACGTGTGCTTAGTGATTTATTTTGCATATATATATATATATATATATATATATATATATATATATATATATATATATATATATATATATATGTACGTATATATATGTATATATGTATATATATATGTATATATATATATATATGTATATGTATATATATATTCATATATATATATACTTATATATATATGTGTGTGTGTGTGTGTGTGTGTGTGTGTGTGTGTGTGTGTGTGTGTGTGTGTGTGTGTGTGTGTGTGTGTGTGTGTGTGTGTGTGTGTGTGTGTGTGTGTGTGTGTGTGTGTGTGTGTGTGTGTGTGTGTGTGTGTGTGTGTGTGTGTGTGTGTGTGTGTGTGTGTGTGTGTGTGTGTGTGTGTGTGTGTGCAATAAAACCACTTGGAAAATAAAATGAAAGGTGGCCGAACTTTTTCGAGAATTTAAGACATTTTCAAAAGTACGAACACGTTCGGTCGCCTTTCATTTTATTTTCCAAGTGGTTTTATTACACATTTTGTGAATCACGTGTTTTTGTGATTTATTCGCATATATATATATATATATATATATATATATATGTATATATGTATATATACATATGTACGTATACATATATGTATACATACATATATATATATTTATATATATATATATATATATATATATATATACGTGTGTGTGTGTGTGAGAGAGAGAGAGGCAGAGGGGAAAACACGCAAATAGAACGTTAGTTTATTCTTTAACTAGTTAAAGAATAAACTCTCGTTCTGTTTGTGTGATTTCCCCTCTGCCTCTCTCACAACCTGTCAAGATGTTGTCACATAAATACACACACACACACACACATATATATATATATATATATATATATATATATATATATATATGTACATATATATATATATATATATACAATGTATACATATACATATATATGCATGTATATATGTATATATATACATATATAGACATGTATATTTATATATACATATATATGTATATATATATATATGTATATATATATATATATATATATATATGCGTAAGTAACCACCAGGAAAAGTAAACTAACGAAGCAGAGCGCTTTCGTATAATTACATCTGCAGTGCTGATATAAAGAAGGAATTATAAAATGAAGATACTAGGTACATAATATATGCCTGAGTGAGACATGGTAAAGAGGGAATTCGGAGAGGTAGTGGAAGAAGTAAACGTGACATTTGATACCGTCTTGGTAACCAACAAGTATGGGACAATTTCTCATAACTGGTATATTACAATTTAGATAATTTTTAAATTTCATGGCAAATATAACTATCTAATTTGTACATACCTTGATGGAGATTAATATTTATTCCCTTACTAGATTTTATCAAACTGCATCCAATTATATTTCTTTCTGTGGTGTTATTGTTGTATGTGATGACTTTAGCGTTATCCCAGTCAACTGGGTGGTTAAAATGGTTCATGTGGTTGGATATGCCGCTAGATTGGTTTCCCTCTCTAACGTATTTCTTGTGTTGATTGATTCGTGTTTTGAGTGTTTTAGCTGTCTGATCAACATAAAACTGATTACATGATTTACAAGGTATTTTTTACACACATTCTTTATCACTGTTGGCAGAATTACTTATGAGCAATTGTCTTACAGTGTTCTTATTGTTAAAATCTAAATTAATGTTAAAATTACTTAATATATTTGGAATGTTTTTCATGTTCTCTTGGTACGGCAGAATTAACAAGTTATTCATATTGAAAGTTTGAGCTGACTTAAGGTTATGAAATGTCTTTTTAGCACAATTGTAAGCTGTGTCAAAACATGTGTGGGGTATTGCAGCTTAGTACTAATATCGTAAATACATCTTATTTCATCATCGATTTACTCTGGTCTGCAAATGCATAGGGTCCTAAGAAACATCGAAGAAAAAACAGATCGTTTTACACCATCAGGATGTGAGGAATAATAGTGTATATATGAAAAAAATATTGGTTGGTTTACGATATACACTAAACTTCATCTCACTTTCACGGCGGTAGCTATTACAATCAAGGAAAGGCAAAATACCTTCATTCTCTATCTCCACCGTGAACTATATGGAACTGATCAAATTATTAAGTTTACATAAAAATCCTTTACATTAACTTGAATGGGCCACAAAAATAGGATGTCATCAATACATTGCAGCCATATTATGTTAGAGGGAATGATCTTAAGCAATATTCTAGTTAAAAAAAAAACATGTATAAATTACTCAATACGGGGGAGAGAGGATTACCCATGCTCATGCCAAATTTCTGCGAATAGAATTTATCATTAAATTGGAACTTGCAGTCTTTAACACATTATTTAATAATTTCAATTAAGGTGCCTGAGGGTAATGGTAAATCGTGCTTATTTAACTCTTCTTTTAGATAGATTAGAAGATCATATGGTTGTATATGGATGATGTTGTGATTGCATGAGGTGAAATGGGCGGGTGGATGGGGGGTGAGGTAGTATGTGTGAGCAAAATTTGACGCAGCCCGAAGGGATTTCTCCCCGTCCTCTTATTTTATGCAATGGGGGGACGGAGAGAGGGGGTCGCCGATTTAATGAGGCGGCCTTGCTGTGGATGCGCTGTGCCTTGCGACACTGCTTCTGACCCAGGGCAGTGGACAAGGTGCAGGGATGACCCGTCATTCAGGAGGTGCTAAGATAAGAGGGAGGGTGGAGGGATGTGGAGTGTATTCAGGGATGGAATGGGTGGGAATGATTTTATGCCTTTTCCTTTTTGGCTACCCCCCTTGTAAGGGGGAAAAAGCCTTGGTATATGTATGTATGTAGAAGATCACCCAAAGGAACTTTATTAAATAAACTAACAATATCATAACTTACTAATTTAAATTCGTAATTTGTTTTTACCTCACCTAGTTTGTTAATGAGGTCTAAACTGTTCTTACCATGTGAAGTGGAAATAGTTCCAACTAGGGGACTAAGAATTGTATCGGAACTGAAGATATAATTATACGAAGGTGCTCTGTTTCGTTAGTTTACTTTTCCAAATGGTCACTTACGCATTTGTGAACACACGTACCTAGTGTTTTTAGTGTGTATATATATACATATATATATATATATATATATATATATACATATATATATACATACATATATATATACATATGTATATATATATGTGTATATATATATATATGTATATGTATATATATACATATGTATATATATATATATATGTATATATATATGTATATATATGTATATATATATATATATATATATGTATGTATGTATGTATATGTATATACACAGCCATGCTACAAGTAGAATATCCCATCGTTACCGAAGTTATAAGCAATCCTGAACATAAAGTATAGATAATTATAATTGACCTCTACTAACTTCAGCAGTCTATCAAACTAATGAAACATAATCATCCACTTACACGAAATTGGAAAGTGAGAAAACAAACATGCAAATCGATTGCTTGTCCACATATTGAAGGTAAACACAAGTTAAATTGAATACACTCAGCTGTGTGGTTACATTATGTGATTTAATCATATATCTTGTCCGATTATGGTTCGACTATGTACTTATCTCTGGAGAATTAATCAAAAAGAACATTAACTTGTAAGGTCACCTAAATGAACATTATATTGAACAAAGCATAAATGCAGAATAATTTACAAATAAACGCAGTTAAAGAATATATATATCGTATTGTAACGCAAAACGAACAAAATTATAAGCAAGTTCTAAATATCGTGTACACAACATAGATTTAAAAATATTTACAAACGCATTCAAAATATAAAATTTTACCGTCGCTATTATTCATTGGTCTATAATAAAGAAGCTAGATTCAGTGATACCTCCTATTTTTTTTAACCTATGGCAAAATTATACTCTGAGACACACCCCATAAACTATATGCTATAGTTACTGTCCAGTAGCAACGGCTTTACAGATTACGTATAATCACAGATTATTTATCCCAAAGTGGTAGTTTTGTTACAGATAAACAATGCAGTCATTCGCCGTTGTAAAACCAAAATACAGAAATATATGTTAAACAACAATGGTCAATAACTATTTCAACTTAGTTCGAGAGGAGTAGACCAACTAACTACTCAACAAGTTTAGTAAAGAAAACCTCAGCTAAAAATGAGGTCGGAAAAAGTGAAGACTATCAATATTACGAGGCTGTGATGT
>NC_134779.1:6526918-6529418 GCF_046742065.1 Oratosquilla oratoria | reverse complement strand
CAGGTAAAAACCTATCCAGGTGCAGACGGATATTCGGACCATATTCTAGTAGCAACAGTTAACATAAAAATAAAAAATCCATCAGAGAAAATTCATAGTATAAATAAACAATTGAAACTATTAAAGAACATAAAAACCAGATAATAATTCTGTGTAGAAGTCAATAACAGGAATGCAATACTAGATGATGTAGCAGACGAAACAGAGGTAGGATCAACTCAGTGACAATGGACGACACTACAGAAGGCCATGTAAGAGGGTTTAGAAATCATAACAACAAGAGAAAAAATAAATAAGAAGCCATGGATGACAGAGATGAGATTCATACATTAATGGAAGAGAGAAGAAAATACAAAGACAAAGATGAAGAGAAATACAAAGAGCTTGACAGAAAGGTACATAGGGAATGTATAAGAGCAAAAGAAAAATGGATGGACGATAGGGGCATAGAAATTGAACACCTAGAAAGAAGAGACCAACAAAAGATGCATGAGAAAGTAAAAGAAGTAATAGAAACAAGAAAGCACAAACAAAATATAAAAATTTTCAAGAAAGACGGGACAGTAGCAATGGAAGATGAAGAAGTGAAGAATAGATGAAAAGAATACGTCGGGGATTTTTTTCTTTTCTTTTTTCTTTTTTGCAGATGTGAGGAAAAAACTAGAGGACACTTTTGATGAAGATGGTCCAGACATAATGGAAGATGAAATAAAAGCAGCACTATCAAAAAATGACAAAAGGAAAAGCTATAGGAGAAGATGGAATGGCAACAGAAATGTTTGAGGCTTTGGGAGATATTGGAATTAGAATTATGACAGAAACTGGGGAATTAACAGAACAAATGTGCAAAACAGTTTTCATAGTTTTACCAACACTACATGGGATTTTAGAATGTAGCAAACATAGAACAGTTAGTATCATAAACCACTTGACAAAAATAATCTTAAGATTCATTACAAACAGAATAAGGAACAAAATAAGGCCAAAAATAGCTAATGAACAATATGGGTTTGTACCAAATAGGGAAACAAAGAATGCAATTTTTGTTGTAAGAATACTAGCGGAAAATATGTTAGACGTACAAAAATATCTGTATGCCTATTTCGTGGATTACGAAAATGCAATTGGGAAAGTAAGACACAATGAATTAATATAGATATTGAAGAAAATAGGGGTGGATGGGAATGATTTAAGGTTAATCACGAATCTCTATTGGAAGCAAGAAGCAGCAGTGAAAATAGAAGAACTGTCTGATTGGCGAAAGATTGAAAAAGGCGTTAGACAGGGATGTGCAATATCGCCAGACCTATTTAATTCATGCAGTGAGATAATCATGGGAGGTATTTACCATCTAAAAGGAGTAACAATAGGAGGAAGAAAGCTCAATAATATTAGATACGCAGACGATACTTTGTTACTCGCAGAATCGGAACCTCAGCTACAGGAATTAGTTACAGCATTAGTAGAAGCAGAGGTCTAATAGGAAAAAGAAAAAAGAAAACAGAAGTGTTGGTAATGATGAAAAAAACAAGAATGTGTAAGGGTAATTATGCAAGTAGAAGGAAGAATATTGAGACGAAATAATAAAGAGAAGGATAGCCATAACGAAAAATAAATTCAATAAAATTAAACAGTAACTAACAATAAAATTAACATGAGAACAAGAAAAAGAATTGTAAAATGTTACACTTGGTCAGTATTATTATATGGATATTATATATATATGTATATGTATATACATATATATATATGTATATATATATATATGTATATACATATATATATGTATATATATGTATATATATATATATATACATATATCTATATATTTATATATTTGTATATATATATTTTTATACATATATATATATATATATATATATTTTTATACATATATATATTTGTACATATATATATCATATATATATATATATATATATATATATATATATATATGTGTGTGTGTGTGTGTGTGTGTGTGTGTGTGTGTGTGTGTGTGTGTGTGTGTGTGTGTGTGTGTGTGTGTGTGTATGACGGCATCTTGACAGATTGTGAGAGAGGCAGAGGGGAAAACACACAAATACAACGAGAATTTATTCTTTAACTACTTTCGCACTATGGTGCTTCTTCAGAAAGAATGGTACACTACAGAAAATACTGGTAATAAATACAGAAAATGTGTAGGTAATGAACTAGGATAGGTCTGAGTTCATGGAGGCTCTAACTCTTGCGCGTTGGTCGTACTGACAATCCGTGGGTTGCCTCTGGTGATCATTCGTCCCGTTTTCTTCCACTCTTTTGCTGCGTGCCGTGCTGTTGTCTCCGATAATTCGATATCATCTACTCTATTGTTCGTACGTTTGTTGGCGGCTATGTACAGAGCTTCTACGATTTTTCTTTGTCTTTTGCTGAGATTATTATGTAGAACCACATAGACGAGGAAGGACATCTACCTAAATGGGATCAATAGAGTATTCTACATAATAATCTCAGCAAAAGA
>NC_134779.1:6489418-6491918 GCF_046742065.1 Oratosquilla oratoria | reverse complement strand
AACATTAATACAGCACAAAGAGGGTGCAGTAGCATAGTGGATGCCGTGTTGCATTCATGAACAGACTGTCGTGGGTTCGATTCCCGAGACTCACTGTGGATAATGTCACGTTGGCCCCCGACAACCCTAGCCAGGCAGGGAAGTGACCCAACATCGGCCTAAAAACCCAGTGGCTTACCGCAATTGACAGGGCTTTGCTTTAGAGAGAAATTCTAAGTCTCTTCCTAAAGGAATCTACAGGGGGTAGGCTCAAGGATCGGTAATGACTACTGGGAGGCTGCTTGTTTCCTGATTATTCCCCATTTTACTCGATATTTGTATTCACATTTGCTATATTTTTTACGTTTTGTTTTCCTTTTAGTTCATTTATATTCCTCCGTCACCTCCATATATAGATAGACCCTATACAATCAATAGCATTACGTAATATTTCGTATTGTACAATGTTATTGACGGTGTAGGAAAATTACCCGCGCGTTGCTGCGGGCAATTGATGATCAGTTTAATTTTGATAGAATTTGTGGAGAAAAGTTACACATATCAATGTAACTCATTGGAAAAGGTAACAAAAATAAAATGGTAAGAAAGTAAAAAAAAAAAAATCAATTTGAGGAGGGAGACCCCTTTGGAAATAAAATATACTTATCCAAGGAGCCTGGGTTATGGTGAATATATATGGTTTTGGGGGGGAGTTCGTGAACAAACAAATAGACAGGCAGAGGTTACTACTTTATTATAGTAGATACAAATGAAAGATAGTTCTCCAAGTACCTTGGGTTATAAGGTTTTAGAATATGTATGGTTATAGGGGTCTATCTGCAAAAACCTAGTAGGAACTCGTGAGTAATCCCTAACCTAATCATACCCCACGTAACTTTAACCCTTAACCCTAACCAAAGTAACTTTTAATGAAATATAGTTATACAAGTACCTGGAGTGATAGGGTATCAGAATGTATATATATATATATATATATATATATATATATATATATATATATATATATATATATATATATATATATATATATATATATATATATATATATATATATATATATATATATATATATATATATGGTTATGGGGGGTCTATCTTCAAAACTCTAGGAGGAGTTCGTGAACGAACAAACAAACAGACAGACAGAGGCTACTACTTTATTATAGTAGATCTTTCAATAATATCCCTACATCATCAATAATATTGTACAATACGGAATATTGTAAAATAATATTGATCATGTAGGACCCGCTTATTATAAATTTCCTTGTTTTTCATTTATTCTTTGTTTTAAGACTGGTTGCCACACTATCAACTTGTTCCTCGTGTAAATTGTACCACTCCATTCTATTTTTGTATATCAGTATTAATTTATTTTAGTTTCTTTTATTCTTTTTTGTGGTCCTTCCCTCTGCTTACAATTTTACCTACTTAGTACCTCTGAGATTATTTCTTCTCGGTTTGTTTATTTTACTTCATCTCCTCTAAGGTATCTTCGCATGCTGCAACAACATTACCATCTTTATCTTCACCATTAAGTTCATATCTCCATTTCCTAAACAGTGCAGTTGTCTCAATCTTGCACATTTTTTCTTCCCTTATCTTTTTCTTTTTCCTATCCAATTCCAATATACATTATATATGATGTTTCCTTGTTCGATCGGATTTTAGTTCCTTATTTTTTGGCCAAAAGGTTTCTCTGTATGAAGAACAACTTTTCATTTCACTATTTTACATGTTATTCGTTCTCTCTCTCTCTCTCTCTCTCTCTCTCTCTCTCTCTCTCTCTCTCTCTCTCTCTCTCTCTCTCTCTCTCTCTCTCTCTCTCTCTCTCTCTCTCTCTCTCTCTCTCTCTCTCTCTCTCTCTCTCTCTTTCCTTCTCTCTCTCTCTCTCTCTCTCTCTCTCTCTCTCTCTCTCTCTCTCTCTCTCTCTCTCTCTCTCTCTCTCTCTCTCTCTCTCTCTCTCTCTCTCTCTCTCTCTCTCTTTCTCTCTCTCTCTCTCTTTTGTACCTAAAAAATAACTAGGTTTCATATTCCTTTTGTTTTCTAGATTCTTCTTGTTTCTTCTTGTCTTTTGTTTTCATGTTTTCTATGTTACTATTATGACAGTTAGTTATTCTCTGCAGGATATCTCCATTGGTATATTCAACATTTCACCTGCTCATTCACATCATAATCGTCTTTTTTATGGGTTCTTGTAGTCGTTATTTTTTCCTACAGTATCCAAAGTCTCGACTTAAATTCTTTTCCTATTTCAGTTTTTTTTATTGTTTTTTTTTTGTTTTTTTTGTGGTACTGTTGATTTGTTTTCTCTCCCGAATTTAGTTCGTTCTTCTCATCATACTCTTTTCTCCCACGTTTTCGTAGTCGTCGTTTTCTTCAATGATTCTTGTTCATTTCGGGGCTTTCCCTCCTGTCATGATGATGATCAAATACTAATTACTACCCCGTTCTATCTCCACAATTTCAATTTCACGGGTTCTGCATGGTGGTCTTATTC
>NC_134779.1:6454418-6461918 GCF_046742065.1 Oratosquilla oratoria | reverse complement strand
CGAAAGAAAATAAATCCCCCAGTGACATCGATCATTCCACACCTAAAGTAGATTCTACAAATATTCCCGAGAATAACGTTGACAACCCACACATAGAATATGCCTCATTCCACGAAGAACTGCTTGACGCAAACCAACCACTCTTACCCCTCAACCCCTCCCACACACACACCTCACCACAACTCCAAGTTGCCCCTCATGTAGACCCCCAACAACCCCCCCAAACCCCACACCCCATGTATACGAGAACTTAGCCTGCCCTTCCCCACACCAAACGTCAAGTCAAACATCCTTCACCTCAAATCCTCACCCACAACTCCCATCACAACATCATCACCCACAACTCCCATCACAACATCATCACCCACAACTCCCATCACAGCATCCCCACCCATCCCAAAACCAACCTACAATAGTCAATAACTACCAGACTATCTCCCCTCTAACCGAAATCCCCACCTTCTCTCAAACTAGTGGACTCTCCATCACTGACTACCTAACGGCATGTGACCTTTTTTTCTCTAAAAATCCTAACTACTCTAACTTAGAGAAGATAAATCTATGCCGCCAGAATATACAAGCCTCAGATGAGCATAGATCCACGGCTCGAATGCTTGATAACCTTATTGCTAGTGGAATCACATAAAAGGATTACAAATCCCATCTGTTTAATGTCTTTCAGAACAAACAAACAAACAACATTAACTTTCTCCTCACATTTCTAAACAACACTAGAACTCAAAAACAGACTAACATCAAAGACAATGTTGCCAATACAATAAAAGAAATTAAAGAAAATCTAGAAAACCAAAGCCCTTGGACCTTCACAAACATCTCAGGAAAAAAAGCAATGACATTAGAAAACCTATACACATTACTAGAGATAGGCCTTTATCTTTCCTAACTCCCACCAAAGTGTCAAAAAGAAGCAGCTACAAGGAATTTAAACACCAGAAACCCATTAGCTTATGATTACATCTTAGAGATAACCAATGCTTGCAACATTTCCCTCTCCGACCAGCACCATTATGCTAGACTAAATAGCCTTCAGTCACACCAGGCCCCTAGCTCCAATACAGCACAACCATCAACCTGGTGCTCCTACCATCTTTCAACAACTCACAACACCAGAGACTGCACACAAAAACAACAAATACAAGCACAAAACCGCACTACCCCTTGCTCAGTTCATGGAACAACGACTCACACAGATGCCCAATGTAGAGCACAGCAACACCAACAACCACAGACACAACACCGCACTACCCCTTGCTCAGTTCATGGAACTACCTCCCACACAGATTCCCAATGTAGAGCCCAACAACAAAAACAATCACCCACGCACCCCCCCACCCCACTCAACATATCAAGACCAACACGGCCAAGTAAATACTGCAACCTACACAAAACCACAACTCACTCCAACGAGGAATGTTCTCAACAAAGATCACAACCACATCCTCATCAGAGGACAAACAGACTAGTTATGGCATCACAACAAACACCGTCCTCCCACAGAACGTCAAACTCAACACACACAACCCAACACCGATTGGGGGAACGCGTACCAGCCTCACGCACCAGACCACCATAGGAACGTCCGACCCACCCCACAACTATATCACTCTAAAGGTAACACTAGATCAAATAGATGTTGAGATGATGGTTGATACAGGCACAAACCTGAACCTCATCCCCAGAGCTCTTTACGAACCACTTAATGACCAAATCCAGTACTCCAACACAGAAGGCTTACTGATAGAGGGAAGTACCATATCACTTCATGATAGGATAGACTTAGATATAGAAATTAACAAATCCCAGGTAGGCCTCACATCCTTCCACTTAGCTGATGAATGGAGTCTCGACCACCAAGGTATAATGGGTTTAAAGTCCCTACGAGACTGGAAGTCCATCATCAACTTAGATACCAACAAAATCTCTTTCCGAGATGAAAATGACAACTCCAAAATTCCTGAAACACCCGACCCAGACACACAACTTCTTTCATATCTATCTGGCTTAAATAACACCTCTCCAACTAAGAGCTACTCATTCCGTCCACCACCTTATGTCACCTCAAAGGCATTGATGTCTAACACAGTCATCATACCCCCTAGACATTCAATAACAGTCCCACTATATATACCCGGAGCAATCGAACATCAAGATGTCATAATTGACCCAGATACGTCAAGAGTTAACAACATATCCCTCGAACCTTTATGGGATTTAGTGTCAGAAAATAAACACACCCTAGCTATGTTAACAAATCTCTCCGACCAACACCGCAAAATCAGAAAGAACACAAACATTTGTTCAGTCCACCTCCATAATTTCCCAATCCAAGAACCACTCCCACAACACATCAACACTGTAGGACAAACACAAAACCCCACCCCTATCCACACCAACCAAATAACGACATCAGCCAACGAAGAGATACGGAACAAGCTACTAAACCTCCTCCAAAGGAATAGATCGGCTATCGCCTTAGAAGGCGAACCTCTAGGCAAATGTGATATAACTAAACACCACATCCAAATCCCCCCCAACACCACCCCCTCATACACCCCCGCTTACCGCATACCCCACAGTAGGAAAACACAAGTAAACAAAAGTGTGCATGATATGTTACACCAAGGTGTAATTTCTCACTCAGATTCCCCTTGGAACAGTCCCCTCTTCCTAGTCCCTAAGAAAGACGGAACTCTACGCCCTGTTGTAGATTTTAGGAAAATCAATCACCTAACTCAATCTGACCCACACCCACTACCTGCCATGCAAGATGTCTTACAATCCATAGGAAACGGGAATTCTGTATTTTCCACAATTGACCTTAAGTCAGCCTTCTGGCAAGTGGAACTGACAGATGAATCAAAACCCGTAACTGCATTCTCCACAGATAAGGGACATTTCCACTTCGAGCGCATGCCCTTTGGCCTTAAGAATGCCCCCCAACCCAACAGAGATTAATGAATCGCATTTTCAGCGATATGATAGGAATCTCATTATTCGTCTACTTAGACGACCTCATCATCTATAGCCCCACACAAACTGACCACCTCCATATACTAGAGATTATCCTAAAAAGACTAAAAAGCGCGGGATTGAAAATCCAACTAGGAAAGTGCAAATTCCTACAGACGGAACTCACCTTCCTAGGCCATAAGGTAGACGCCCAAGGCATCCACACAACCATAGACAAAATAAATGCCATTGCATCCTTCCCAACCCCTAGAAACGCAGATGAAACAAGAAGTTTCGTAGGACTAGCCTCATACTATAGACACTTCATACAAAATTTTGCACACATAGCATCCCCTCTCACCAAATTCACAAGAAAAGGCGAGACATTCAAATGGTCTGAAGCGGAACAGACAAGCTTCGACACCCTTAAACATGCTCTTACCACAGCTCCTGTCCTAGCCTTTCCTGACATGAAGAAAGAATTCCTTCTTTACACCGACGCCTCCTCTAAAGGAATAGGCGCAGTTCTACAACAGAAGGATGAAAACGGGAAAGAGCACCCCATTGCATACGCAAGTAGAGTACTAAATAAACCTGAAAGTAATTATTCAACAACCCAAAAAAAAGGACTTGCATTGATATGGGGTTTAAAACATTTCAAATATCTCATACTAGGATACAAGATAAACATATATACAGACCACCAACCCATAGTCTACCTCTTTAACTCTTAAGACCTACATGGCAGAATTGCTAGGTGGAAAACCACCTTACTAGACTTTGACCCTAAAATCACATACTTAGCTGGAAAAGCTAACGTAGTAGCAGACTCACTAAGCAAACAAATCCACATATCGACCTTAACAAAAACAACCTGTATTCCTATGCAAGACCTTAGAGAAGAAACAGACAAAGACCCGATATGGTCTAAAGTAAAACAACATCTACTTTCAAGAACACCCTTACAGTCCCGACCACCTGTCCCTATAGAGGAACTCAAACTGGTCGACGGAATCATAAGGAGAACTACTAACGACAGAGAAGTTACTGTCATCCCCAATGCCCCAGTTCCCAAGGTCCTACACATATTGCACGACAGCGCAATGGGAGGCCACTCAGGCAGGGATAAGACACTGACTACTGCTAGGCATTCATATTTTTGAACACATATGAAAAAAGACATAACCACACATATAGACTCATGTGTCACTTGCAACCAATTCAGATGACCTGACCCAAAACAACTCAATATCAAAGACATCCCACTCCCTGCTGAACCATGGGAAACACTTGGCATTGACCTACTTAAAATGCCAATGAGCCATCAAGGTTCCAATTATGTACTCACGGCAGTCAACTATCTGTCAAAATACACAATCCTAGTTCCACTACAAGACAAAACAGCAGAGACTGTGGCCAAAGCATTGGTTAACAACATATTCTGCAGGTATAATATACCAAGACAAATGCTGTCTGATAACGGTTCTGAATTCAAGAACGAAGTAATGCGCGAAATAGCACATTTATATAACATAAATCAAACCTTCGCCACTGCCTACCATCCACAAGGGAATGGACTAGTAGAACGCACTAACAGAAAAGTGCTTGAAATCCTCAGACCTTTGGCCAACGATCTTTCGGATAGTTGGGAAGATTGGCTACCCCAGGTACAAGCCAGTATCAATAGCACAGTCAACTCCGCAACAAAGATGTCCCCCCATGAGATCATATTTGGCCAAAGAATGCGGCTACCCTACCAAATCTTTAACCAACCCCCACCCCCCTTATACAACCTAGAAAACCTTACACAATGCCTAAAAAGAGGCATGCAAAGTATATACAAACAGGTCAGAGAAAACCTCAAAACAGCCCAAGAAAAAACAAAACCAAACAACACAAGCGATCATCTCCACTCAACATAACACATGGAGACACAGTCATGGTCAGAGACTCTAATAGAACTAACAAACTCAAACTTAAGTTCCTAGGCCCCTTCACAGTCACAACCTCACTCCCCAACAATGTTTTCCTATTAACGGACCCTTATATATATATATATATTATATTTGTTAACCATGTACCATTAGGTGCCGGGTGTCACCTAACACCAGGGGGAGGGCGATATGTATACACCACATACACCACATCACCACATTCCCATACACCATGCAGGCAATGTCACAATCACCCAGACATGGTGGCGCCACACACATCCGGTCCGAGCCCCAGAGCGGCGCCAGCCGTATCAGCAATTTAGCTCAGCGCACGGAAGCGGACTGACACACAGACACACAAACGCACGCCATAGATGCAGTCAATCGCCAACCCGGATTAACACACGGGAACACAATACTGTTCAACCCTTTCCCCCTGGATATATTATGTATGTAGTATATTATGTTTGTAGTAATTATGAACCAAGAACAAACTTGTAAAGGGCCAAACAGCCTTACTAAAAATCTTGACAAGGTGACTGAGAGCACCTCAAAATTCAGCAGATTCAGCATTTCCGGAAACAAAACCGGACTGCACGACTCAAGGAGCAGTCAGTGTGTGTCGTGCCCTAGATCAATTGTGTACAGTGCCAAACGTGCCCTAGTGACTAAATGTGTACAGTATTTAACCAGATTGCCTCAATTTTTAATAAATAAGAAGAATACTCCCATTTTGAAGTTTATCTCGCCCGCATTAAGTCCTCCCTATGTAACCCCCAACCCAAGAAGGTTACAATCATCATCATCATCATCATCATCATCATCATCATCATCATCATCATCATCATCATCATCATCATCATCATCGTCATCGTCATCGTCATCGTCATCGTCATCGTCATCGTCATCATCATCATCATCATCATCATCATCATCATCATCATCATCATCATCATCATCATCATCATCACCATCATCATCATCATCATCATCATCATCATCATCATCATCATCATCATCATCATCATCATCATCATCATCATCATCAACATCATCATCATCATCATCATCGTCGTCGTCGTCGTCATCATCATCATCATCATCATCATCATCATCATCATCATCATCATCATCATCATCATCATCATCATCATCATCATCATCACCATCATCATCATCCTCTTCATCATCATCATCATCATCATCATCATCATCATCATCATCATCATCATCATCATCATCATCATCATCATCATCATCATCAACATCGTCATCATCATCATCATGATTGCGAGTCGCATCCAAATTCAAGCTGAAGAGATGTCGATAGTCAATGTTATCAAATCCTTCAAGTATTTTGAAAACCTCTATCAATGTCCTCGCAACCTTCTGGTTTCTAGAGAAAAGAACCCCAAAGCTTAGAAACGCCTCTGGTAGCTCGTGTGTCTAATGATAGGAATTAGTTTCGTTGCTCGTGCCTAAGCTTGTTCAAACCTCTGCTATCTTTTATCTTTCAACCAGGTTTCAATCCAAAATCACTGTTCCTTTATTACCCATGACTCGGACTTTTGACATTAACATCTTATGAGATACTTTATCAAAAGCTTTTTGGAAGTCGAGATAATGTATGTCGATTGACCTATTCCTGTCATATTCTTGAAGCATGACATGAAAGAACTCTATCAAGCATGATCTGTGACGCCGAAAATCATACTGTGAGTCTAATAACATGTTGTTTCTCTCTAGAAATTCGACTATTCTATCCAGAATAACACCTGCCACTATCTTCCCTACTAAGGGAGTAAGGCCGATATGTTACAAAGTCAAAGCATGCCGACAGGATACCTTTTGATCCATATCTAGGTCGGATGAAAAAAAAAAAAAAAAAATCATATCAATAATAAATTAAAACTATAACAATGTAAATAACAATTAAAATACATAAATAAATGCATTGGTATAGTTGAATAACAAACAAACAGGTAAATAGTAAATGATAATAAATTGACATATAACTAATAATAAATGAAAATCAGACAGACAAATTATAACAAAACAAAAAACAAATAATATAACATAAATTATAATAATTACAGCATCTTACTTAGGTATTTATCTAAATGATTCTTAAAGCTTCGAACTGAACTACATTGCACTACCTGTGCAGGAAGTTTATTCCATTCATTAACTACACGGTTGGCAAAGTTGTTTCTACCTACTTCCAAATTGAATCTATTTCCGGACAGTTTGAGACCATTGTTTCTTGTCTGATTCTCATTCAGTGTGAAAATTTGGTCACTTTTGATGTTGTCAATTCCCTTTAAAATCTTAAAGACCTGTATCAAGTCACCTCTGAGTCTACGCTTTTTTAGGGAAAACAGATTCATGTGCTTAAGTCGATTTTCGTATGATTTATTTTTGATATTTGGAATCAGTTTTGTGGCTCGCCGTTGTACTTTTTCCAGTCTGTCAATGTCTTTAATGAGATTCGGTGACCATACGGAAACAGCATATTCCAAATGTGGACGAACTAACGATTTATATAGCTTGTTAATGAGTGATGGACTTTTGAAATCAAAAGATCGCGCAATCAATC
>NC_134779.1:6444418-6449418 GCF_046742065.1 Oratosquilla oratoria | reverse complement strand
AGAATATATATGGTTATGGGGTCTATCTCCAAAATCCTAGGAGGATTTCGGGAACGAACAAACAAACAAACAAAATAACAGACAGACAGACAAATGAAAGATAGTTATCTAAGTACCTTGGGTTATAATGTTAAATATACTTGGTTATACGGGTCTATCTGCAAAAACTTAGGAGGAGTTCGTGAATAATCCCTAATCTAACCATACCCATTCTAACATTAACCCTTAATCCTAACCAAAATATATATATATATATACATATTTGTATATATATATATTTGTATATATACACATGCATATACATATAGATATATATATATATATACACATGCATATATATATATATAAATATATATATATATATATATATATATATATATATATATATGTATGTATATATTGGAAATGAAATATAGTTTTCCAAGTACCTGGAGTGATAGGGTATCAGAATATATATGGTTATGTGGGTCTCCAAAACCCTAGGAGTTCGTGAACAAACAGACAGACAGAGGCTACTACTTTATTATAGTATATATATATATATATATATATATATATATATATGTGTGTGTGTGTGTGTGTGTGTGTGTGTGTGTGTGTGTGTGTGTGTGTGTGTGTGTGTGTGTGTGTGTGTGTGTGTGTGTGTGTGTGTGTGTGTGTGTGTGTGTGTGTGTGTGTGTGTGTGTGTGTGTATTTAAGGTGAGTCAGCCAATTTCAGTTTGCATATGATAGGTGAGTTCATATTCTTGATATGGTTTTCTCTTTGTCTTTGCTTGCAATAATTTAATTATTCAATTCTCAAGTATGCGGACCTTGCAAGGTTACACATTTTAATCATGATACACCATGATTACATCAAAATTTTTATTTTGGCCGTTAAAACCCTCAGCAGTGGCGTAGAATGTATAGTCTTAGTTAATACCAAACTAGGACTGATTTCTGCGAACGCTCAAACGTGACCTAATATATACGATACGCGTTCATTGTTATTTCCTTTGTCGAGTACTTCTATTACATTGTCAATATCTCTTCAGCGTTTGTATCCTCAAAGAAAATATCACACAAATTTTTCACCATACATCTGCATGTACAAATAATATAATTAAGATAATAATTTGCTCTATTTTTCTATATGCCAAGGACTTTTACCCTCTTATAAGGGAGGTAGCCAAGTCTAAAGGCATGTACCCACTCCATCCCATTCTGCTCGCATCCACCACACTTTCCTCTCTCTCATCTCAGGTCCTGATGGATGAGGGGTCATCCCTGTCTCCCGTCCACTTCCCTGAGTCAGGAGTAATGCACCAAGACACAGTGAATCCACAACATTGTCATTGACAAGAACATATTTGTTAACAAGAATATATTCATACAACAATCTATTATAATAAAGTAGTAGACTCTGTCTGTCTGTCTGTTTGGTTGTTTGTTTACGAACTCCTCCTAGGGTTATTCTGATACCTTATCACTTCAGGTACTTGGGTAACTATAATTCATTTCCAAGAAATATATATATATTTTGGTTAGGGTTAAGGGTTAAAGTTTGGTGGGGTTTGGTTAGGTTAGGAATTATTCACGAACTCCTCTTAGGTTTTTGCAGATAGACCCCTATAACCATATATATGCTGAAACCTTATAACCCAAGGTACTTGGATAGCTATATTTCATTTGTTTTTCTGTTTGTTTGTTTATTCACGAACTCCTCCTAGGATTTTGGAGATAGACCCCATTACCATATATATTCTGATACCCTATCACCCCAGGTACTTGGATAACTATATTTCACTAAAAAAAATATTTTGGTTAGGGTTAAGGGTTAAAGTTAGGTGGCGTATGGTTAGGTTAGGGATTATTCACGAACTCCTAGGTTTTTGCAGATAGACCCCTATAACCATATATTTTCTGAAACCTTATAACCCAAGGTACTTGGATAACTATCTTTCATTTGTATCTACTATAATAAAGTAGTAGCTATTGTGTGTCTGTCTGTTTGTTTGTTGACGAACTCCCCCAAAGCCATATACATATATTCACCATAACCCAGGCTACTTGGATAAGTATATTTTATTTCCAAAGGGCATCTCCCTCCTCAAATTTATTTTTTTCTTACTTTCTTAACATTTCATTTTTGTTAACTTTTTCCATTGAGTTATATTGATACGTGTAACTTTTCTCCACAAATTCTATCAAAATTAAAATGATCATCATTTGCCCGCAGCAACGCGTGGGTAATTTGGCCAGTAAAAGATATATCTTCATCGTTCTGACATGTCGTGTTACGGGTTAGTTCTGGGTGTCTGCTACAAAATAAGCATACTTGTACGTATATTCTCCAATAAAAGTATCATCCTTTGTTATGTTCCCGTAAGTGACGTGAAGAGAAATGATACAGCATCATTGGTATGAGTGTACCAGATTGCGAAGTATAATTTGTCGCAACACCATTTGTTATGATTAGATCACATAAAACAAAAACATATGGCATGTAATATTCAGACTCGTATGACGTAATAAATTGTTAGATTACCGCAGTCCTAGAACTTCGTCTCTTGTGATGAAAAATAATATGACTGCTACTACAGACAAATTAAAACAAAATCACGTTGTGTACAAGTACTCATGCAATCTTAACAAAAACGATGTGCTTTGCAACGAGGAGTACATAGGCCACACAACGCAAACATTATCCCAAAGGCTGACGTTTCACATGCAAAATGTTGCTATCAATCTCACATCGCAAAAACACACGAGACCAACTAAACGAAAACACTGTCATAATTTCAAAGACCAAACACAAAAAGAAATAGAAATGTCTGGAGGCAGTTTTGATAAGAATCAATATGCCAAAAATCATCCAGCAACACATGTGCAGACATTTGGGACTTTTCGGGGGCACCGTGTCATGCCACGAGGATGACGAGCCCTGAAACACTCGTGAACCACCATCTCTCCCATTATTTCATTTTTTTTTATTTATAAGTATGTATGTAGCTTTACAAATAAAATTACCAGAAGATGCCTAAGGTATAGGCAGAACGTCATAATGTTCTAGTTTTCATACCCAACCACAATTGACTCGATCGGAAATATTATTTATCATTTACCTAGTTTAGAGAAGAGAATATTTAGAAAAGTCGCAAGTGTTAAGAAAAAGATCACGAACGCTGAATATGTTGTGATATCTAACAGAAAGTGTCTCCATGAAAACCTGCTCCCTAAATTCACTAATGTATATATATATAAATATATATATATATATATATGTATTTATATATGTACATATATATATACGTATATATACATATATATATACATATATATATATACGTATATATACATATATATAATATATATATGTATATATATGTATATATACGTATATATAGACATATATACATATATATACATATATATATATATATATATATATATATATATATATAAACCAAAATGCACTTTGATTCTAGCCATCAACAACGTGAGACTCGCGGAGGCCAGCTTGTAGGAGATGAAACGTAGTACGTCCAAGAACTCGAACCGGGGCCAGTACGTGACTAGTGTTAGTGACTTAACCGATATATATATATATATATATATATATATATATATATATATATATATATATATATACATATATATATATATATGTATATATATATGTATATATATATATATATATATATATATATATATATATATATATATATATATATATATGCCTATAAGTTTGACTCCAATTGTAGGAAAAATAATGGAAACTATCATCAGAGATGCTATCGAACATCATTTAGAAAGAAACCGTTTGATAAATGATAGCCAGCATGGTTTCAGACGGAAACGTTCTTGCATGATTAACTTACTCGAATTCTAGTACACAGTTATCTCGAATTATGACAAAAGAAGCAATATAGATTTAATATATCTAGACTTTGCAAAAGCTTTTGATACCGTCCCACACGAAAGACTACTTACTAAATTAGCTTTACACGGAATAAGTGGTAGCCTATTAAGTTGGACTAGTAATTGGTTGAATGATTGAAAACAGAGAGTTGGTTTAAATGGAAAAAACCTCTAGATGGAATAATGTTACAAGTGGAGTTCCTCAGGGCTCCGTTCTTGTGCCATTTCTATTCATCGTATATATAAATGATATAGACCATGGACTAAAATCTACTGTTTCCAAATTTGCTGATGATAAAAACTGTGTCGAATGGCAAATGATCACTTAAACCAATTATATATTCAAGAAGATGTAGATAAATTACAGCAATGGTCTGAAAAATGGCTAATGAAATTTAACACAAGTAAATGCAAGGTAATGCACATAGGTAAAAATAACAGTAAGTACGATTAACCAAGTAGTGTATTTCAGCCTCTGAGAAAGCAAATATGATTCTAGGACTGATTGCGCGATCTTTTGATTTAAAAAATCCATCACTCATTAACAAGCTATATAAATCGTTAGTTCGTCCACATTTGGAATATGCTGTTTCCGTATGGTCACCGAATCTCATTAAATACATTGACAGACTGGAAAAAATACAACGGCAAGCCACAAAACTGATTCCAAATATCAAAAATAAATCATACGAAAATCGACTAAAACCTATGAATCTGTTTTCCCTAGAAAAACGTAGACTCAGAGGTGACTTGATACAGGTCTTTAAAATTCTAAAGGGAATTGACAACATCAAAAGTGACAAAATTTTCACATTGAATGAGAATCAGACAAAAAACAATGGTCTCAAACTGTCCGGAAATAGATTCAATTTGTAAGTCGGTAGAAACAACTTTACCAGCCGTGTAGATAATGAATGGAATAAACTTCCTGCACAGGTAGTGCAATGTAGTTCAGTTCGAAGCTTTAAGAATCATTTAGATAAACACCTAAGCAAGATGCTGTAATGATTATGGTTTATTTTCTATTATTTGTATTTGTTTTGTCATCATTTGTCTGTTTGAGTTTCATTTTTTATTAGTTATATATTGATTTATTATTA
>NC_134779.1:6419418-6426918 GCF_046742065.1 Oratosquilla oratoria | reverse complement strand
CCCGGGCAGAATGCTAGCTTGCGATTGGCTGCGGGGGTTCTCCCGTGATCTTGTGCTTACCCCGGGCAGAATGCTGGCTTCCGATTGGCTGCGGGGATTCTCTCGTGATCTGGAGGAGGCTCTGGTTTTTGGCTGGAGATCTTGGCGGCTTGATGGAAGGTCTTGTGTAGGTTGAAGAGGGAGCGGTTTCAGAGGGCGAGCTGAAGGGAGAATAAAATCAGAAGCAAGTTGTATATTAATGGTAGGGTGACGGGAAGTGATGGCTACGGCTTCTGCAATTTGCATACGCCTGTGGTTGGACTCTCTGTGAAGAATAGTCGTGGATTCAATTAGTTTCTGAAGTGGTGGTTTTTTGTCGTGATGATCAATGTAATGCTGAAAGATGGAACCTTGGTTACGGTGGTATTGGAGGCGTCTTCTTAAGGTAGTAGAGGTTCTACCAATGTAGGTGTTGGAGCCGTCACAGCGACTCTCCTGACACGTGAATTCATAGATTACGTTGGTAGAGGCCTCGAAAGGGGTCTTAGGAGCAGTGTTGTTTTTCATAACCAAAGCTCTAGTGAGGTTTGGTTTACAATAAATTCTAAAGGCAATGGTAGTGGTAGAATCGGTGGGAGTGACTCCTCTTTTTATGATGCCTTTAATGGCATCACACTCTTCTTTATAATGGTCGTGATAATTATTTCGATGATATATGATGATCTTGTTGTCTGGGGAGTCTGGAACCTGGTTAGGAGCTGTGTATTGTTCAAGCTTCTTCTTGATGAGTCCTTCAATCATGTGGTCTGGATATCCGTTATTGGTTAGAAGCTGTCGGATGCGGTCAAATTCCCGGTGGGTATCTGTCCAGCTACTGCAATGCGTTAAGGCCCTGTTGATATATGCAGCGGCTACAGACCGCTTGTAGGCTTCAGGGCATTCGCCGCGGGCATTGAGACACCTTCCTACGTTAGTAGCTTTAGTGTAGACCTTCGTCCTGAAGCCATCCTCATCTTTGGTGATGTCCAAATCAAGGAAGGGGAGACGTCGATGAATACTGCGTTCACAGGTGAAGGTAAGGCAAGAGTTGTTCTGAAGGGCCATCATTAAGCTGTCGGCATCTTTGTCGTTGGTGGTGGTGATGAAGATGTCATCGATATAACGGGTATAGAGTCCAGGGGGAGGATGGTGCTGGAAAACTTTCTCTTCCACTTGAGCCATGTACATATTTGCGAATAGGACCCCAAGGGGGGACCCCATTGCCACGCCATCAACTTGTTTGAAAAGTTCCCCTCGGTGGGAGTCGTTATTCACCCACGTTAACATAGACGAGACCATCAGCTACATTCTGGACCGAGTCTACCGAAGTGACCTCCCTGCTCTCGACATCCAAGAATACGTGCTGAAAGCTATGTTGGAGACTTGTACGAAAGAAGCCCCTTTCCTCTCCCACCGAGGGGAACTTTTCAAACAAGTTGATGGCGTGGCAATGGGGTCCCCCCTTGGGGTCCTATTCGCAGATATGTACATGGCTCAAGTGGAAGAGAAAGTTTTCCAGCACCATCCTCCCCCTGGACTCTATACAGTTTGCCGTCTGCTAATGATAATTTCTTTGGCCTATATATTACACCTACATTCATGTTTTTCATTAACACCTTACTCTATATTATTATTTGGTCCTTCATTGACATTCAATGCCTCATTAACATTGCTCCCATCAAAATTAACATTTCTCCCATCCCGGACATCTGGTCGCTCACGGTCATCCGATCTCTTTTGTACACTTTGTCCCCCTACGTCACCGCGATTCACACCGGCCTCCCGTCGTTCATCGGCATTCTGTCCGGCATCCCTACCTAAAATTATATATTGTCCTCCAGTGATATTTTTCCTCCATTATAATTACATCCCATCGTGATCTTTTGTCTTCCACTGTCATTACATCCCATCGTGATATTTTGGCCTTCATTGACATTCTACCCGGCATCCCTTCCTAAAATTATATTTTGTCCTCCACTGACATTACATCCTATCATGATATTTTCTCCTCCATATCATTACATCCAATTGTGATATTTTGTCCTCCACTATCATTACATCCCATAGTGGTATTTTGTCCTCCACTGTCATTACATCCCATCGTGACATTTTGTTCTTTGACATTACATCCTAATGTAACATTTCGTCCTTTACCGACATTATATCCCAAAACTATATTTTATCCTATACTGGCATATTGTCCTACATTAATGCTATACTCTACTCTGTAATCTCAAGTACACTCTATTTCCCCTTCCCTTTGGGCTTCTACCCCAAAAAAGGAACTAGTTCATTACAAACTCCCACAATGAGGTTTGTAAGAACATCTTTGCCTCTGCCGGTTAGGTGGATCTTATCAGAAGCGTAAAGGTCATGACGCCTGGAAAAGAGATACCAAGGATCAAGAAAGTGGTATCCCAATTATGTGCACAACTGCGATATCCTATCATTGATCCCTATGGCTCTACTGTTCCAAAACGAGCCTGCCTAGATCCTCGGGAGGACCCCTCAGAGTATGTGACGGCTCCCACGTTCCTTCATCTCCTGAAGGAGGACCCTGTAAATCCGAACAAGTTCCTCTGATCTCACCCCTACCTACATCGTTACTTCCTGTATGAACAATCGTAACCGTGTTCGTCCGTCCTTGCTCCCTGATGGACTGGGTACAATCGGCGATCCCACGGCCCGGTTGACATACAGGCTTGCAATGTCGTTTACTCCTCCGCTGCAGGATGTCGTCATAGCCTCCCACCATTATATATATATATATATATTATATATGTATATATATATATACATATATAAATACATATATATATATATATATATATATATACATATATATATATATGACGTAAGCGGAATAGGAAACACAGGAGTCTTAGTCTTGAGATTATTCCTGACTAGTTTCGCGAAACTAGTCAGGAATAAACTCATGACTAAGACTCCCGTGATCCCTACTCCGCTTACGTAAACCTGGCAGAATGTCTCAGGACACACACACACACACACACACACACACACACACACACACACACACACACACACACACACACACACACACACACACACACACACACACACACACACACACACACACACACACACACACACACACACACACATATATATATATATATATATATATATATGTGTGTGTGTGTGTGTGTGTGTGTGTGTGTGTGTGTGTGTGTGTACATACATACATACATACATACATGCACATGTAATATATAAATAAATATATATATATGTATATATATATATATATATATATATATATACATATATATATAAATATATATATATATATGAGAGCCATTTTTTATTAGATGAGAAAGTACTTAAGGCAATTAGGTATTTATGCGACTGACCTAGAGAGTTGTGACAGAGTTAGGTACACCGTCAATCCAGAAATTATAATTATTAGAACAGTCAGGTGTCGGGCTCGGGGGGTAATATGCGTGCCTTGGATCAGGTCACTTACAGGCGCGAGATCAACAGCCCATTCAGCGATTTGAATTAAATGTACAGTAACCTAATAGCTTTAATGCTAAATGCACAAAATAAATTTAGTCCCCTCAAATCAATACGGAAGAATTGTAACACTCCCAAATGGATAACGGATAGGCTGAAATGTGAGATCGGAATGAAAAGAGGACTTTATGCATGTATAATAAACGAGGAAACACACTGATCCAAACATATGGCAAGACTGGCTAAAAAGAACATGCAAACAGCGAAACGTAACTATGAAATTAAGGTTGCCAGACAAGCGAGATCCAACCTAAAGGGCTTCTTTCATCTCTAATTCTCCACACACACAAAAAAAAAATAATAATAAAAAAATAAGGAAAGGATAGGTTCAATTAAAAACGACAAAGATTTCATGATAGTATTGTAGGAAAAACAAATGAGGCGTTTATTTTTTTCGCAGTGTTTACTAAGGAGAGGCGAGATAAGGTACCTGACTGCGATTTGATTTTCAGTAAGAATGAAGAAAGCATATTATATAATATCAGCATTAGTAAGGCAGAAGCAGTCAAACAGATTGAAAGACTAGCCACAAAATCTTCGGGTCCACACGAAAATCTTCCGAGAGTGCTTAAAGAGTGTAAATTTAAAATCTGCTGCCAGTTAACAGAAATAATTAATAAGTCGGTAAACACTGGTTTTGTGGCTATTGCTTGGGTACAGGCAAACGCTATCCCTGTTTTCAAAAAGGGAGGTAAGTCGTCTATATGCAACTACAAGCCAATCAATTTGATATCAAGCATATGTAAAATGCTTGAGTCAATAATAGCTAATAGAGTCAGAGATCACATTGAGAGAGAAAATTCTATTCGTAACTTACAACATCGTTTCTCCAAGGTTAAGTCTTGTGTGACTAATCTTCAACTTTTTACACTAAAATATATAAGGCGTCAGAAATAAATAATAGTTACGATGTTATTTACCTAGACTTTAGTAAAGCGTTCGACAAGGTGCCCAACCAGAAGGTACTAAATAAAATCAAAGCTCATGTCATAGGGGGAAAAGTGTTTCAATGACTTAGAGCTTGGATCAGTGGCAGAAAACAGTGGGTCACCATAAATTATGTAAAATCCGGGTGGGGAATATTTCTAGTGGAGTTCCCCAGTGGTCGTCTTTGGGTCCCTTGTTGTTCATTATGTACACAAACGACTTGGACAAAGGGATTAGTAGTGATGCTAATATGTTTGAAGACGATACTAAAATAGGATGCGTAATAAGGTCAGGAGACGACGTCGAGATTCTGCAGAATGATCTTAAGATATTGTTCCCATGGTCAGTGAAATGGTAAATGGACTTCAATAAGTTAAAATGTAGCATCTTGAACTTAGGGCTACACAACTCCGAAACCAGATATAGCTTAGATAACACGTTTTTAGATGAAACTGAGTGCGAGAGAGACTTGGGAATTCTATTGAGTAGGGCTACACAACCCCGAAACCATATATAGCTTAGATGACACGTTTTTAGATAAAACTGGGTGCGAGAGAGACTTGAGAGTTCTAGTGAGTCCTGAACTTAAGTTCAGGAATCAGTGTATTAGCAACAGGAATAAAGCAAACAGAGCATTAGGTTTCATTGCTAGGGCGGTTACGGAAAGAAGTGCAGAGGTGATTATCAAACTCTATATAATTTTAGTTAGACCCATCCTTGACTATGCGGTACAGTTTTGGTATTCGTTGTAGTTTTACCAATCTGTCAATGTCTTTAATGAGATTTGGTAACCATACGGAAACAGCATATTCCAAATGTGGACGAACTAACGGTTTATATAGCTTGTTAATGAGATATTGACTTTTGAAGTCAAAAGATCGCGCAATCAGTCTTAGAATCTTATTTACTTTCTCAGAAATACACTGCTTAGATTACTTGAGATCGTTACTGATAATTACAAAGAGATCCTTCTCACTATCCACTTTTGTTAACAAATTTCCAAATTACTTGTAATCGTACTTACTGTTATTTTTTCCTATACACATAACCTTGCATTTACTTGTGTTATATTTCATTAGCCACTTTTAAAACTATTGCTGTAACTTATATAAATCTTCTTGAATATCTAATTGATTTAAGTGATCTTTTGTCATTCCATACAGTTTTGAATCATCAGCAAATTTGGAAACAATAGATTTTAGTCTATGGTCTATATCATTTATATATACTATAAATAGAAGTGGCCCAAGATCTGATCCCTAAGGAAATCCACTCGTAACATTTTTCCATCTAGAGGTTTTGTCATTTGGAACAAATCTCTATTTTCGATCGTTCAACCAATTACTAGTCCAACTTAATAGGCTACCACTTATTCCGTGTGAAGCTAATTTAGTAAGTAGTCTTTCGTGGGGGACGGTATCAAGAGCTTTTGCGAAGTTTAGATATATCAAATATATATTTTTTCTTTTGTTATAATTCTAGAGGACTATGTTATAGAATTCGAGTTAGTCACTCGAAAACGTTTCCGTCTGAATCCATGCTGGCTGTCGTTTATTAAACAATTATTTTCTAAAAGTTGTTAAATAATATGATTGATTATAGTTTCCATAATTTTTGCCACGACTTAATTCAAGTTTATAGGCCTGTAGTTAATTAGTTTCTTTTTGTCACCCTTTTTTAATATGGGAGCAATGTTAGCTAGCTTCCACTCTCTTGGGATATCTCCGGATATGATGGATTTCTTGAAAATAATTTCTAATGGAACAACAATCTTATTTTTCATTTTCTTTAAGATTCTTGAATGCCAACCGTCAGACCCTGGTGTTTTATTAACTTTGAGTTTTTCTATATTCATTTTCATTTTTTTTTCTTTTGTTATACATACCGTAGTAAGTTCACCCTAGACTTTTCACAGGTTTCAGTTTGGAGTTCACTTTGAGGTGTTTCGTTTACGAATACTGAGCTAAAATAGTTGTTTGAAATATCACATATTCCTTCATTGGAGTATTCAAAATAACCTTCACCAGATAATAATGAGCCAATGTGATTCCTAATAACCTTTTTACCTCTAATGTAACTATGGAATTCTTTGGGATTTTCTTTGGATTTATCAGCGATATTCATTTCGTATTGACGTTTTCGATGTTGTTTTTATCTCTCTGTATTATTATATAACTATGATAGTCAGCAGGTCCACCCGAGCAATTGTATTTCTTATAAGCCTATCTCCTTTTAGCAATACTTTTTTTAGTCTCTTTGTCATGCCATTTTAGGCGAGCCTTATTTAGCGGGGCGTCTATCATTACAAGGAATATAAGTATGAATAATCTTAGTAAGCGTGTTTTGAAATATTTCCCACATCTGGTCTACAGGTCTTTCGCTTAGTTTTGCCTCACACACACACACACACACACACACACACACACACACACACACACACACACACACACACACACACACACACACACACACACACACACACACACACACACACACACACACACACACACACACACACACACACACACACACACACACACACACACACACACACACACACACACACACACACACACACACACACACACACACACACACACACACACACACACACACACACACACACACAAACACACAACACACACACACACACACACACATATATATATATATATATATATATATATATATATATATATATATATATATATATATATATATATATATATCCTTCGTATAAATGGGCAGGGGATTCTCTCTCAAGCATATTTCATTG
This sequence comes from Oratosquilla oratoria, assembly GCF_046742065.1. Lineage (NCBI taxonomy): Eukaryota > Metazoa > Arthropoda > Malacostraca > Stomatopoda > Squillidae > Oratosquilla > Oratosquilla oratoria. The sequence continues at coordinate 6,419,660 of NC_134779.1, read as the reverse complement.
AATGAAATGACAAGCTTGTTGTAAGAATGCCTTTTGTCAATCTTCTCTCTCTTTCGTAAGGCGACTTTGCCTTCCATAGGTAGAAGTCCGAGTAATTCGCTTTATGTCATGAGATATAAATAGGCATAGTCGAAGTCCATAAGGCGTTTTCACACCTCCTGGTGCTTCTTTTAGTGGCAATTGAAGTAATGGAGATTCCATGAAGATCAACAATTTTTATACCTAGAAGGTGGATGGTGATT
>NC_134779.1:6396918-6406918 GCF_046742065.1 Oratosquilla oratoria | reverse complement strand
AACCTAATTCATCCTTCCCTTCAAGGAAAACTGCTTAGTGAAGAAGAAGTGAATAATGCAATGGACTATGCTAATGAAAGGTTTCCTTCACTTGTCCCAGTCATCATGAAATTTCAAGCCAAATCGCCTCCTTTCCATGCATTTAAGTTCAGTGATTTTGTGACCAAGTCTATGTCAGCTGTTGAATGGTGGAGGTCACATTCAAATGTGTTGGATAGTGATGTCATTTCAGCAGCACAACAACTACTGTCTGCAGTGGCTTCTTCATCAGGGGTTGAACGAGTTTTTTCAAGCTATGGTATAGTACATTCAAAATTAAGGAACCGGCTGGGAACAGAAAAAGCTGCAAAACTGGTGTTTTTGTTTAAAACTATGAATGCACACAAAATGGATGTATATGATGATACTAATGATCAGGATGCTTAAAAGAACCAAATTCATTGTCAAAAGAATTAAAAACCTTACTTTTTTATATTCAAATTTTTTTTAACTACTTTCAGAGAAGTGTTTAATTATTTTTTAAAAGAAGATTGCTTTTACAGAATAAATTCAATGTGCTTTTGCTCTGAATACAGGCTGCAATAATTTTTTTTTTTAAATTCATTACTTCAAGAAATAAGTATAGCTCATTATAAGTAACCCTTTTTGATTTCCTTATTCAATAGCAAGTAGATTTTTTTTCTATTGCAAAAGGAAGTGATTTAGCATTTTAGTCCTTAGCTCATTACAAGTAAATCCCTTTGATTTCTTTCTTGATGGATGTGAAATTTTTTGTTGAACTGTACAATAAAAGAAAGCATTTAGTATAAAGTCAGTGTGCTTTTGCTCTGAATACAGGCTGCAATAATTTTCTTTTTTAAATTCATTACTTAAAGAAATAAGTATAGCTCATTTTAAGTAAACCTTTTTGATTTCCTTATTCAATAGCATGTGGATTTTTTATGTTTTTATTGCAAAAGCAAGTGATTTAACATTCTAGTCCTCAGTTCATTCATTACAAATAAAACCCTTTGATTTCTTTCTTAATGGATGTGAAAATGTTTGTTGTACTGTACAGTAAAAAGAAACATTTAGTGTTCTATTTCTCAGAAATATATAAAGCAGGTATAATTATGTTTGTTTTTATATTTTTCATTTACATTCCATATTGCTTTGGGCAGAAGTAAATACTGATTTAAATCGATGATTTTTTTTAAAAGAATCATTTGATTTAAATCTTGATTTAAATCACTGATTTAAATCATCATGATAAAAATCAGCCAACCCTGATATATATGTATATATATACATATGAATATATATATATACATATATACATATATATATATATATTTATACATATATACATATATATATATATATTTATACATATATACATATATATACAAATATATATATATATGTATGTATATATATACAGTATATCTATATATATATATATATATATACATATATATATGTATATATCCATATATATATATACAAATATATATATATGTATATATAAATACATATGTATATATATATATGCATATATATATATTTATATATATACATATACATATATGTATATATATATATATATATATATATATATATATGTATACATATATATATATATATATATATATCTAGGACACCCTGTATATATGTATATATATATATATATATATATATATGTATATATATATATATATAATATATATATATATATAATATATATATATAGAAGCTCTGCCATGGGATACGAACCCTGACCCGTGCGTCGATAATCACGAGGCCAAGACGGTAGCGCACGGGTCAGGGTTTGTATCCCATGGCAGAGCTTCTAAAAATGTTCAATCTGTCTTTAAACATACACACACACACACATATATATATATATACATATATATATATACATAAATATATATATATACATATATTTATCCATACATATATATATATATATATATATGTATATATATATACATTATTTGAGACACCATGTATATATGCATATATATATATACATATATATATATATATGTATATATATATATATATATATATTACAAAGGTGGAGCATGTCGACAGGAGACCTTTCGGTTCATATCTAGGTCGGATGCGAGAAATATATATATATATATATATATATATATATATATATATATATATATATATATATATTTATATATACATTATTTGGGAAACCATGTATATATGGATATATATGTATATATATATGTATCTGTATATATATATATATATATATATATATATATATTGCAGAAACCACAGGGAAATTAAAGTCGGAATACTGAACGTTTTCGTCTATTACGACATCCTCAGAGTACAAGAAAGAAAAAATAGAACACAATATTTATACAGAAGTAAGAAAACTGGGAGAGGTTATAGTCACATAAAACCTTCGGACATTATACATACATACACATTCAATTACACATGGAAATGCTAATGGTAATAATAATAAAAGTACATACACATTCATATACACATGGAACTTAGAAAGGTAATAGTAACACAAAAAAAAAATCAAAAGAGCAAAATCATGTGGCCGAAAGGTCCATAGGACATTTGGTACAATTAGGAAACTTGGAACTGCTTAAATATCCTATGATTATAAGATTGTTTAACCAAAACACAAGATAATATTATCAAATTGTACAAAAAAAAAAACAATATTTAAGAGAAATAAGAAAACTGAAAAGGTTATAGCCACATAAAACCTCCGGACGTTATACATACATACACACTCATATACATATAGAAATATTAATGGTAACAATAAATGAAAAAAATACATACACATTCATATACACATAGAAATAATAATAATAAAAAATAATAATAATAATAATAATAATAATAATAAAAAAGAACAAAAGTATGTGGCCGAAAGGTCCACAGGACATTTGGTACAATTAGGAAATTTTGTACTGTTTTAACTATCCTATTAATTATAAAATTGTCTAGTTTAAATAAACCTAAACTCAAGTTAATATTATCATCAAAATTGTTCTTTATGAAACAGGATTCAATGATGTTCCTATCTAAAGCTGAATTACAATCAACAATTTTCTTAACGTTGCCCCAGTCAATGTTGTGGTTTGTGTCCCTAACATGGACAAAAACTCCACTGGACATTTGGCCCGTCCTTATACTGTACCTGTGTTGTTTCATCCTAATATTTAATTCTTTACCTGTTTGGCCAATATAACAGGAGCTACAGTATATGTACATATAGATAGACGAAAACGTTCAGTATTCCGACTTTAATTTCCCTGTGGTTTCTGCAATATTTTTTCGTCACGCGTTATTGTGATTATTTTTGCAATATATATATATGTGTATATATATATATATATGTATATATATATATGTATATGCATATGTATATGTATACGTATATATATATATATATATATATATATATATATATATATATATTACAAAGGTGGAGCATGCCGACAGGAGACCTTTTGGTCCATATCTAGGTCGGATGCGAGAAAAAATCATAAAAATAAAAAATAAATAAATAAAAACTATAATAATGTAAATAATAAATAGAATACATAAATGAATGCAAATGTATAGTTAGATAATAAACAAACTGGTTTCGTGCGTTAAGCGACTTATTTGGCACCAAAAGGATTTTTTTATGTTGTTCATTCATTCATCCATTCATTCATAAATAAATAAATAAAAGTAAATAAAGTATAAATAAGAATAACCAAAGTAGTTATGTTGGTGCTCAAAAAATAATAATGGCATTTTGGTGCTCTAAATTTTAAGTAAACATAGAAACGAGTTAAGCGTAAATATGTCCAACTTCAGAATAAACTTAAATACTTGTGCGAGCAGCATTGCGATGGCATATCAAATGTCAATGATTTCCTTCGTCGTGTTGGAAGAAGTCTGCGATCATGAACTAAAAATTTCAATCAACTGTTTCTCATGATGATATCTGTGCTAGAACGTTGACAAATACCAGTAATTCTACTCGTCTTACATAATTGTAAACTTATTAAAGTGAATGATTATATTACATTGTATTGAAAATAATGTATATCATATGTGTCTATACATAGTAAAGAATTATCTATACATAAATTTCAATCGTTCTTGAATGATTCTATTACATTGTATTGAAAATAATGTATATCATATGTGTCTATAAATAATAAATAATTGTCTATACATGAATTTCAATCTTTCTTGTTTTCATAATACAGATATTTTAAGTTGATTATCCTATTATAACTTAAAGATGAGGACTAAATGCCCGAAGACCACAGTTATTTTTCAAAGGAAGACCAATTGTCAGAAGACTAAATGTCCGAAGACTAAATGTCCAGAAGACTAAATGTCCGAAGACTAAATGTCCGAAGACTAAATGTCCGAAGACTAAATGTCCGAAGACTAAATGTCCGAAGACTAAATGTCCGAAGACTAAATGTGACAATGGTTAATCAATTAATGAAGGTTTATTGTATAAAACAATAGTAAGAAACTCAACAGAGTGAAGCTTCATCCACGCCACCAACGATCATTGAGGACGGGCCGGACGAATCGCAGCTGCGGTCGGCAATTTTGCAGAGGATAAAAACGTAACCCCTCCTTGACCAAATCACACGAAAATCACACCTTTTAAAGAAAACAGTTCAAACAATGCGACCATATGCCAATTTGTTACGGTATCTCCAGCTGTGGTCGGTCACACTGCAGAGGCCAAAACACAACCCCCCCCCCCCCGGTCAAATTACACGAAAATCACACACTTCAAAGAAAATAGCTGAAATAATCCAACTATATGCAGTCCACCACACTAATATCACAATAGCAAGAAATATAAGCGGAATAGGAAACACAGGAGTCTTAGTCTTGAGTTTATTCCTGACTAGTTTCGCAGGTATGCTTTTTCAAAGGAATATGTGTACAAACGGATTGTGGGCATTATTTGTACACATATTCCTTTGAAAAAGCATACCTGCGAAACTAGTCAGGAATAAACTCAAGACTAAGACCCCTGTGTTTCCTATTCCGCTTACATCAACCTGTCAGAATGTCTCAACAATAGCAAGAACCTCAAAAGAGTGTAGTTTGATCCATACCACCAGTGATCATAGACGGCGGGCTGGACGAATCGCAGCTGTGGTCGGTAATCCCGCAGAGGACAAAAACGCAACCTCTCCCCGACCACATCACACGGAAACCACACATTCCAAAGAAAATATTTCAAATAATGCAACCACACATATATAGAAGTGTGCACCCGAGCAAAAACCGTCCCCGTTTAGGACTTGTTGGTTTGCTCGGCAATTAGTGACACCGGGGCTATGTGTTCTTTGAATTTACAATCACTGCTCACCCAAACTCCCAGGTCTTTGAGTGTCTCTTTTTCCTCTATTATTTCCTCTCCCACTTTGTATACAAAACTTTTATGATCCATGTTTAGACCATATTTCAATACTTCAAATCTATTGTCTATTGTGGTTAGACAGATGGCACAAACATGGCATCTCAATGCACTAGACGCAGCTCCACTTTGTACTGTATTGTTTTTAGCAATTTCTTTTATTGATTTCTGCCAAGAAAAGGATGATGTAGTTTAACTTACCTTATCAGTATTACAGTTTCAGCTAGTACATCATGTAGGTGTTCATTTCTTTATTAGTCTAATGCCAAAAGTACATCAATGGCTGTTGAGTGTTGATCATATATCCTATGTCTGTCACATAAATGTGAAAATTCATTTCACTCAATATTGTTTCGTGAAATGTCCCCCCCCCCTATTCTTAGTGTGATTCAGGGAAACATATGATATTGATATTTATTAGTAAAACAAAACAAAAGTAAACTAACCAAACCTTACTAACGAGCGGGCGAGACAAGATTTCAAATTCCCATATTTCGTTACATATCAACTACTGTACTTCGTCTTTTACTTAAAGGTACAAATTTAGTGATATCTATAACTCGCCAATTTTTTTCATGCAACTAAAATCTATAAATGTTGAAGCAGACTAGTGTGATCTCCAAAACAATCACCAGTTACCTTTATTTAAAGAAATATATAAATTTGGCATTTCATCTCACAACCCTACAGAATTTGATGTTAACAATTATGCGATATATTTCATGCTTCAAGTAATGTATCATATATATATACATATATGTATATGTATATATATATGTATGTATATATATATATATAATATAGATATAAATATATGGATATATATATTATATATATATATATATATATATATATATATATATATATATATATATATATATATATGCGTATACTTAGGCAGGAGGTTCTCCCTCTGGTAAGAAATGTTGTGTATAATAGCATGATGACAACTCACTATTTTCTTGTTAACTTGTTCAATACTACGAACATGGTGACGTATTTCAATAGGCAATCTATGTAGAAGGCCAGCAAAGGACATTTCAACACTGAGGTAGGGTAGTCAAACTAGTAGATATTTCAGTACCAACGTTTCGAAGTTGCACAACTTCATTTTCAAGGCAGAATAATACATACAATAGTCAAATCGTAAATATACAGAAATAGTATTGTATAAATGAGCTAAGGAGAGGTTACAAGTAAACAAATAATATGAAATAAGTACGAACATAGGAGAGGTGGACAAAAGGACAAAAACCCCAGCAATGACAATTGCTCACCTCACAGCACGGTGCTTGGCCTTCGGCAAGACCCGCTACGCGGGTCGTTCACTTCCCTCGCAGTGCGCTCCTCGCATGTTTTTTTTTTTTTTTTTAATTCCGATTGCTTTATTTATCTGAATCAGCCTTATCATCTATCTTCACACGCTTTATAGGTTAATATTCTGTCTCATCACCTTCTCTTTTCCTCTTGGGTGCCAACGATCTTCCCTCTTGAGTAGGCTCCTCACCCGATGCCTCCAACAACTTATTTACAGCCTCGTTGATATTGTCAAATTTATGTTCAAGTTTACGTTGCAAATTTACAGCCTCGTTGATATTGTCAAGTTTATGTCCAAGTTTACGTTGCATAGCCTCTATTTCTTCTTTTACAGTACTTTCAGGGGTTGTCGGTTTCTCATCTTCTTCACTGTCATAAGTGTAGTCTGGAAGTACCATATCAATTGCCTCTTTCTCCGATATTGGAGGGATTACTACAATGGACTGATCAGGTTCTTCTTCTGCTATCGTTGTGTCGTCCGAGTGTTCGGTCATCACCCTTGATTGCTGTTCGGGCTCTACTGGCACATCTTGGGCAAAGAATAACTCTTTATATACTACGTTGGTAGGCAGTCTTCGACGTTCACTGTCTTTAACCTTCTTCCACCCAGTATAGTAGTATAGTTAATCCCAACTCGTAACACGGGAACACGCAACGTGCAATTGTCCATGTGCGAAGCACTGGGTGCCATCTAGCAAAAGTCCACATTTTTCAAATGTTTGTCCTTGCGACTTGTTAATTGTCATGGCAAAACTCAACTTGACAGGGAACTGCTTGCGCTTGAAGGGGATACTTGAATCCGTGGACTCGAGTGTTATCCTGGGGATTACGGTCTGTTCTCCTGAATACGTTCCCCCTAGAATCTTGCCAACGATAGTGTTCTTTTCAAAGTTGGTGACCATCAATCGCGTACCATTACACAACTTGGGAGGAGTGATGTTTCTCATAACCATTACCACGCAACCAACCTTAACCCGCAATTTATGCAAAGGGATAGAAGGGGTGTCTATGGCATTTAAAACAGAGGTCTGTATATCCGAACCTATTTCAATCGGAGTATCAATACTTAGGAATGTTTTCTCCCTTCCTTCAAACATGTCATACACAATGTCGTTGGTTGCGTCTACGTCGTTATTTGTAGGGCTTACTATCACCCTACTCTCCAAAAAACGTTCGTTAAGAACATTATCGGAGAGACCCCCGTAAACTTGACCAATTAATTCTTCCCGACTCCGAGTCATTATTCCGATTTTTTTTTGGTAATTTAGTAGGGCCACTATGTCCCTGTCCCAACAACAATAAGGATCGTGCAAATTTCTTGCTTTCTTGGTCTGTAGTTTTCAGCCTCACATTTTCGGTAAGTTCGATTTTGATAAGGTCTTCCCAAAAGCCACTTGACTTGATGCAATACCCAAGTTCGTCATCCTTTCCACCACCTCAAATGACAGGTAAGATTTGCCTGAAGTCACCAGCGTCGTTACCGGTTATGTCTCTCAAAGTGATATCCAATGCCTCCAAAGTGTTCTCGTTTGCCATAACAACTTCATCCCAGACTATCAATGATGTCATATTCATACATACATACATATACCAAGGCTATTTCCCCCTTCCAAGGGAGGTAGCCAGAAAGGGAAAGGCATAAAAACACTCCCACCCATTTCATCCCTAAATACACTCCACACCCCTCCCCCCCTCCCTCTCATCTGAGCACCTCCTGGATGACGGGTCATCCCTGCACCCTGCCCACCGCCCTGGGTCAGAAGCAGTGTCGCAAGACACAGTACATTCACAGCAAGGCCGCTTCATTTAATCGGCGACCCCCCCTCTCCGTCCCCCTTTGCATATAAGGCGAGGACGGGGAGAAATCCCTTCGGGCTGCGTCAAAATTCACTCACACATACTACCCCCACCCCCCCGCCCATTCCTCCTCATGCAGTCACAACATCATCAATATACAACCATTCTCCACTCACCTCTGTCTTCCGTCCTCTCCCTTCCTTCCTCAACAGACATTCCCCTCTTCCCCAAAGCCCCCTTCACCCCATCCATCCACCTCATCCTAGGACGTCCCCTCATGTTCACTCCCTCCACATCTGCCTTCCATACCTCTTTTACTAGTCTTTCTTCACTCATTCTTTCCATGTGTCCAAACCATCCTAATATTCTTTCATCATAAGCTGTGCTAAATCGGTATTCTTCTTGATGCCACATGTTCTCACTTCATTGTATTCCATTAGGGGTATCTTGAACATGTTATGAGCTGTTCTACCACCGTGCAAAACAGTAGCAGCAATCCCAGAAGAAGCTACAGCCAAAGCTATCTTCCCCATGGAACGGACAGAGCCCAATAAAGTGTTAAGCACAAATGACTTACCGGTGCCACCTGGAGCATTCAAAAACACCCCATTATTCATGCTCTTATTAGCGTTCTTTATCCTTAACATTATGACATCGTAACAATGCCTCTGTTTAATGTTCATGATAGTCAACTTATCCTTAACTTCCTTTAAGAGTTTTTCTTTGTTGTACGACCGTTCCCGGCGAATGACGTTGCTCGACTTTTCCCGGTTTCTACTCTTGGGCAGCCCATACTCTGTGATATCTTTTCTTCCACAGTTCCAAACGTGCTCCTGTATATCGTCAAGAGCATCGAGATAAATCTCATCGTTATAGTCTTTCAAACCGGACTGATGAAGGAAATCACTTGAAAAAAGCTCCTTAGTCTCACTCCAAATCGTAGACTGATCCTCCAAATCTGAAAACACCAACATACTCGCGTATGTTTCTCAAAGCTTTTTCCGATCATTTGTGTGATTGATGATTTCCAATATAGTTTGCCGCCAAGTCTCTTCGTCATTTATGAGACCCATAGCTTTAACCGTCTCTCGGTACGTGTCGTACCTACGACCCTCGTGAGTTCTGAGAGCTTCAAATGAAGTAGGGCCCTTTATATGCGTCAGCAGTAACCTCATATAGAATAATTCTACAGTCTTGGTGTTAACCGGCCTTATGCGACCCAATGTTGTCCGACATGTCTTCCGCTCTCACCAAATGTTCAATTTTTTATCCCAAAGGAAATGGTTAGGTACCTGGTGGTAATAAAGCTCAGCTGCGAACTTATTTTGCGTACAAAGTTGAAAAAACGCAGTGAGTTGTGTATCTATGTTCGATTTTTTGTTTAGGGATTCGGTACTATCCGAATCCTTGTAAAAGACCTCGTTTTCTCCCTCCAAATGAAGATCTAGTGACAGCACTGCTGGGCTA
>NC_134779.1:6386918-6391918 GCF_046742065.1 Oratosquilla oratoria | reverse complement strand
CTTTCCAGGCTTTCAAGTTTACTGAATCTGTGACAAAGACCCTGACAGCTATTGAGTGGTGGGATTCACATACAGCTATGTTAGACAGTGATATTCTGTTGTCAGTGCGTCAACTCCCAACTGCAGTAGCCTCATCATCAGGCGTTGAAAGAGTTTTCTCCTCCTATGGACTTGTACACACAAAATTAAGGAACTCCTCGGTAATGAGAAGGCAGCCAAATTGGTCTTCCTTTTCAAGACAATGAACTCAAATGTAAACAATGATTAATGTAAATAACTGTCCACTACCTCATACAATAATACATGTTAAGTCCGGCCAAAATTGGCATTTCAAAGCATAAAAGTGGCTTAAAAATAGTTTCTTATTTCACTATAAAATTTTATATTAACTTATACTGCATTGAATAAGTCAATAGTTGATATATTTTTCCTATATACAATTTTAGGTTTCTAGTTTTGATATATTTGTCCAATATAAAATGTTAGGCTACAAAGAAAGCAATGGCCTCCGCTAGCGGAGCCAGGAATCCGCGTGCGCACGTCCTGTGTAATAGTAGTCCTTGATATATATATATATATATATATATATATATATATATATTCTAGAAAACGCTGTGGAAGTTGGGGACTGGTGGTATTTCGGTGACACTTTGTCCTAAAAATATTCTTGAAAAAGCGCTTGGGTAAGTCGGGGTCAGGTGGTATTCTTCCTCTTCTTCTTCTTCTTCTTCTTCTTCTTCTTCTTCTTCTTCTTCTTCTTCTTCTTCTTCTTCTTCTTCTTCTTCTTCTTCTTCTTCGCGTTCTTCTTCTTCTTCGCGTTCTTCTTCTTCTTCGCGTTCTTCTTCGCGTTCTTCTTCTTCGCGTTCTTCTTCTTCGCGTTCTTCTTCGCGTTCTTTTTCTTCTTCGCGTTCTTCTTCTTCTTCCTCCTCTTCTTCGCGTTCTTCTTCTTCGCGTTCTTCTTCGTCTTCGCGTTCTTCTTCTTCTTCTTCGTCTTCGCGTTCTTCTTCTTCTTCGTCTTCTTCTTCTTCTTCTTCGTCTTCTTCTTCTTCTTCTTCTTCTTCTTCTTCTTCTTCTTCTTCTTCTTCTTCTTCTTCTTCTTCTTCTTCTTCTTCTTCTTCTTCTTCTTCTTCTTCTTCTTCGCGTTCTTTTTCTTCTTCTTCTTCTTCTTCTTCTTCTTCTTCTTCTTCTTCTTCTTCTTCTTCTTCTTCTTCTTCTTCTTCTTCTTCTTCTTCTTCTTCTTCTTCTTCTTCTTCTTCTTCTTCTTCCTCTTCCTCTCCTTCTTCTTCTTCTCCTTCTTCTTCTTCGCGTTCTTCTTCTTCTTCGCGTTCTTCTTCTTCTTCTTCGCGTTCTTCTTCTTCTTCGCGTTCTTCTTCTTCTTCTTCTTCTTCTTCTTCTTCTTCTTCTTCTTCTTCTTCTTCTTCTTCTTCTTCTTCTTCGCGTTCTTCTTCTTCTTCTTCTTCGCGTTCTTCTTCTTCTTCTTCTTCTTCTTCTTCTTCTTCTTCTTCTTCGCGTTCTTCTTCTTCTTCTTCTTCTTCTTCTTCTTCTTCTTCTTCTTCTTCTTCTTCTTCTTCTTCTTCTTCTTCTTTTCTTCTTCTTCTTCTTCTTCTTCTTCTTCTTCTTCTTCTTCTTCTTCTTCTTCTTCTTCTTTTTCTTCTTCTTCTTTTTCTTCTTCTTCTTCTTCTTCTTCTTCTTCTTCTTCTTCTTCTTCTTCTTCTTCTTCTTCTTCTTCTTCTTCTTCTTCTTCTTCTTCTTCTTCTTCTTCTTCTTCTTCTAAATAAAAATATTCTTCTAAAAAACGCTGTGGACGTCGGGGAAAGGTGGTATTACGGTGACACTTTGTCCTAAAAATGTTCTTTGCAAATTCCTGGGTGAGTTTCAACTCGCTTATTGACTGAGAGAGTGATGACGTCACGGCAACGGAGACAACTGATTGGCCGAGAGCGGTGACGTCACGGCAACGGAGACGGCTGATTGGCTGAGAGCGGGACGAAAAAATAAAATTCTCCAAAATGTTTCAATGTCACGACGTCCCTAACCGATTTGAACGGGGATCCGGCAAAAAGATTACAATGACGGACCCCGTGACACGGGCCATCCCTGTAAGGGTATAAATCGCATATACGCGGTCGCGGGACTCGAGCGGATCTAGAGGACTCGAGCGGATCTTTGAGACTCGAGCGGATCTAGAGGACTCGAGCGGATATTTGGGACTCGAGCGGATCTAGAGGACTTGAGCGGATCTTTGGGACTCGAGCGGATCTTGAGGGCTCGAGCGGATCTTTGGGACTCGAGCGGATCTTGAGGACTCGAGCGGATCTACGGGACTCCACCAAAATATAGACTAAAAACACGTGGGCGTAAGTCTAAATAGAAATATTCTTCTAAAAAACAAAAATGACGAAAATAAAAGAGGTGAATAATTTACAGTTGTTTATTTTATAGCCTTTGTTTGAAGGTGGGGCGTAGTTCCCCGCAGGCCAAGCCCCCCGGCGCAGCCGGGCTGGCGAAGCCCGGGGCTTTTATATATATATATATATATATATATATATATATATATATATATATATATATGTATGTATGTATATATATGTATGTATGTATATATATGTATGTATATATATATATGTATGTATATATATATATATATATATATATATATATAATATGTACTGGTACTGGTGTAATGCGTAGGTCTAAATTCTAAATATAATGCTTGGGAGAGTGAATGTTCGAGTGATGTTTACATCTAGCGTCAGTACCTCCTGACAGAAGGCCTTCACCATAGGTATGTTGGGGTCATGTCCATGTACTGTTCTTGTGTGAGATAGCCAACCAAGGAGAAGATATGCGATCTGTTCTTTGTTCAAGTTGTAATCAGATGATTCATATAGTTTGCAAAACACTGTTCACTGGTTTTGGTGTAGGGTGGTGAAAGAGAAATTATGATTGGGAAGTTCGTTTGGTGAGTGGAATGGTGGGAGGGCTTGATTGGTGTGTATTGGAGTGAGGCTGGTCAAGAGATTTGGAGTGACTCAGTTATAGCAGGAGGTTGGAGAGTCTTGGTGAAGGGAAGGTAGAGTAGGGAAGGTGGAGGAGGGTAGGTGGAGAAGGGTAGGTGGTGGAGAAAAAAGTGTTGGAGGAAAGGTGCTTTAAGGAAAGGTTGGACTCGAGTCCAAAATCCACTAGTAACTTTATTGAATATAGACCTTACGTCACCATCAAGTTGAAAATGATCTTAATCCTCAATTTAACCAATGGGATATATTTAACAACCATGTAATGAGCCTAGTGTAGGCCTTATTGTCTCTTGTAGTTTCCTCTATTCTTCATTCTCGTATGTTCTTAATTCACAGTTTTGGTTTTGAAAATTTCATTCAGTCTAATGCCAAATGATTTTGCTTAGAAGTTTCTCATTCCTAAATTGCTACCGCCTTCATCATAGTGACATATACAAAAGAGTTTTTTATGTCTAAGATGAGGTTATTCAATTTAGTTTAGAGATCACCACCAAGGGGAAAGGATCAAACAAGATGTGACGAAATAGTTTTATTTAATTAATTTATATCTTTATTCGTCTATATCTATTTATTCTATTTTCATATTTTCTTCACTTGAACATGAAACGTTCTTATACTATAAAATATATTATTTTCCTAACCTATTCCAATCCATATATTATACACTGCCTTCATTCTTAGACGTATCTATCAAGACTACGAGTAACTTGACCCATTCAGGACAAATACCCTCGGGTCGTTCTATCATGAATCCATGAATTATGAACTGCTGTCTTTTAATTTCGTAAAGCTGACTTTAACACTGGTCTTCATATCCCCACTGGAGTCTCAAGACCTCCTAAGATGTCCGACCTTACCGCTGCCTTCCGACCTTTTTGTGTCATTTATCATTTATATTTTATCTAACTCCGTCGTTATTGCAGTTGGCGTTTTTTTGTTCGCTATTGGCGTTAATAAAAAATATCATTATAACTATCATATACGAACATCATCATCGTTATCATCAGTATCCTCATCTTCATCATCACAACTGATATTCTGTTCTGTCTTTGGCTCCTTGCCATTCCACTCTTCCGTTCTCATCTCACCTCTCCTCTACTCCTGTCCTCTCCTCTCCCCTCCTCTCGTCTCATCTCGTTTTCCCTTCCCTCTAGTCCCGTCACCTCAACTCACTTTACTTCCTCTTTGACAAATTCCACGGTTACCTCCTGAGCACTTGGTCTTCAGCCGTGACGTATCAGTCACACATTCCTTCGTACTCCCAAACAATTCACATTAATTTTACTATCATCCTTCCTCCTTCCACCTCTCCCTCTGGTTTACCTCTGGTTTAATAATCGCTGTGCCCCTTCTTTCATCTGCCCTTCCATGTTCCACACCTTCTTCCTTATACTTTATTTCTTCCCTAGCTTTTTCTCACAAGGTTCACACCAGCTTTCCTTGCTTTTCTCTTCTGGGTCGCTGCTTCTCAATGCCATCATTCTCTCAGTTTTGCCATCTCTCTCCCTTCTTTTCACATGTTCTTCGTCTCTCTACTCCTTCAGTCTACAATGGTTCTCAACCTAAGATTCATGGACCAACATAATGTCATATAAGAAATTCATATACTGGGTTACAACCCAAAACTCTCACCATCCCACTCCCAAGCAATTTAAAATAAGAAACCCCTGTCAGTTGTAGCAACTCGCTGTTTTTTTTTTTTGACAAAATTTAGTGGTGATTAGTGGAAGCTATGATGCTATTTAACAGCAGCACATAAGCCTGGAATACATTATCAAACATATCGACCTTCCGCCATTCCCTGTCTACATTGTTTTCAACAGGCAACTCCTTCACATTCTATGCAAATCTCCATCGATCTATTTTCTTATTCTTCTAATTTTCATCGGTTCCCTTTCCTATTCCTCTATCGTGTTTCCCATTTCCGTTTCTTTCCTTCTTTTACCATTTTTTCTCTCTACCCCGCCCGTCCACCTCTTTTCT
>NC_134779.1:6366918-6374418 GCF_046742065.1 Oratosquilla oratoria | reverse complement strand
TCCTTCTCCCCCACCCAACTTCCTCTTTTTTGTCCTCCTCTCTTTTTTCCATCAATATGTTACTCTTTTTCTCTTCCTGTCACACCGTTTACAATTTTCCCCTTCTCGTTTCTATTTAATGTCTCCGTTTCTGTCTCCTTCCTTTCTTTTCACTTCCTCTTCCTGTTGACTTCGTCTGTGTTTTTTTATGAGGGGGGGGGGATTTTGAGTGGTCTGTTTCTACCTTGCCTCCACTTCTCTTTTCCCATCTCTTCCTCTATCTCTCTCTTTTCTTATCTTAATCATTTCAATTTGACTCAGTGAAACCTGGGTCTTGTTTCCCTTGCAGTGTTTACATCGTTTTACTCCTCTTCTCATCTTCCTCTTATTTTTTTTCTAATTGCAGTAGATTCATCTTGCTCTTTCTTTTATTACACTTAATGACCCTATTCCTCCTCCTCCTCTTCTTTCTCCCCACTCCTCCTCTTTCTCCTTCTTCACCTCTTCCTCCACCTCTTCCTCTTTCTCTCCCTCCTCGTCTTTCTCTCCCTCCTCGTCTTTCTCTCCCTCCTCCTCTTCTTTCATCCCTTGGTCTCCCTCTACCACTGTTTCACATTCTTTTTATTTTCTTTCTTTATAATTTTCTTAGATATCACTTGTCTCCTCTTCCCCATAATTCTCCTCCTCCTTTCCTTTCTCCTCTCTAGCCTCCTCTTGTTTTCTTTTTAACGCCTACCTACGAGATTTATTGATGCAACATTTCTGATCAGTAAGTTAAGATGATGATATCATCACCTTAGCTACCCCTTTTCTGTGTTTTCTAACGGATTTAAGTTAGGTTTGGTTATATTAGGCTACAAAATTATAAATCCCGCCAAACTATGGCGAATATATTTCTAAGATACCGCCAAACCAAGAGTGATATGGGTCGAACATAATGTACTGTGTACATAATGTTGGTTAGATTTACCTTCTCTTGTGTACATAGTGTTAGTTTAATATATCTTCTCTTATTCAACCTTGTATGACCTAGGCATTGATTGGTTGTTATGGAATGTAGTTTACCAGCGTTTCTATACTAATGACCTAGGATCCACCTCTTTTTCTTCCTCCTTCACCTATCCCTACTCTTTCTTCATGGTCACTCCCTCGACCATCTTCCATCGCCTCTCCTTTCTTTTCCACTCTCTTCTTATTTCTCCTCTTGGTCTTCCGTCGCTACCTTTCTTTCTCCTCCTCGTCGTCTACAACTTCTTTTTCCATTATCAAAATTTTCTTAGGGTAACTTTCAGTTTTATTTTTGGTGTCTTTGGTATCTTATCATCCTTCAACCAATATTTCCACTTCAACGTGTTGTCATTTTACCGTCCATTTTCTCTTTTATATATTGGTATCTATTCTCATCATTAAGATATATTTTCACAAGCGGGTTTTTTTTTCGCTTTAATGTTCTAATTCCCCTTTACGTTTATTTCTTCTCCTTCTCTTTCCTATTTTACTTGTGCCTTTTCTCCCTGGTAAGTTTATACTCAATCATATCACATCAAATAAATTTATGGATAAGGATAATAGGTGATACGGGACATGGAACTGCCTAGTGTAGACCTTATGGTCTCTTGTAGTCGCCTCCATTCTTATGTTCTTATTTGATCATATTTCCTTCCCTTGTCTCTTTTCCCTTCTCGTCTCGGATCCTTTATTCTCCTTTTCCATTTCCTTTCCCTTCAGCATCACCTATTCTGAGCCATTTCCCGAGAAATCTCATCACACAGCTAAGCCTCGGGTTTATCTTTATTCCATAGAATAACCCTCTCCACCTTCTTCATTGTTGGTTGGGTATCCCTCTTACTTTCATCTCCCCATCCTTTCTTCCCCTTTTATTTTTCTATTGTGTTGTTATCGGTTTCCTGATTATACTCATGTCGTCCCTTTCACCTCTTCTAGAGAAATTTACGAATATTATATGAATGATATCGCTGGCTTTCAGCCAGACTAAAGAATATAAAGTTCAAGATTTTTTAGGAGTTAGTCGAGATCCAGTTCTCATATAAATAAAATGATATTGTCTTGAACTAAATTTGTAAAAATGATAATAATGATAATAATAAAAAATAATAAATATTAAATAAATATATAAATGAATAAAGCAAATAAACAAATATAATTCTTACTCCATTTTTTTTTTCTTAAAATATTTAAACTCATTTTTAGTCTGGGCCTTCGTAGCTATGCTTATATCCTATTTAGCCAATATCTTATTTAGCTTATGTCCTATTTTTCCTATGTCCTATTCATTCTATATCCTATTCATCCTATCCTATCTAACATATGTCCAATTTAGTCTATGTCCTACCTGCCATATGCCCTTCACTCTACGTCCTACTTAGTTTATACCCTTTTCAAACGATGTTCTATTTAGCCTATGTCCCATTCAACATGTGTCCTATTTAACTTATGTCCTTTTTACAATATGTCTTATTTATCCTATGTCCTATGTAGCCTATGTCCTCATTTCTTACTTTCGTCGTCGATAACTAGTGCTTCTGTAGTTGGGGATACTATCGCGACGGAGAGATGGAGTCATGGAAGTCGTGAAAGAGCGACTGAAATAGCATAGCAAAACCCGTTAAAAGTGTCATTGTCTGCCTCTGCCCGTTATATAACAACTCTCCATTTCTCTCCATCTCTCTCCACCCTCACCTCTCTCTCCACCCTCACCTCTCTCCACCCTCACCTCTCTACACCTCACTCCACCTCTACCTCTCTATCTCGCACCAACTTTCTCCGCCTCTCTCCACAGTATAGTAAATTCAAGAGACGCGGGTGGTGACGGCTGGATTTGGATATTTGAAGGACGCTGTAATGCAGCGAGGCCATGCCTTGAAGCTTCGTTCTCTTTAGAATACTCGTACCATAGTCCTTTTCTTTATTAATATTGTCACCTCAAGACCTTACAGTAGATTAAAGAAATATACCAATATAACCATTATTAATATTATTATGTCTCTCTCTCTCTCTCTCTCTCTCTCTCTCTCTCTCTCTCTCTCTCTCTCTCACACACACACACACACACACACACACACACACACACACACACACACACACACACAAACACACACGTGTGTGTGTGTGTGTGTGTGTGTGTGTGTGTGTGTGTGTGTGTGTGTGTGTGTGTGTGTGTGTGTGTGTGTGTGTGTGTGTGTGTGTGTGTGTGTGTGTGTGTGTGTGTGTGTGTGTGTGTGTGTGTGTGTGTGTGTGTGTGTGTGTGTGTGTAGATACCTATAAACATCAGTACTCTTATTCTATAAAGTTTAAAGTGTATTATCTAAGCCTATTTGTTTATGGTGCTATTAAATGTTGTATATGTCCTTCTTGCATAAAGAATTATGTTCCACCGCCAAGTCAGCGGGCTCATTTGTTTATACCTCACCTTACATTTTTATATCTCTGCTGATTTCCTGTCCCGCTATGGCCTCTTGGTAGACTTAAAAAGCCGTAAATTGCTTGATCCACTCAATTCCGTCACATCCAGCGCACAGCATGCACCTGGCGAAAGCACACATACTCTCAACTCACGCGCTGTCGAGGACAGGTATCCTATTCCCAACATCCAGGAGTTCTCCTCTCAACTCTCCGGTTACAGCACCTTCGCCAGGATCGACCTCGTGAAAACCTTTCACCAGATCCCCGTCCACCCTGCGGACATCCCGAAAACTGCCATTATCACCCACTTTGGTCTGTTTGAATATGTATGGATGTCCTTTGGATTAAGAAACGCTGCTCAAATCTTTTAACATTTCATCGACGAAGTCCTGCGAGGCCTTCCTTTCTGCTTCGCATACATCGATGATCTCATTGCCAGCCCTGACCCAGTGGCGCACAAGCAACACCTACAGTAAGTTCTAACTCATCTGCAGAAATACGGAGTACAAATCAACATTGACAAATCCATATTTGGACGAATCCATCACCTTAGTTTGGACACCGGAAACGGAAGACGCATTTACGGTAGCTAAAGAAGCCTTCACTGACGTTTCACCACTCTTCCCCAGACCCGGACCCCGATATTTCAATGGGCACAGATGCTTCCAGTATTGGCATTGTGTAGTCCCTCAGCAACACGTCCACGGTGGTTGGAAAACCTTCGTCTTTTTCTCTAAAAAGATCAACAAGGCTGAATCCAAATACAGCGCTTATAATAGAGAACTCCTTGCGATCTACAAAGTGATCAAGGATTTTCGCTACTTTGTGGAAGGTCGTAAATTTCACGTTTACACCGACCACAAACCCCTCACTACCACGTTTCTCAACAACAAACCCTCCTGATCCCCACGATAGCTGCGTCACACTGACTTCATCTCACAGTTCACCTCGGACCTGCGCTATATCAAAGGTACCGACAACTCTCCAAAGGTCGGGACTGCTCGGACAGACAGTCTAGGGAACGACAACAACTCTCCAAAGGATGCTCTTTCTCGAAACATATCTGCAGTCACATTCTCTCCTATCGACTATGCTGCCATTGCTGCCGACCAGACAGCCGATCCAGAACTACAAGAATTGTTGGGCAACCCTGCGTTCCAGTTTAAGAAGCTCCCACTCCCAGCCACGGACGTGCACATCTACACTCATGTTTCTCCCGAGACCAGCTGTCCCTTCCCTCCGAAAGATCATCGCCTGCCAGTCTTCAATAAACTGCACAATCTTTCTCGCCTTGGCATCCGTGCAACCCAAAAGATGATGTCATTGCGTTTCATCTGGCTTAACATCAATAAGGACGTCAGACAGTGAGCACGCACATGTATACAGTGTTAACGTTCGAAGGTATTACGTAACACGCGTTCTCCAGCTGAAACCTTCACTCCAGTTTCTTTAAGGTTTGAATATGTGCATATTGATCTTGTTGGTCCACTGCCCGTCTCTAACGGTTACCGTTACATACTCACCTGCGTCGACCATTTCACCCGTTGGTCTGAACCTGCCCTCTAGGCTGACATTAGTACAGATTCCGTCACTCGCGCTTTCATCAACACCTAGATCTCCAGATTCGGTGTTCCTCTCAGCCTCCTCCGACCGTGGCAGCCAGTTCGAGTCCAACGTTTGGAATAAATTGATGAACATTCTAGGCATCCAGCGTATCAGAACTGTAAGTTACCACCCGCAAGCTAATTGTACCGTGGAACGATTTCATCGTCAGTTGAAATCTTCTTTAACAGACTCAGCCCGTGACGACTGGTCGCAAGTCCTTCCTCTTGCCCTTCTGGGCATACGTACGTCCTTCAAAGAAGACCTGAAACATTCTTATGCCGAACTCGTCTAGGGAACTACCCTCAAGCTACCTGGTCAACTCTTGGTCCTTGCCCCTAACTCTAGTTCATGTCATCCTCAGGACTACACTGCAAAACTGACAGACCACATGCGTTCTCCTCAACCGGTGCAACCTCGTATGCCATCCTACAAGACTTTTATTAGTCAAGATCTCGACACCTGCACATATATGTTCATCAGAACTGACGCCGTGAAGAAACCACTACAACAACCTTACCAAGGCCCCTTCAAGGTACTACGCAGAACTAGGAAAACGATTACCATAGAGAAGAAGGATATGCCGGAATCCGTCAACATCGATCGTGTCAAGCCGACCTATTTGTTCCGTGAGGACATGAACATACCTCACACCAAGGTAGCAAATACTTCACTTGCCACCAAGACTCACGTCCGGGAAGTTTCGTTCCTCCTACCTCGTTACTAGGGGGAGGGGGAATAATGTAGCGAAGTCATGCCTTGAAGCTTCGTTCTCTCTAAAATAATCTTACCATAGTCGTTTTCTTGATTAATATTGTCACCTCGTTAGAACTTAGATAATAGAAATATAGAAATATTACCATTACTAGTACTATTATATCTCATATATATATGCATATATATATATATATATATATATTTATATATATGTATATATATATATGTATACACAAACACACACACACTCATATATATATATATATATATATTAGTACTATCATTCTAGAAAGTTTAATTGTATTATGTAAGCCTATTTATTTGTGGTGGTATTAAACGTATATGTCCTTCTTTCATAAAAAAAATATGTTCGACCGTCAAGTCAGTGGGCTCATTTGTGTATACCTTACATTGTATTTTTGATCAACAGTTCCGAGAGAATAGATGTTTATATAATTCCATTCTCTAACTGAAGTGTACCTGTTACCAAACACTATAGTAACAAATGATTTATTCCATTATATAGATATACAGTATATATATATATATATATATATATATATATATATATATATATATATACAGGGTGGGGCAGAGCAACTTGCTTATTTGAATATGGCACCCTGAAGCGATGGTTGCTTCGAGGAGGGTGGGGGTAGGCACATTCGAAAGGGCGGGGCGTAAAGTTGTACTGGGCCGCTTTTTTCAGTTAGCATCATGGGGTGGACGAAGGTGGGGCGCGCGTTCGCTGTTGAGGCATACTTTTCCAGCGGTCGCTCAATCATAGCCACGCAACTTGCATTCCGTACACATTTCAATATTGCGCCCCATGGTCGTGTTCCTGGCCGGCAGTCGATTGTTTCATATGTAAGCAACTTAAGGGAAAAAAAATCTGGCATTACACCAACAGCAAGGTCACCCCAAAACCTTGACTCGATAAGGCTTTCTGTTTTGCGATCCCCTCAACGCTCTGCCCGCAAACATTCAGCTGCTGATGGGTTGTCTACTCGTTCTATGAAGCGAATCCTTCATGAAGAACTAAAATTTCATCATGTGGTGCAGGAACTTAATCCACGCGATTTTGTTGCTCGAGAAATTGCATGTGAGGTGCTTCTTGGCATGTCTCACAATACATTTGTTTCCTTTAGTGATGAGGTTCACTTCCATCTTTCGGGATTAGTAAATAAGCACAACATGCGCTATTGAAGCCCTGATAACCCCAGGCAACTTCTTCAGCGTCCCCTACATTCACAACGTGTAACTGGTGTGCATTATCGCAAGTTGGGATAATTGATCCATGGTTAAAAAAAACAAAAACAAAAAAACAAAAAAAACAGGCAGTTTCGGTGACTTCTGACTGTTATGTCCACATGATTCAGGAGTTTTTTCTGCCAACACTCAACCAGATGGATGTGGGAGATGCATGGTTCCAGCAGGACGGTGCCACGGCACACACAACGACTGTGTCAATGTCTTTTTTGCGGTAACACTTCCCAGGACGCCTCAACTCCTTGAGGGGCGATCTGCAGTTGCCAGATTTAGCACCCTGCGACTCTTTTTTATGGGGCTATCTAAAATCACATGTTTACAACAATCGTCTTAGGACCCTGGCTCACCTGAAGAACAACATTCGTCAAGCTGTCGCCAACATACCCGTCGATGTGCTGGACAGAGTTGAACGAAACTTCCGATTTCTATTAACGCTGTGTACTGAGAATAATGGATGCCATCTGCCTGATATAATCTTTAAAACTAGGAAAACATAAATTTTAAATGTTG
>NC_134779.1:6339418-6356918 GCF_046742065.1 Oratosquilla oratoria | reverse complement strand
ATTGTATATTGAGCAAGATGTGAGGTGTTGGTAAAGACAGGTACCTCCTTGCATTGGATCACGTGTCATGACATTTGACCTATCGGTATTGTTAGTAATAAATACATTGCCTTCCAGACCTCTTGAGGTACGTTCTCGTACCTTGGGTTAAACTCGTGACTGTGGGTGTTTGGCATACAAAATTGCAATGAAAAGAAATGATAATGTGTTATGTTGCTAGTGGAAGATATTGACTTGTGAGATTCATTATTGTCTTGAATGATTTAAGTGGAGGGGTTTACGTATATTATCATATATTTGATATATCTGATAAGCTATGAAAAAATGCACTAAGAAATTCTTTCAATTACACGTATATTTTATTTGTTCACTGAGAATTTGTTTTTCACTCTAGTGCGGGATATCTTTTCAATGAGATATCTAATTTCCGTTTCCATTTGTTCACTGAGAATTGGGCACATTTTCACTCCAGGTATAGCTTATTGAATGTAAGACATCCTAAAAATATCAGTATTTGTTCATTTGTTTATGAAGCTATTACAAGAATGTATTTGTTGTAATAAAAATATAAATTTACATAATTCATTTACATATTTCAACGGGAAGTTAACACTTATACGAATGTACTTATAGATTTCAGTGATTGTGTATAAGTTTGGGATTATTTCCTTTTTATTTGTGTTTTTTTTTTTTTTTTTGTCTCTGTGAGAAGCATTTAACATACATTCTGATGTCGCATAATACTGATTGGCTTCTTTATCGTATATTAACTGGTGGGATATAAGTTTATTTATTGACTTATTTTGTTACATTATGTTATGAATCAAATGTTCCTTACATTTGTTTAGTGGATATTATGTCAATGTTTTGTGAATAATTATTGGCTACATTTTTCTGGGAAAGTGTCATTTTTGTAAATTATGCTGCTGTTCGTATCATCACTCTTATACATTGATTATGGAAATAAGTGGACTTTGTTCTTTGTTGTTCAATGAAGTTAACTTTTGACTCTAAAAACAATGTACGTTTGAGAGGGAGGTATTTTACATTTCATGTATGGGCTGTGTATATGGTATGGGATAATAATTGATTGTCTTTGAGTGGGAAGTTTTGTTATTTTATCTTGAGGATGTCTTTCTTGAATTTTGTGTGATATATATATGTATCTTGCTTGGGTTTGTCAGAGTTATATCGCTTCAAAGTTGAATTGGTAAGGTGAGAATATTTCATATGTTGAGTTTAGACTAATGCATTGGGGATGGTTATCTTATGTCAGCAATTAATGAAGGTAGAATAAATTTTTAGTTAAGGTGATTGTGTATTATTCCTGGGTCATCACGACCCAGTGGAGAAGATTTTTATAGGTGGAATAAGTTTGATAAGTAAGGGATCGCTAAAACCATGTAATCTATTGAAACGCACAATGTCTTGCGTCTCTTTGGTGGAACAGTTATTGAAATGGCATGGTTTTATGTGTAGGTTTTGTTCATTGTAGGATTTGTTGTTGTGTTTTCCTTTGTTTGTTTTATTTCATGATATGCTGGTTTTGGTTGACTGCCGTCGAGTCTTCCTTGTGGGCGGGGGTGGGGCGGGGTGGGGTGGGGTGGGGGTGTAGAATATGCTGAGCTGTGCATTTTATTAGGTGTGATCGTCTAAGTTAATTTAAAGCTAATGTGATATTGAGATATTATATATGGATTAATAAGAATTACTTGAGTACATTATAGCAAGGTTGATATTATGGATAGTGTGTATTAGTATTTTGGTTTGTACTTGGGAAGTGTATTGTCCTTGATATTTTATTGAATGAGTTTAAAAAATATGTTTTAAGCATATTGTGTCAAATGCACTGGAAGAGGTTTGGTATGCAAGTAATGACTTCTATATTTCTGAAATTTGATCATGTTTACATGGAGTTTGGTATTATGTATAGAACTATTTCTATTTTGTAGGATTTATTTGTTTATTCGTATCAGTTGTTGGCTGACATGTACATTTATTTTGGTATATCTATGTGGATTCGAAGATTTGGTTATATGTTATTTACTAAATGTCTTATTGATTCCCTTAGAATGCTTTTGATTTGCGAATTACTTTGCGTTTTAATATGTGGAATATGTTTAATGAATTGTTTCTCCTATATTTGTATGCACTTATTGGTATATATGTAACTTTCTCTTTAATTGAGTATATATACATATTGTGTAAATATGTGTAGAAATTTGTGAATCAGGGTATTTTACATAAGTTACGTAGATATATGTTGGTGAGACATATAGTCCTAGATGAACTGTGTAACTGGTGACTGACGGAGCTTCTAAAGAGTTAGTGGTAGCTGGGTGTCAGATTTTGCTGAATATGTAGTTACATCGTGCTGCTTATGTCTCAGGTGGAAGATGGCGGTTGGGCGGATGGAGTGATTATAGGTGGTTCAGGAAGCGAGTCCGGTATCCAGCCATGGGTCACGGTGGCGGGATTGGGTGCAAGTAGAATGCTGAGGTGGTTAAGTGGGGCCGATTTCCTGGAGGCCACGCTCAACCGATGCGACGTTCCTGGTCCTTGTCGGTCATCGGAGAGGGTGGAAGGGGGTGAAGGTTATGCTCCTCGTCCGGCTCCGTATGAGATGAGCTAGAATGATTAAAAGAAATTAGTGAGTGTACGTTATTTGGTACTCACGATGACTAGTGAGGTTAGTATTAGACGGGTTATGTGAAAATGCCTCAATACTGCTTAGACGAGTCTCATCGGCCTGGGGGTCGTATGTGTACTGACTGAAGTTGCTTGGTAACAGGTCGACCTTCAAGTTAGCGCACTGCCCTGGATTTATCACGGCTTATTTGAATCGCCTGGCTTCGTTCTAGATTGAGGAGAGTAAGTGGAGTGGTTACTTACGGAGTGGTGTGCGGTGCGTTTCGATGGGGTTCTTGCTTGTCGCTTCGGAGGGGATGGTTGTTGTAGGGGTGCAGTATAGATGCATCGCTCGCTGGAAAGCGTGCGCGGGGGCGAATGAAATATTGTGGGTAGATGCCTAGATTCCGGGGGCTTCACTGAAGATGTAATGCACTGGGAGTTCTTGTGATTTTATGGTGATGCGTTGAATTGATTGAAGTCTTGTGTTGCTGGGAATCACTGCTCTGGGTTGACGATTCTAGTCGTGTAACTGGTGAATGGCTACTCACACGTTCGGGATGTAGTTTGGTGAGTCCTGTAGCTGATGGTCTCTCCTACTCAGACACGCTACGGAGGGGTAGTGTGGGGAGTAGAGGCCAGTACGCTGATAGCAATCTCTCTTCAGACAGTTTCTTTTCTCTTATTGGTAGCAAACTGCCACCAGGTGCTTTGAAATAGAATGTCTTTCGATTACACCACCGAGTCTAAGATGGCTACAACTGCAGGTTACACCTGTGGCAGTCAGCAGATGTTCCTGGCAGTCGGCAGACGTTCCTGGTAGTCGGCAGACCTGGCAGGTGACGACGATTTTAGTCGGGTACCGGCGGGGTCAAGGGGTAGCGGTGTGCCACCACCACAAATGCAAGCGGACAGACAGCAGACGGCAGACGGGCGTGGCAGTCGTGGACAGCGGCCCGGCAGTAGGCAGTCGCACACCTAGTAGACGTGGCTAGTCAGACAAGAGACGGTAGACGGGTGCTACTTGGCAGGTGACCAAGATTTTAGTCAGGTACTTGTGACGGGTGGTCTCTTCGGATTGGCGTGGGAACATCACCGACTACCAATATGTAACCGACAAAAGCTGGGTTACTCAAGGGGGTAGTGGCAGCGGGTTCTATGTAAACTTGTTTGGGTTTTCTAGAGTTTATTGAGGTAGGTACTTTAGATATATCTACAAGTTGGGATATTCTCCCAAAGAAGGGAAAGTCTCCCTGCTCTAGACTAAGGGAGAGAGTCTCCTCAGTCTCCCCTCCTAGGTTCCTCACCTAGACTTCCTGTCTCTCTGGCGAGCTCAGTCGCCGTTATATAAAGGGTCAAAGGTCCATCTAGGCACCATTAGTGTGGCTGTTAGTTAGCGAATATATTTGGGGTTGATACAATATATGTGTGTTAGTTGTATAGTAATGGATGGCTATCTTTCGTGGATGTAGTTAGATTATAGTGTATGTATTGAAGTTACGATAATGTAGTTGGGGTGGGTATAAAAAAGGGTTAATGAATTGTCTGGTGACATTAGGTACTTCCTTGTTGGGTGATGGCGAGATGGCGTCGTAGTGATATCTTGCGTTGTCTGAGTCAGATGTTTTATGATTAAGAAATTGTTTTTTTCAGCAAGATGGGAGGTATAGGTTAAGACGGGTACCTCCTTGCATGCATTGGATCATGTGTCATGGCGTGTGATCTATCGGTATTGTTAGTAATGAATACAGCTGTAGAAAAACTACTGGCACTATTTTCCTTAGTCCTCATTCTTTTTAGCAAAGAACCAAATAAATAATCCCTCCAATATTCGAGAAAACACAGATATCTAGTCTTGGCTTATTTCTTCTTCTTTTCTTCTCTCCTTCCTTCTATTCTTTCTTTCCTTCCATTCTTCCTTCCTTCCTTCCCTTCTTCCTTCCATCCTTTCTTCTCTACTTCCATCCTTCTCTATTTCCTTTCGTCATTCCCTCTCTTCTTCCATTATTCACTTTCTCCTTCCATCCTGCCATCCACCTTTCTCTCCTACCATCTTTACACCCTTCTCTCCTTCCATCTTTCCCTCTCTCCTCTCAGCTTTCCAATCTTTCCATTTTTTCCTTCTCGTTTTCCATTTTTCTCTCCTTCTCTCCTTCCTTATCTCCTTCTCTCCTCCTTCCTTCCTTCCTTCCTTCTCTTTTTCATCCATCTATCCATCCATCCATCCTTCCTTCTTTCCTTCCTTCTATTGATTCATCCATCCATCCATCCATCCATCCATCTGTTCATCCATCCGTCCATCCATTCATCCTTTCTTCCTTCCATCCTTCCTTCCTCTCTGTTCTCTATTCTTGGTAAACTTTTCTTCCTTTCTGACAGAAATGGCATTTCTCACGCGCTTTCAAGAGCCTGAGAACCATCAGACGCTTTTGGCCTCTCTCTGGGTCTCCCGCTCTTTCTCCTCCTTAGTTCTTGGTCCCTCGTCTTGACCTTCTGGTTCTTTCATTGATTACGTTCTTCAATTCCGTTTTTAGCTTCTGTATCAGAAGATTCTTATTCTGAGGTCATTTCGAAATATTCTTTGTATACTAGGTAGCTCTTCCTCTTCACTACTTTTTTTTTTTTTTTTTTACCATCTGGTTCTCTTAATGGTTATGTTCTTCGTCTCCATTCTCAGCTTCTGTATCAAAATATTCTTAATCTAGTGTCGTTTTAAAATACTCTTTGAAAACCAATCGGTACCTAGAACCCCAGTTATACCGATCTTCAGTATGACTCCCCCTCCTCACGTTCTTCCTTTATACTTTAATTTCCTCTCTACCCTTTCTTTAGCTTTCTTCTCCTCGTCCTCAACCTTCTTCACAAAGTCCTAGGCATGGCTTACATCTACCTCGCATTCACCTGCATCTTTAATGACTTCTTCCCTCCTCTCCCCATCTCCTTTTTTCCACTTTCCTGATACATCGTTTTCTTTTTCCTCTACTTTTCCACCTTCTATTCTTTCTTTCCTATTACTTATGACAATGATTCAACAAAAACCCACTGTGTTGGATAAGAAGAAATGAAATAAATGAATTCCATATATTTCGATCACGGACTGTGATCCTCTTCAGTGGAATACGTATCGTATTCCACTGAAGAGGATCACAGTCCGTGATCGAAATATATGGAATTCATTTATTTAATTTCTTCTTATCCAACACAGTGGGTTTTTGTTGAATCTTTACGAATGTGTTACGACATTACTTTATAGTTATGACAATGATTCTCACTTTTTGGACAATGCGGTAGCCTTGTGGATGCAGTGTCGATTTCATGAGCAGGTGTTCGTGAGTTTGATCCCCGGGACCAGCTGCGGGTTATGTCACGGTGCTCCACAACAGCCCTGGCCAGGCGGGGTTTCTCACTTCGTGGAAGTTGGATGACGATTGGAAACATGAGTCTCCCTTTTTTCCTTCCACCTTCTTTCTGCTATTATACAGGCCTGCAAAATTGGACTTTCCCCCCAAAAAAAATATTGGATATGAAATGTTTATTTATACATTTCAATGGTGCTGAATCGAAATATCATCACAGTTTTTCCTACCACGTAAGATTTAGGCACAAATTTGTAGAGCTTATTATGTATCAAAGGACTAAATGAAATAACAGAGAGTTTGCCTGATCCTTTTTTTAGAGAACACTGAATGAAAGAGGCATAAATCAAGCTGATTAAAATGCACTTTTGATTGTTGTTCATAATTGTGAAACTACGTCTGTAACCTTTCCGTTTTGTAGGCATTTTGTGAAGTCTCCCGGTGCAACATCCAGCAGTAGTCCGCTAACATACTAACGTTCCTCCTCCCTTCGTACCTTCTTTCCATCTCTTTTGTGTCCTTTTGGAACCTTTCCCCCTATTTTTCACTTACGTCTCCTAAATTTTCTGGGAAATAGTCAAGATGCGCATGTAGAAAATTAACTTTGAGACTTATGTTGCATCCCAAAGACTTGAACTTTTCCAGCATTCTTCCTACGATATCCTTGTAGTCTAGACTCTTGTGATTCCCCAAGAAGTTTTTAATCACATTCTTGAAGCTAATCCAAGCATCCCTTTCAGCTTCACCAAGACAGTTCTCAAAGTTTTCATCCTTCATGAGCTTTCTTATGTTCACACCAACAAATACTCCCTCTTTAATCTTGGCGTCCGAGAGACCAGAGAACTTTCTGCACAAATACGTGAAACCTTCTCCTTCCCGTGGCAAAGCCTTTACAAACTATTTCATAAGTCCCAGTTTAATATGCAGTGGTGGCAGTAGATTTTTTTTAGGATCCACTAAACTCTCTCGCAAGATGTTCTTAGTCCCTTGTGTTCCTGAGTCCAATGCAGATTCCTCGCTCTACTGTCCCACTCACACAAAAAGCATGGAAATTTCGTGTACCCTGCTTACTGCCCCAGCAACATACATTCTTCAAATCACCACAAATCATCCAATTGTGACCTTTGTAATTGATCCTGACTAAAAGAACCATCAAATTTTCATAAGACTCTTTCATGATCACCGAGTGTCCCACAGGAATTGAAGCATAGCCTACTTATTAACATTATGCAAAAAAAAAAAAAAAAAAAAAAAAAATAGAATAAAAAAACGGATTTAAGACTTCATTAGATGAATCCATAAAAATTCTCCATTCTTCATGGTTATAACATATACCAAACTTTTCTACGAGTCCTTTCGGATCAGTGCAATACACTAAGTCATTTTCCTGGTCAAAATAAGGGGCGAACGCTTTCTCACGATGACGATACCAGGAGAATGATGTACCATGAGCTAACAGATTCTTAGATTTAAGTCTTGAGCCTAAAAGCTCTGCTGATTCCTTTGCCAGTCCTAGATCCCTCACCAGATCATTTAGTTCACTCTGACCAAACAATTGAGGTTCATTGCTCTCATCTCCAAGGCAGAAATCTGATGCATCATCGCTGTGAGTTTCGGAGCCTGAACTTAGTTGTACATCGTCCAGACTATTCTAAGGTGGTGGGACTGGCACATCTGGACCATGAGGAATAGGTTGCAATGCTGATGGAAGATTCGGATAGGCAATATTTTTCCTTGTCTTCGAGCTATACCCTTGGACTTTGCATGTGCAGAAATAGCAATCATCACTGTGGTTTTTCTGCTCCCGCCATATCATTGGAACACCGAAGCGCATGGCCTTCTTCTCACCCTTTGTTCACTGCCTCAATTCTTCCACACATATTGAACAAACTATATGAGGAGCCCAGTTCTTATCTTGGTCACCCAGCTTCACTCTAAAGTATGCATAGTATGCTTTCTTGACGAAATCCGTAATATTTCTCCGTTGCTTCTTTACAACAAATTCTCCACAGACGTAACAGTAGCTATTCGGATTTGTTAAGCAACCTCTAGAAGCCATTTTATATGTTGAAAAAGAAAAAACAATTAATTTTTAGCAAAAATAACAGGCTGAAATATGCTAATACAAAATTGAATATTGTAAAAACAAAGCTTGATGTGATGCGGTAATTTTAATGATAATTTTGAAATCAGCGTGTGATACGATATAAAATAATTCAACTATTAAATATACAAATACAAAATTGAATATTGTAAAAGAAAAAAAAATGTGGTACAGTAATTTTAGAGGTAATTTTGAAATCAGCGCTGACAAAATATAAAATTCACCTTGTCGTTCAACTTCCTTCTTCATATTCTGAATTTTTTTCGGATTTTTACATGTTTTTATTCTTTCCCTCTTTTAGTACATCCAGTTATTACCATTCTTCCTCCCAGTGTTCGCATTCTGTGTATTACTCATTCTTTTCTCTTCATGAGAGGTACTTCATTTCATATTCTTTTGTTTACATTCATTTGTTCTCTCTATACTCTTCATCATATTATGAATTTTCATTCCTTATTATCTTCTTATATAATTCCCCTTCGGCCCGAACTCAAAATATTTAAGGGTCATTTTACATTCTTCGTGGCCAACACAGAATTCCAGATTACATTAGTTAAATAGTGGCAGCAAACAGACAAATAACTAAATGAATAAATAAATAAATAAATTTATAGATAAATACATCAATAAAACAAATAAATAATAATAAGATAATAATAATAACAATAACAATAACAATAACAATAATAATAATAATGATAATAAAAATAATAATAATAATAATAATAATAATAATAATAATAGTAATAGTAATAATAATAATAATAATAATAATAATAAATAATAATAACAATAATAATAATAATAATAATAATAATAATAATAATAATAATAATAATAATAATAATAATAATAATAATAATAATAATAATAATAATAATAATAATAATAATAATAATAATAATAATAATAATAATAATAATAATAATAATAATAATAATAATAATAATAATAATAATAATAATAATAATAATAATAATAATAATAATGATAATAATAATAATAATAATAATAATACTGATGATGATGATGATGATGATGATGATGATGATGATGATGATGATGATGATGATGATGATGATGATGATGATGATGATGATGATGATGATGATGATGATGATGATGATGATGATGATGATGATGATGATGATGATGATGATGATGATGATGATAATAATAATAATAATAATAATAATAATAATAATGATAATAATATTAATAATAATAATAATAATTAATAATAATAATAATAATAATAATAATAATAATAATAATAATAATAATAATAATAATAATAATAATAATAATAATAATAATAATAATAATAATAATAATAATAATAATAATAATAATAATGATGATGATGATGATGATGATGATGATGACGGGTCATCCCTGCAACTTGTCCACTGCCCTGGGTCAGAAGTAATGTCGCAAGACACAGCACATCCACAGAAAGGCCGCTTCATTAATTCGGCGACACCTCCCTCTCTCTCCATCCCTTCATACAGAAAAATAGGAGACGGGGAGAAATCCCCTCGGGCTGCGTCAGTTTATTTTTCATGCATACTCTCTCAACCCCCATCCCTCACCAACTCCACCTCATACATCGCAGCAACATCCATACACAACCATTCTCCATTCACCCCTATCTTCTGTCCTATACGTCCTTCCTCAACAAACATTCCCCTCTTTCCCAATGCCCTTTTTACCCCATCCATCCATCTCATCCTAGATCACCCCTTCATGTTCACTCCTTCCAGCTCTGCTTTCCACACTTCTTTTACTAGTCTTTCTTCACTCATTCTTTCCATGTGTCCAAACCATCCCAATACTCTTTCATCAACCCTATCTCCAAACTTCCTTTCCACCATTGTTCTCCTCTTCACCTCATCATTTCTCACTAAATCTACCTAGTAACCCCCATCATAATTCTCAGACACTTCATCTCAAACACATTCAAACTTCTTCTCTTTTTCTCCCTTATGCTCCATGTTTCTGCCCCATACAGTGTTGTTGGCACAATCATTCCTTCATACAATCTCCTCATAGCATCCATTCTAAAATGTCTATTTCTCATTACACTTTTTTAATCCACTAAGGAATTAACTTACTTCTCTCAATCTACATTCTACCTCCAGCTCCACGCCTCCCTATCCTTCCACATTCGCACTTTTTAATCCCCCATGGCATTTACTCGCCTCTCTCAACCTACATTCTACCTCCACCTCCACTCCTCCCTTTTCTGCCTTATTCGCACCCAAGTATCTAAAACTATCCACTTCCTCCAGTCTCTCTCTCTTAATAATCACTTCCAGTCTGCTGCCACTTTTCCCCCTTGTACATCTCATCACCTTACTTTTACCCACATTTATCTTCAACTTCCTTCTTTCGCACACCTTCCCAAACTCTGTCACTAAGTTTCTTAATCTCTCCTCTGATCCTGCTACAAGCGCAGTGCTGTCAGCAAACAACAACTGGCTTATCTCCCACTTTTCTCCATCTTCTTTAATCATCTCTAATCCCCAGCCCCTTACTATTGCATTTACCTTTCAAACAGCCCCATCCATGTATAGATTGAAAAGCCATAGTGACATGACACATCCCTAACGCAGTCCTACCTTTACCTCAAACCCCTCGCTCTCTCCCTTTCTATTTCTAACATAGGGTCTACTACTCTCGTAAAAACTCTTGACTGCTCTTAACAGGTTTCCTCTTATCCCATATATCTGCAATACCTCCCACTGTGCCTTCCTATATATGCTGTCATAAGCCTTTTCCAAATCAATAAAGGCCCAAAAGCATCTTTACCTTTTTCTAAATATTTCTCATATATCTGCCTTACCACAAAAATCTGATCCATGCAACCCCTTCTTGCAACCCACACTGTTTTTCACTAATTACACCCTCTCTTCTTCTACTAATCCTCTCACCCGAAACCCTCACATAAGCCTTTTCAACTACACTCAAAAAACTGATCCATCTAAAATTACTTCACTCACACTTATCCCCTTTTCCCTTGTAAAGCAGGAAAGCAGAACTATACATGCACTCCTCCAGTCCTCCAGCACTCTACCCTCTTTTAGACAAACATTAAACAACCTCACCAGCCATTCCACCATCAGTTACACTCCTTTTTTAGACACTCCGCATGACATCCATTTAACATAGGTGCCTTACCTGCTTTCATAATTTTAATAACTGTTTTCACCTCATCTTTTCTTATTTCTCCTCGATTGTACTCATTCATCACTGTCATTTTCTTAGAGCTTCACACTGCAACTACGTTTCCTCCCTATCCTCCTTCACATTTAACTACTCCCTAAAATACTCTGCCCATCTTCCTCTTACTGCCTTCTCTTTCATTATCATCTCTCCATCAGCATATTTTACCTTTTCTTCTCTATTTGGTCCACTTCCTCTTCCTCTCTTAATTCCCTTCCAAAATATATCTTAATTACTTAAAAACAAAAAACAAAAAAAAATCCTGTCATATTCTTACCCCATTTTGCACATGCTCTCCTTTTTGTGTCTTTTATCTTATGCTTTATTTCTCTTTTCTTTGTATCCCTTATATGATTCTCTCGTCCTTTTTTGTAGCCAATCTGTGAATGCTCCTTTCTTCTCTTATACAACCTTTTTGCTTCATCATCCCACCACTCACTAACCTCCCTTCTATTTTCTTCCACCCTCCTTGTTCCACACACCATCTCTGTACACCTCGTGAATTCCTCATTGAAACATTCCCATTCCTCCTCCACTCCTAGTTCTGCTCTATCCTTCACTCCCTCCCACTCTTCTTTCAGTTTCTTGTACTCCTTCTCTTTTTCATTCTCATTTAAGCAGTTTACTTTAAGCACCTCCCTACCTTCTGTCCTTTTCCTCTTTCTCCACCTATCCTCCACTCCCAACTTACCTTCAACCAAAAAATGATCTGATATTCACCCACATGAACATCCAAAACTCTTCCTATTCTTCTTTTGGTTATCACTATATAGTACATTAAAGCCATGTCTACCACCTTTCCATTTACCACCCTCTCCCATGTGTATTTATACTTGATTTTCTTCCTAAACACTGTGTTTGCTATAATCAACTCTAAAGATACATATTCACTATCAACTCTCCATTACGATTTTTTCCTGTAACTCCACACTTTCCAATTACTCCATCTATTGGTTTGTCTCCTAACCTAGCATTGAGATCGCCCAGTACCACTACATTGACATTTCTCCCTAAATCATCTATGCACTCATTTAAATCCACAAAAAAATCCCTTTCCACTACACTATTCTCACTACCAGTCCCACATCTCCTTCCCAGTTTCACCTTCATCTACATTAACCTTGAAGAAACCTCCTTTCACTCCCCCAAACGCTTACATATCTCTTCACTTACTAGTATAGCCGGCCCTTCCCTCCATCGAACTCTCTTCACTCCTGACACCTTTCCAACTACATTCCCAAACTCAAACTCGCCCCTCCCTTTCAGCTTAGTTTCACTCAATGCCAACACATCCACATTTCTTCTCACAAATATTCTGCTCATCTCCTCCCCTTTACTCTAATCTGTAGCACACTAATTCTTCCCACATTTTTTTTTTAATGTCCCCTTTGGGCTACAAAGAGAAATATGCCTAGTCCTATCTCCGTCCCGTTTTTGTTTCCTTTTCCAGCTGAAGTGGGAACACTCGGTGGCACTATTCTTTCTCCCCTACCACAGGGTACGACAAAAAAGGAAATGCATATTCAGGACATTATTAAGAGTGGGGGGCCAGCATAACAGAGGGACAATTGTAGTATAAGAAAGTAGTATCATTTCCCTATGAATAGAGATTTCCTCTATCACAGACAGTTTTAGGAAGGGATACCGGACAGAATGTCAATGAAGGCCAAAATATCATGATGGGATGTAATGACAGTGGAAGACAAAAAAAAAAACCACGATGGGATGTAATTATAGTGGAGGAAAAAATATCACGGTATGATATAATGTCACTGGAGGACAAAATGTAATTTTAGGGAGGGATGCCGGACATAATGTCAATGAACGACGGGAGGTCGGCGTGAATCACGGTGACGTAGGGGGACAAAATGTACAAAAGAGATCGGATGACCGTGATCGACCAGATGTCCGTGATGGGGTAAATGTTAATTTTGATGGGAGAAATGTTAATGAGGCATTGAATGTCAATGAAGGACCAAATAATAATGTAGAGCAAGTTATAAATAAAAAACAAAATTATAATGTAAGACATGATATTGAAACTCAAAATGTGTCAAAAAGAAATAATCACAAGTTTCTTAAAACCATGTACTTTAATGTTCGTAGTATTAGGAGCAAATTTCAAGAAATACAGGCGTATGTCAAAAGCGAAAATCTCGATATGATAGGAATAACTGAGACATGGTTAAATGGTATAGAGTTCGAAGCTGAATTCAATATTGCAGGATTTAAACACTTTCATCAGGATAGAAACCACAAGAAAGGTGGGGGTGTTCTATTGTACGTTAAAAACAATGTTCGTGCTTGTGTTTTAGAGAAAGTGAAACAGGATGCATATGATAGTTTGTGGGTTGAGTTAACCCAAACAAATGGACAAAAAATGAATGTAGGTGTAATATATAGGCCAGACATTATCAATAGCAGACGAAAAACTGTTATTTAAATAACTGTCTAGTTTCTGCAACTGGGATTTATTGATAATGGATGATTTAAATTTTACTGATATTGATTGGATGACCCTTGAACATGGCCATATAGGTAGTCGCTTGATTGATTTTCTTGATGACAGTTACTTAATTCAGCATGTAAAAGAGCCCACAAGATATGGAAACTTACTAAATCTATTGATCACTGGCCGCGAAAGCATGGTAACTGAGGTAGAAGTCGGTGAAACTGTTGCAAATAGCGATCACAGCTTAGTTAGATTTAAGTTGCTAAAAATGTTTAGTATAGATACTTGTGTATCTTAAATACCTGATTTCAGTAAAGCTTAGTTCATAGGACTACGCTAGGAACTTCAGCTTACAGATTGGGAGGCTAAGTTAAGGGAAAGACCTGTAGATCAGATGTGGAAAATATTTCAAAATACGCTCACTAAGACGATCCATACCTACATCCCGTTTAAGGACAGACGACCCCCAAATCAGGCTCGCCCAAAATGGCTTGACAAAGAAACTGAAAAAAGTATTGCTAAAAAGAGAAAGACTTATAAAAGATTTAAGTGCTCGGGTGCATCTAATGACTATCAAAGTTATATATTGATACAGAGAGATTTAAAAAAGACAATAAGAAAAAGAAAACGACAATACGAAATGAACAACGCTTATAAATCCAAAGATAATCCCAAAGAATTCTATAATTACATTAGATATAAAAAGTTTGTTAGTAATCACTTTGGTCCACTATTATCTGCTGACGGTCAACTTGAATATTCAAATGAAGGAATGTGTAACATTTTAAACAATTATTTTAGCTCTGTATTCGTAAACGAAACACCTCCAAACTGAAACCTGTGAAAAGTCTAGGGTAAACTTACTCACTACGGTAAATATAACAAAAGAAAAAATTAAAAGGTGTATAGAGAAACTCAAAGTTAATAAAACACCAGGGCCTGACGATTTGCATCCAAGAATCTTAAAGGAAATGAAAAGTGAGATTGTTGAAATCCATCACATCCGGAGATGTCCCAAGAGAATGGAAGGTAGCTAATGTTACTCCCATATTAAAATAAGGTGACAAAAAGAAACCAAATAGCTACAGGCCTATAAGCTTGACTTCAATCGCAGTAAAATTATGGAAACTATCATCAGAGATGCTATCGATCATCACTTTGGAAGTAACTGTTTGATAAATGATGGCCAGCATGGTTTCAGACGGAAACGTTTTTGCGTGACTAACTTACTCGAATTCTACAACACAGTTATCTCTAATTATGACCCAAGAAACAATATAGACCTAACATATCTAGACTTTGCAAAAGCTTTTGATACCATCCCACACGAAAGACTACTTACTAAATTAGCTTTACACGGAATAAGTGGTAGTCTATTAAGTTGGCCTAGAAAGTGGTTGAATGGTCGACAACGGAGAGTTGTTTTAAATGGAAAAAACTTCTAGATGGAAAAATGTTGCAAGTAGAGTTCCTCAGGGTTCCGTTCTTGGGCCACTTCTATTCATAGTATATATAAACGATATAGACCATGGACTAAAATCTACTGTTTCCAAATTTCCTGATTTAGATAAATTACAGCAATGGTCTGAAAAGTGGCTAATGAAATTCAACACAAGTAAATGCAAGGTAATGCACATAGGTAGAAATAACAGTAAGTACGATTACAAGTTATTTGGAAATTCGTTAACAAAAGTGGATAGTGAAAAAGATCTCGAAGTAATTATCAGTAACGACCTCAAATCATCCAAGCAGTGTATTTCAGCCTCTGAGAAAGCAAAAAGATTCTAGGACTGATTGCGCGATCTTTTGATTTCAAAAGTCCATCACTCATTAACAAGCTATATAAATCTTTAGTTCGTCCACATTTGGAATATGCTGTTTCCGCATGGTCACCGAATCTCATTAAAGACATTAACAGACTGGAAAAAGTACAACGGCGAGCTACAAAACTGATTCCATATATAAGAAATAAATCATACGAAAATCTACTAAAACATATGAATCGGTTTTCCTTAAAAAAGCGTAGACTCAGAGGTGATTTGATACAGGTTTTTAAGATTCTAAAGGGAAATGACATCAACAGTGACAAAATTTTCACATTGAATGAGAATCAGACAAGAAACAATGGTCTCAAACTGTCCGGAAATAGATTCAATTTGGAAGTAGGTAGAAACAACTTTGCCAACCGTGTAGTTAATGAATGGAATAAACTTCCTGCACAGGTAGTGCAATGCAGTTCAGTTCGAAGCTTTAAGAATCATTTAGATAAACACCTAAGCAAGATGCTGTAATGATTATAATTTATTTTATATTATTTGTTTTTGTTTTGTTATCATTTGTCTGTTTGATTTTCATTTATTATTAGTTATATGTCAATTTATTATTATTTACTATTTACCTGTTTGTTTATTATCTAACTATACCTATGCATTTATTTATGTATTTTATTTGTTATTTACATTATTATAGTTTTTATTTATCAATTTATTATTATTATGATTTTTTTCGCATCCGACCTAGATATGGACCAAAAGGTCTCTTGTCGGCATGCTCCGCCTTTGTAATCCTTTGACTCTGGTTCGGTAGGGGCGTCTCATATAGACCCTAAAGTATCAACTGCATGCTACTGAGCAGTTTTAATCTCACAATTATATGCAACCAATACCCCAGACGGAGACAATGATAATTTAATAATAATAAATAAAATAAATAGATTAATAACTAAATAAATAAACAAATGAAATATGAAATAAAACAGACTATCTATCTCTCTCTCAAAAATATATACAAAATAGAATAGATAAATGAAAAGGTAAGTAAACGAATACATAATGGATAAGTAAATAGATAAATAAATAAATAAGTAAATAAAAAATAAATAAATAAATAAATAAATAAATAAATAAATAAATAAATAAATAAATAAATAAATAAATAAATAAATAAATAAATAAATAAATAAATAAATAAATAAATAAATAAATAAATAAATAAATAAATAAATAAATAAATAAATAAACAAATAAATAAATAAATAAATAAATGAAAATTAATGTTATATACGTGACTACGTAAACAATCGATTAACTAATAATTATTCTTAGATATTAAGCCTAAATGTCTACCATTAGCTGAATTAAGTTTTTGTTGCTATTGGTGAGAGAGAAAAGGACGGTTCTAGGCCCTTATTCAACATTTACAAAATGAGGGACAAACAAAACATTGATTAGCAACCAATTGCTTGTTCGAAACTTTCAACCTATAAACCTTTTAATATTTAAGTCTTTAGAAAAAAAAAAAGAATAACCATTGAGCGGGCAAAATAACTTCCCACTCTATTTGTAGAATGCCTCAATTTACTAATTACAGAAAATTAGATTTTTTAAATCCTATCTTTTATGTAAACTAAAACTAATGAAGTATAGAATAATCCAACATGATAGCTAAATCGACGTTGCTATATTAATACAAGAAAAATACGAGACAAAGCTGGTTCACTTTGAGCAATGCCACTTAATCAAATGAAATATTAAACAAATAACGAGACAGCATTGTTCAGGCTGGCGGAATCACAAAGTGGTGAGGAGCGCGTAGGCGCAACTGAAGCTGTCATATTTGCCCTATTGTATACTTGTACTGTTGGGACAGACAAGAGTCGGAGAGGAGTGTGGGATTTGAACCCTCGACTAAGCGAATGTGAGAACAGCAAGCTTCTTATTACACCATCAGCTCACA
>NC_134779.1:6329744-6331418 GCF_046742065.1 Oratosquilla oratoria | reverse complement strand
CATTCTCTTAAGTTCATAATAGAATAGATGATATTTCACTCCCCATAAAGTTGAAAGGAGGACTAGGGAAACTAAGAAGAGTAATAATAGATATAATAATAGATATTGTAGAATTAGATGTATGAAGAGAAGGAATATAAAATGAAATACGAGAGCAATTAGGAGAATGAAGAGAACCTCGTGAAGGAGTAACAGGATGATGATGAGGGGAAATAGATGGAATAAGAAAATGAGGAAGAAGAGGAGAAGGAGAAGGAAGAAGACGAAAAACAGTGGAAGGAGAAGAGGAAGAAGGAAGAGGAAGAGGAAGAAGAGAAATAGAAAAAAGAGGAAGAGGAGGAAGATAAAAAAAAGAAAACCAAGAGCAGGAAGTGAAATAGAAAAAAAAAGAGGAAGAAGAGAAATAAATTTAAAAAAAAGGAAGATGAGGGAGATGGGAAAGAGAGAGAAGAGGTAGAAAATGATGACGTGTAAGAGGAATAAAAAGAAAAAAGGAAGAAGGAGAAAAGACGAAAAGGAATAAGACGAAAGGGAAAAGGAAGAAGAAAAAGAAAACGAAGAAAATGGGGGGTTAAGGAAGACGACGAAGAGGAACAGAAAGGAGAAAATGAAGATGAAAAAGAAGAGTTGGAGAAAAAAGAGAAAAGAAATGAAAAAGAAAA
Organism: Oratosquilla oratoria; assembly: GCF_046742065.1. NCBI lineage: Eukaryota > Metazoa > Arthropoda > Malacostraca > Stomatopoda > Squillidae > Oratosquilla > Oratosquilla oratoria. The sequence continues at coordinate 6,330,756 of NC_134779.1, read as the reverse complement.
AGAAATGAGTAAAAGACAGAAAAAACACCAAGAAGAAAATAGAACATGACGTAACATAACAAAACACAACATAGCATAACAGAGCAGAATCAGAAGAAAAAAAAGACAAAAGGATAAGAAAGATGAGAAGAAAGAGGTACACAACACACAAGAGTAAGAGGAGAAGGAACATTAATAAGGGAAGGAGGAGGAGGAGGAGGAGGAGGAGGAAAAAGAGGAGGTTAACTAATTGGACAAGTAATGGAAGAAATAGGAGGAGATGGAGGGTGGATATAGAAGACTGGAGGGAGAAGGTGGAGGGACAAATAGAAAGAGATGGAGGAGATGTATGGAGCGAGTTAAAGAGAAGAAGGAGAATAGGAGTAAGAGGAGGGGAGGAGGAGGAGAAGTAGGTTGAGGACGAGGAGCAGGAAGAGGATAAGCAGAAGGGGAAGGAGGAGGAGGAGAAGGGAGGAGGCGTAGAAGGAAGAGAGAGGTAGTGTTCCTCAGAAAAGCACCTGTGATGATGTTTTCTTCAGCATTACCATCAATGGTTTCGGGTTTCTTACCCGATGTGAAAATCTGACTCATGACATCCTTTGCGTAGATGACTTATTGATCTCTTTTGGCTCCATTCTGGGTGTCACGTGATCAAAAGAGTGTGTCCAGTTGCCAGTCTATTAGTCTTTCCCCAATGACGGGAGACATGATGGTGTCAGATATCCGAAACAATATTGTAAAGTATTTCGAAAACACAAACGTGATCTGTAAAACATAAGGTGTCTGGAGCTATCTAGGTTTCTATAGTGACAGGCTGGCACAGACACTGAGATAACCCTGAGATACGGCTGGTGGAGTGAACTGCACTAGCTTTATTTGATGGCATGTTGTTAAATTTGGTTTACAAAAATAAATGGTTATACATAGATAAATAAACACATGAATGTATATATATATATATATATATATATATATATATATATATATATATATATATATATATATGTGTGTGTGTGTGTGTGTGTGTGTGTGT
>NC_134779.1:6314744-6322244 GCF_046742065.1 Oratosquilla oratoria | reverse complement strand
CATGATTCCTCCACCCTGTTTTTCTGTTCTATTTTTGTCCATTTGTTATATAAACTTTGTGCTATAGTATTTGATGGTAGTTGACCTTATATTTTTTTTCCGCAATTCCCATTATGTCAGGTTTCTCTGTTAACAGATAATCGTTTAATTCGTTTAGTCCGGAAATCATTCCGTCTATGTTTGTGTATGTTATTTCTAAGTTCTCCCTTTCTTCTTTTTTATTTATTTAATTATTTATTTGTTTGTTTATTTATTTGTTTATTTGTTTATTTATTTATTTGTTTGTTTGTTATTTATGTATTTATTTATTTATCTATTTATTTATCTATTTATTTATTTATTTATTTATTTATTTATTTATTTATTTATTTTTATGTATCATTTTCTCAGCCTCAGGTCTAGTACCCTAAAAAGAACAATCATTCTTTTCAGACCCTGTTCTTTTATCGTTTTTTTTTTCTTTCTAAGTGTCGTTTCCTTTTCTATTTCCTCATTGCTCATTTCCTTTTTTATCCATACATTTTTATATTTTTCACTGTTTGCTAGTTTTGCTGCTTTTGATAGTACTTCTTCAGCTATCATTTGAGTCCTTAGTCTAATTTTTAGTGGCCTATAGTATTTTTTTCGAGAGTACTGTCCCATCCTATGCACCATGTTGATGTCTTTATCGAATTCCCGTCCTTCTTCCCGAACCACTTTCAGAATCTTCTTTGCAATTTCTTTCTCCTCTTTTTCTCTTTGACATTTGTATACATTATGTCTTTCTTTAATGCCATAAACTACAATGCACTTTTTATCTAATGTGTCTCTTACCCAATTTTCCTTTTCTTTAATTACTTAGATTACAGTTTCTTTAGCATTTTCATCTACCTGCTATTGTACTATTTCTTTAAATGTTATCTTCTGTTTTCTTTGTCCTTGTTTCTACTGATTTTTTATTTCTAGGAGATCTGTCTCCTTAATTAATTTTCCCACTCTCTCGGTCTTCGCTTGTAATTGTTCTTTGACCTGTTTTTTTAGTTTCTCATTTTTGTTTCTGTCTTCATTTTTCTTTCTTTTGTTATCATTTCTGATCATGCTTAGATCACTCTTTAGTTCACTAAACCCTCTGTTCATTTCTTCGTTTGCTTTTCGTAGATTAGTCATTTCTCTCTGCATTGCTCTATAATCTATTCTTAAGTCTATTAATTCCTCCATTACGTCGTCAATGTCTCGACTTCTTAGTAAACTGCTATATCTGGATTCCCTCTCTGCATCTAATGCTTTACCAAATAATTTCCTGTCCCTTTGGAACCCATAAAAAGGTATTTTCCCACTTTTCATTTATTTTTGGTGTGTCGTTTAGAAAAGTCCTCTTCGGTATCATTCCAATTGGCGATTCTACTCTACTCATGTCTAGTCCTCTTTTCATTGGTTCATTGTTCTTTCTTTCTTCTCTTCCTTTCTCCATTCTATACGTTAATTCGCTTTATCAACCTTCCGCTCACTTCGACAGCACACAGAGAAGTGTGTGTGTGTGTGTGTATGTGTGTGTGTGTGTGTGTGTGTGTGTGTGTGTGTGTGTGTGTGTGTGTGTGTGTGTGTGTGTGTGTGTGTGTGTGTGTGTGTGTGTGTGTGTGTGTGTGTGTGTGTGTGTGTGTGTGTGTGTGTGTGTGTGTGTGTGTGTGTGTGTGTGTGTGTGTGTGTGTGTGTGTGTGTGTGAGCGTGCATGTGTGTATGTGTATGTTTACATGTACTCGCTCATATTTTCGTTTCTCCATGATATATTTTTCAAGGTTCAAGAAGTAACCATGACTATGACCATTACCTCATGTTAAACAAAGAAGACGTGAACCTAATAAGTATAAGGTCGGTAAGCACAGTAAATATATTCTCTATGATATATATATTATCCCGTTTGTTTCTAAACAATTAAAGTTAAAAAAGAAGACGCATGAACTCATATGGTTAAAAAAAAAATGCTGGTTGAATGCAAAACAAATTAAACTCTCCACCTCCTACCATAAAGAAGTATGTTTATATATATATATATACATATATATATATATATATATGTATATATATATAAATATATATATATGTATACATATACATATGTATATATATATACATGTATGTATATATATATATATAAACACACAGACAGACAGACACACACACACACACACACACACACACACACACACAAATATATATATATATATAAATATATATGTATGTATATATATATATATACATGTATATATATATATTTGTATATATATATATATACATGTATATATATATATATATATATATATATATATAACCAAAAGAAATTGAATTGGAAATGATGAAATACGAGAAATAATTGGAGTAACATCAATTAGAAGCAAAATAGGAAAGGCACAACTAAGAAGGCTTAGGCACGTGGAGAGAATGGATGAAGAGAGAATTGCAAAGAAAAGATTGAACTGGAAACCAGAAGGTAGCAGATCTAGAGGTAGATCAAAGAAAAGATGGAAAGAGGGAGTTGAAGAAATCCTAGGGGCAAATGGATTGGAAAAAATAGAGGATTTGAGGAAAGAATGAAGCTTTGAGACGACAATCTGGAGAAGTGTGCTGGCCCAACTGACAGGCTGAAAGCCTACCTGGGAGCAGAAGTAAGAAGAGGTAAGTACTGTATATATGTATGTATATGTATATGTAGATGTATATGTAGATATATATGTATGTATATATAGATATATATATATATATCTATATATATATATCTATATACAAGCAGCGGCCTCGCCGCATCTGCCTTCGGGAATTCGCTTGGCTTGCGGCGCTTCCTCGCTTCGCTCGCGGGCCATATAATCCACAGATACGTTTTGTTTCTTAGTAGACGGTTCACCTTCGTCAGATTCTACCTCACAGTTTTTTCTGTGCCAAAGCTTCGTTTGGACGACCTATGTTCTTCGTCGCTGTCTTCATCGCTCATCCTCTTCATCATGGTCAAGATCTGATCCAACTTCTCGTGTAGTTCTTATTTTCCTCCCTTAGTTTGTCTAAAATACAATACTTAATGTCCTCCTTAATATCCTCCACTGAATCTCCAGTGGTTGACACGTAGTCGGTGTCATAAGAACATAAGAATGAAGGAGACTGCAAGAGACCATAAGGCCCACAATAGGCAGCTCCGTATCCATCACCACCTGTCATCCCCTTCCATAAAGTTGTCTAATCGTTTCTTAAAACATCTGATAGTTTCAGCGCTTACTACATGGTTACAAAGTCTAAGTCGGGTATAATAATCTTGATAGCCTTTTCTTCTATTAGTTTGAATACGTCTTCAGGAATATTGTTTACCCCATGCTCAATTAAAATATTATTCATGAACAAGTTATATACTACATTGCGTGGTCGTTTCGTTACTATTTCTCCGTTTTCTTTAGTGGTTCCGGTATACATAATCAGAGAATCCCTTACGGATGTGTCCCCCAAACACCGCCACCGCTGAGGTCATTTCAGAATAATTTTGAAAGAGTTATGTTCTTGGTTTGAGGTAGATGGAGCGTCCTGTACGATAATTTTCTTTTTCGTTTCATTTTTATACTTAATCGCAGCTTTTACCTTTCTAATAGCGTATTTGTTGCGAATAACATTTCGTTTTGGCGTTTTGAAAAGTATGTCTAATAAATGCATCTGAGAGTTCCTGTGATCAGACTTTGCACCGTGTTTAACAAAGTTCTTATGTCCTGAGAAGTAATGCCGCATGAACGCCTCTTAATCCTCATCTATCATATCAGTTCGTCAAAGATATCGTCACTGTATTCCAATTGTTTATCGTTCTCTAGAGTTGATTAGAAGGCGATCACCTTCCTTTGGAACTCGCATATAGACGCTTTCACGTTAAAAGTCTTGATGTCAGCGTACAACACAGGGAACGTTTTACTGTGCTTGTCCCTTAGTCTACCTGCCAACACCTTATCTTCTTGGAACGTCTTCGTTATTCCCTTGGCTGCCGTTAGCCACTTCCATAGGTACCTCTGTCTACGCCTCTGTCTACGCTTCTTCGCCGTTTCGTCTCCTGGCATCGTATCGGTAGTCGGTACAGCTAATCACCCTTACGGAAATGTCCCCCAAACACATTCACCTCTGAAGTCATTTCAGAATAACTTTGAATGAGTTATATATATATATATATATATATATATATATATATATACATACATGCATACATATATATATGTATATATATATATATATATATATACATATATATATATATATATATACACACGCACGCACACACACACACGCACACACATACACACACACACACACACACACACACACACACACACACACACACACACACACACACACACAAATACACACACACACACACACACACACACACACACACACACACACACACACACACACACACACACACACACACACACACACACACACACACACAAATATATATATATAATATATATATATATATATATATGTAAGTAGAGTAGGATACACAGGAGTCTTAGTCTTGAGTTTATTCCTATCTAGTTTCGCATGTATGCTTTTTCCTGCGAAACTAGTCAGGAATTAACTCAAGACTAAGACGCCTGTGTTTCTTATTCCACTTACGTCAACCTTTCAGAATGTCTCAACATATATGCATATATATATATATATATAATATATATATATATATATGTATGTACATATATATATATATATATATATATATTATATATATATATATATATATATGTATGTACATATATATATATATATATATATATATATATATAAACATAAAAGAATATATATACATATCCTACTCCACCCAGTCAGAAATGCTAGACTTACAAAATACCTTTTCTGACTACAACCTTTCCACATTTTGACAAAGTAGACTGAACTAATTTGTGCATTTATAAATACAGATTGTTATTACGAGAGGGAACAAGTATATGAAAGGCTATTTGATTCGCTTTCCAATAAAGCTTATTTAACAGCACGCCTTATCCCAGTCCAATGAACGTCAACAACAGTATTAACAGCCTGTTTGTATTCATGACCATTACCCCCCCCCCTTCCCCATGAACTGAATGGACGAGTTTGGTGGATGAAACATGGAAGGTTAATAAAAGATCCATAAAAGGCATGATTCATTAGATTCCACACGACAAAGTCATCTGTGAGGGACACCGTTCTAGCCTCCTGATACGGGGGAGCTCGCAAAGTCGAACCGAATCCCCTAGGAAAAGCGAAAAAGAACATTGTTTTCATTTTATAGGAATTGAAGATCTAAAGTCAAGAGTTCTTCAACTTTGGTAAATCTAAGGTTATCATTGAGTTGATTAAGTGAAGAATAAAAAGAAATAAATGTCGTCAGCAATAAATCTTTTTAGTTTACTACACAGTGAAGACACTAAAAAGTTGCTACGTCGCGAGATGTACTTTTATTGTTTTGTTAGGAATTATTTCTGATTAAAGTAACATATAAATGATGTATGTTGATATGAATACTAAGAAAAAATAGAATTAATAATTAGTTCAGTGTAATCGAGGAAGAATCCAAGAAATTTAAATTGACCGTTCAAATGAATTTCAATGTTGCAATTCGTACTGGTATTATCTTTTACGTGGAAGCAAATTGGCATGCCTCACATAAAAAGATAATATATACAAAAAATTTAAAACTTAAAATCTTCTCAGATTATGACAAACAATCAACTGTGATTGAAGCACCAGCGAGAAACAATGATTTGGTTTTTATTTCAGAAGGTCAGAAAACATGTGAAGATTTTTTTTCATGAGTATATGGGTCAGCGATCGCCTCCTATAACAAGATGATAGGAACCATTCAGCTTTATTATACTTCTTGTGCAATGGTAGCGTAATCTTGCATTCACTCAGCTATGGGTTCAAATCCCGCACTTCTTTCCAATTCCCAGCATTGATTGTATGTTACCTGCCCCAACAGTCCCTAATTTTTATTACCAGGTTTATGTGTTTTGACTGTCCCATGGCAGTAACCCATACCATACTCACCTGAAATTTTATCGATTTTATTTTACTGGCAGCATTATTCCCCTCTATTAGTTAAAACACATAAACCTGGTAATAAACTCCGACCCATTATCTCTTAAATCCCTGCACTAACGTACAAACTTGCTAAGAAACTGTGCACCATCTACCACCTACAGTCTGCAATCTACATCCGACTTTATAGACACCCTGAAGATAAACCCTGCTAATAGAATGATTCTCTCGAAGTGGAATGGTTTTACAAATATTTTTGTAAACCGCACAATAAATTTCTTCAACAAAGTGTACCACGATGACACTACTTCAAAATTAGATATCCCAGAACCTACACTACGCGGACTGCTTGAATTCTGTATAAAGAGGTCCCGTTCATTTGCCCCCGCGGAAACAAGTACTGTCAAATTGATGGAATGGCAATGGGATCCCCCCTTGGAGTTTTAATGACAAAATTCTTAATGGGCAGCATAGAAGAAGAAGTATTCAGAAAAAAACAACAACAGAGAAACCGGACATTACTGTCGCTACATTGCCGACATTTTCATAAAGACCAAGAACAGCAATGAAGCTGAAAAACTTTGACACCTACTACAAGAGACCTCTGAACTCACCTTCACTATGGAAGATAGTGTTGACAGAGCTTTGCCCTTCCTTGACATCTTTCTGAAACAAAATGAATATTCTTTTAACACAGAAGTGTACACTAAACCTACAAACCCTGGACACTGCCTTAATGGGTATAGTGCCTACATCCGAAGAGCATTCACCCATTGTAGCACATGGGAACAAGTACGCAATGAAATCGAGCTCTCTATCCAAGTACTAATCAATAATCGCCTCAGTGAGAAAGATATTAACCACCGGACCAAGAAAATAATGGACAGTGATACAAAGATAATAGAAATAATCAAAATATAGAAAAAAATTAGCATCTATTATAAATTGACATTTTCTTCAGCCTATAAAGAAGATGAACGTATATTGAAACACATTATAAAGAGGAGCATCAAATCAGCCAACCCAGAGAAAATAATAAACTTGGTGATCTATTATAAGACAAGGAAGACCACCCATCTCCTTCTTAAAAACAACCCCCACCAGGAGAAAAAGGAACCTCAGAAATCACCTGTCATCTATAGGTTTATTTGTGCACGAAGGAACTGTGAATCCCCCCCTCCACATATATTAGCATGAAAAATGAGGCTATACCGTCGCCTCTCATACCATCTGGCATTAGGAGCCCCTAAAAATAATTCAAGAGAAGCCTATGACACAACATTAACAAAAAACATCCTAGAAGAAAACACTGAGATTTTGGAAATATGTACAGATGCCAGATGCCTCCCAATCTTAGAGGAATTGTACATTAAAGAATTGAGTTTAAATCTAAATATGCAAGCAGATGATCTTAAGGCCCTCCCAAATATGAGACAAATCGCCACAAAACTAAGCATAAAACATAACCCACAAATC
>NC_134779.1:6299744-6302244 GCF_046742065.1 Oratosquilla oratoria | reverse complement strand
AACTTTGTCAACCGTGTAGTTAATGAATGGAATAAACTTCCTGCACAGGTAGTGCAATGTAGTTCAGTTCGAAGCTTTAAGAATCATTTAGATAAATACCTAAGTAAGATGCTGTAATTATTATAATTTATGTTATATTATTTTTTTTTTTGTTTTGTTATAATTTGTCTGTCTGATTTTCATTTATTATTAGTTATATGTCTATTTATTATCATTTACTATTTACCTGTTTGTTTGTTATTCAACTATACCAATGCATTTATTTATGTATTTTAATTGTTATTTACATTGTTATAGTTTTAATTTATTATTAATATGATTTTTTTTTTTTTTTTTTTTTTTTTTTTTTTTGCATCCGACCTAGATATGGATCAAAAGGTCTCCTGTCGGCATGCTTTGCCTTTGTAATCCTTTGTAATCCTTTGAGACTGGAATTTTTTTTAAAACAATATCCTGAGAAGAATCCTCGACCCAGTATATGATGAAGAAGAAGGGAAATGGAGACGAAGACATAACAGGGAAATTAGAAATCAGACTCGGCAACCGCACATTCAGGATAAAATAAGAAGACCAAGGTGGGCTGGACACTTTGTACGAATGGAGGAAGACAGACTACCAAAGAAGGTGATGGAAGGAGGAGTAGAGGGCAGACGACCAGTAGTGAGACCCAGGTACAGATGGATGGATGGAGTAAAGAAGGACGTGGAGAGGGTGGCACCAAGAAATAACTAGAAAGAATTAGCAGAGGATAGAACCATCTAAAGAGGCATAGTGAAAGCGGTGAAGGGCCGTCCGGCCTGACAACCAACAGAATCTCATATACAGTATATATATATATATATATATATATATATATATATATATATGTACATATATATATATGTATATATATATATATATATATATATATATGCATCATTGATTAAATATAATTTTCTCTGATTTTTTAAGATTTCTCTCGTAATATGAAGGTTCAGATCTCTTGCAAGGAAGACTAATATTCTCTACTTAATCAATTAGAGCTTTGAAGCTCAGTTTTGTTTGATGGAACACTCATTATATTGAATGCAATAATGATAATTATGATAATTATAATGATGATTATCATTATATTCTCAGTGCACCGACGTTGGAATTAATAAACTTTGTGAGTGACATCATATGCTCACGAATTAGCTTACTTTGCAAGAATGATGAGGGGACACCGGTTTCAAGCTTGGCTTTCAGATTAGGAAGTGTGTGATAATCTCAGGTTCCCTTGCTAAAAGAGGTTTTGACAGAGTAAAGAAATGGTCTGTCTATATTCTTCCCCTTGGATTAGAATTGGTGATATAGGTGAGATGATTTCCTAATATTGTAAGTCGATTTAAGGTACCTAAACACACCATATGGTGAACGTGCACATCCAGTAGAAATAGAAAAAAAAAATGAATTTGATGCAAACATGGGTGAAATATTAAGACTACCTCACACATTCTTCCCCCCTCCCAAGCATATGCTTTTCACAACGTGACAAGGACCAGTAACACGTGTATGTATGTATATGTATATATGTACATATGTATGCACCATATGTATATATGTACGAGTATATATGTATGTGTGTATGTATGCATATATGTATGTATGTATGTATGTATGTATGTATGTATGTATGTATGTATGTATGTATGTATGTATGTATGTATGTATGTATGTATGTATGTATGTATGTATGTATATATGTATGTAGTATGTATGTATGTATGTATGTATGTATGTATGTATGTATGTATGTATGTATGTATGTATGTATGTATGTATGTATGTATGTATATATGTATGTATGTATGTATGTATGTATGTATGTATGTATGTATGTATGTATGTATGTATGTATGTATGTATGTATGTATGTATGTATGTATGTATGTATGCATGTATGTATGTATGTATATACAGTATGTATGTATGTATGTATGTATGTATGTATGTATGTATGTATGTATGTATGTATGCATGTATTTATGTATGTATGTATGTATGTATGTATGTATGTATGTATGTATGTATGTATGTATGTATGTATGTATGTATGTATGTATGTATGTATGTATGTATGTTTGTATGTATGTATGTATGCATGCATGTATGTATGTATGTATGTATGTATGTATGTATGTATGTATGTATGTATGTATGTATGTATGTATGTATGTATGTATGCATAAATGCATGTATGTATGTATGTATGTATGTATGTATGTATGTATGTATGTATGTATGTATGTATGTATATATGTATGTATGTATGTATGTATGTATGTATGTATGTATGTATGTATGTATGTATGTATGTATGTATGTATGTATGTATGTATGTATGTATGTATGTATGTATGTATGTATGTATGTATGTATGCATGTGTGTATGTATGCATATATGTATGTATGTATGTATATATATATGTATATAGGTGTGTGTATGTATGTATGTATGTATGTATGTATGTATGTATGT
>NC_134779.1:6272244-6279744 GCF_046742065.1 Oratosquilla oratoria | reverse complement strand
TAGATCTTTCTATCCAATCTGAATCTTTTGATATAGAATTCATGTCCTTAGACCATCTGTCTAATCTTGCTAAGTATTCTGTGTCTGATTCACTTGTTTTTACTTTCTTTATCATTCTAACCAAAGACCTGATAGGATCCTGATCACACTTTGACATAAAATGTTTAATGAATGCCTTTTTATAAGCTTCATATTGGTTCATATCTTCCATTTGCTGGAAGATTATTATAAGCCTAGCTCAACTACTCTCAGGATGTACATTATCTTTTAGAATTTCTATTTTCTTTTCTTTTTATCTGTAATGTTTTTACTAATGATTGATGTATCGATCAAACTGAGAAACCAATTAACTCGTAAGGTGCTTTCATCACCTGTGAATTTGGGAACATTGACATTCGAGGTATGAACCTTTTAGAATTTGCAGTGTGGAATTTTTGGAAGATGAATTAACCTACATAACCAATGCCTTTAAGAAATTAAAATATCCAGAGGGGATGATTAACAAGCTGTAAGGAGTAGGTAGAAACATCTTCATGAGACCAAATGTCCAATTGGTCAAGAATAATAAGATACAATATATTTCGGTTCCTAATTCTAGGAAAACTGAAAGTATTGACAGATTTCTTGGGAAGAGTGGGGTAAAAATAGCAAGAACTTCCAATTCTAATATAGGAAGAATTGTTAAGACCAAGAATATAAAGAGACTGCCCCAAAACGCCCTCAGTACCATTTATCGCATTCCTTGCGATAGATGCTCATCTTCATATTACGGCGAGTCAGGTCGCGGCGTCGAGAAACGCATAGCCGAGCACAAACGAGACTTGAGGTCACACAGGACGTCTAATTCACTCGTTCACCACGCTGACCAATCTGGACATTTGCCCCACTGGGATGGGGTCTAGGTTTTACATACGGGATTAAGAAGAGACATGAGGAAAACTGTTGAAGCTGCCTATATTAATTCTTATGAAAATATCAATGACAGGGAAGGTTTCTTTTGTTTATCAAAGGCAGCATGTAAATTGATTATAAATACGATTGAAAAACATATACATGGTACAGGAAAGGGAATCCCCAGACAGCCAGCGGGATGACCTGTCCATGTCCCCGTCCTCGGGTGTATAATTGTAAAGTCCAAACTGTTTGTAGACAGATTACTGAAGAAGACCGAGTCGATCGAAACGTATAAGCAATAAAGGAGTTCCAGCCCATCTTCGCTTATTCTTCCTCCACCCACACTCTCATCTGTCTAAACCATTCATCCAATATATATATATATATATGTGTGTGTGTGTGTGTGTGTGTGTGTGTGTGTGTGTGTATATGTATGTGTGTATATATATATATATATATAATATATATATATATATATATATGCGGGAAAAACACAAAGGAAAAAGATAATCCGATGACCAAGCGCTTTCGTCTAACCTGAGGATGTCTGAATAGACGAAAGCGCTTGGTCATCATCAGTTTATCTTTTTTTCTTAGTGTTTTTTTTCGCATATTTAGAATCACGAGTTTGTGTGATTTCTCATGCATGTATATATGTATATATATATATATATATACGTATATATAATATATGTATATATATATACATATATATATATATATGTATGTATATATATACATGTATATATATATGTATATATATACATGTATATACATGTACATATATATATATATATATATATATATATATATATATATATATATCAACAACCACAATACACTTTAATTCTAAGCCATCAATATCGTGAGACCCAATGGAGGCCGACATGGAGAAACTGAAATGCGGTACTGCCAAGGACTCGAAACAGGCAATCGCATGACAAGTACTGTAGTAACTTACCGACCAGGCTATCAAGAGAGATATAGTTGAGCGCAACTTTTCCTATATATATTTGTATGCTCGAGTTACATACATATACATGAAATTTTGCGTTCCACCCATCTACACTATGATAGTACAGTTGAAAGTATACGAAAGCGGAAAAGTATTTGTACAGCACTGAATGTGTCCCAGCGATTAGAGATACATTTTAACAGTCACAATGCACTTTAATTCTGAGCCATCAACATCGAGAGACGCAATGGAGTCCGACATGCAGAAATTTAAATGCGGTACTGCCATGGACTCGAACCAGGCAATCGCATGACAAGTGCTGTAGTAACTTATCGACTACGCTCTGGACGTACATATATATATATATATATATATATATATATATATATATATATATATATTTATACATATATATGTATGTATATTTATATATTTATTTATATATATAAACACACAAATGTATATATATATATATGTTTAATTATATACATATATATATACAAACACACACACACACACACACACACACACACACACACACACACACACACACACACACACACACACACACACACACACACACACACACACAATATATATATATATATATATATATATATATGTATACATATATATATATTCTGTTGAAAACGACAGCAAATTAATTAGAAATTAATTTCTTTCTTAAGCTTTCTAGCTTTCGGAAAGTAGATTTCTGGGGGAATGAGAGGGGAAGAAGCAAATTTCCAATTGACATTGGTAATTTATATTAACACAGAAGTCTATGTTATATACAAAATATATGAAAATAAACAAAACACAGTATAATAAACCCAAGACGTTTCGCAGATCGTTCTGCATCTTCAGTTGGAGTGAAGGGAAGTGTGACCAAGACGAGTATAAATATGTATAAAGGAAAAACTTGGAGAGGTCACTTAATGACTCTCCTCTGTTTGGCTGGCGCTATTTGGTTGGTTCCTAAGCCTAGCCGATCGCCTGAGGCATGACATTTTATCCTCTGCGGGGATATTTTGGACCTTTATGGGTGTTATCTGATCTGGTGGTTGTATTTTGGTGAGCAAATGTCTCCTGCGTGTAGGTTTCATGCTGGGGAGGAGGGAGAAATCATTTGGAAGGACCTCCAACGTTTGACCATTTTGGAGGCTGTAATCATAAAAGATTTACAACCTATTATTAATGTACAAACAAATGATTTCTCCCTCCTCCCCAGCATGAAACCTACACGCAGGAGACATTTGCTCACCAAAATACAACCACCAGATCAGAGAACACCCATAAAGGTCCAAAATATCCCCGCAGAGGATAAAATGCCATGCCTCAGGCGATCGGCTAGGCTTAGGAACCAACCAAATAGCGCCAGCCAAACAGAGGAGAGTCATTAAGTGACCTCTCCAAGTTTTTCCTTTATACATATTTATACTCGTCTTGGTCACACTTCCCTTCACTCCAACTGAAGATGCAGAACGATCTGCGAAACGTCTTGGGTTTATTATACTGTGTTTTGTTTATTTTCATATATTTTGTATATAACATAGACTTCTGTGTTAATATAAATTACCAATGTCAATTGGAAATTTGCTTCTTCCCCTCTCATTCCCCCAGGGAATCTACTTTCCGAAAGCTAGAAAGCTTAAGAAAGAAATTAATTTCTAATGAATTTGCTGTCGTTTTCAACAGAATATGCTTAAAAGAGAATCTCCTGCCACGCTTCACGAATATATATATATATATATATATATATATATATATATATGTATATATATATAATTATATGTATATATGTATATGTATGTACATATATATATATATATATATATATATATATATATGTATTTGTATACACACATATACTTATATAGCGTTTTGCATTCGAGACATTAGTTAGTGAACTTCATTTTAGAAGTTTATTACTTCCTGTGAAGTCTATATATTCGAAAATGACAATAGATTGTGTTTTTTATTTGTAATTTTATACATACAGCGTTATAAAGGTACAGGTAGAATGAAAACAGTAGTCTGTTACTGTACTCCAAATGTGGGAGTAATAGTATTATGTAAGCAGAGTAAGCTTTGTATATTCAGTTTACAAAGGATTACAAAGGATTACAATGGTGGAGCATGCCGACAGGAGACCTTTTGATACATATCTAGGTCGGATGCAAAAAAAAAATCCTATTAATAATAAATAAAAACTATAATAATGTAAATAACAAATGAAATACACAAATAAATGCATAGGTATAGTTAAAATAATAAACAAACAGGTAAATAGTAAATGATAATAAATTGACATATAACTAATAATAAATGAAAATCAGACAGACAAATTATAACAAAACAAAAACAAATAATATAACATAAATTATAATCATTACAGCATCTTACTTAGGTATTTATCTAAATGATTCTTAAAGCTTCGAACTGAACTACATTTCACTACCTGTGCAGGAAGTTTATTCGATTCATTAACTACACGGTTGGCAAAGTTGTTTCTACCTACTTACAAAATTGAATCTATTTCCGGACAGTTTGAGACCATTGTTTCTTGTCTGATTTTCATTCAATGTGAAAATTTGGTCACTTTTGATGTTGTCAATTTCCTTTAAAATCTTAAAGACCTGTATCAAGTCACCTCTGAGTCTACGCTTTTTTAGGGAAAACAGATTCATGTGCTTAAGTCGATTTTCGTATGATTTATTTTTGATATTTGGAATCAGTTTTGTGGCTCGCCGTTGTACTTTTTCCAGTCTGTCAATGTCTTTAATGAGATTCGGTGACCATACGGAAACAGCATATTCCAAATGTGGACGAACTAACGATTTATATAGCTTGTTAATGAGTGATGACTTTTGAAATCAAAAGATCGCGCAATCAATCCCAGAATCTTATTTGCTTTCTCAGAGGCTGAAATACACTGCTTGGATGATTTGAGGTCGTTACTGATAATTACGCCGAGATCTTTTTCACTATCCACTTTTGTTAACGAATTTCCAAATAACTTGTAATCGTACTTATTGTTATTTATACCTATGTGCATTACCTTGCATTTACTTGTGTTAAATTTCATTAGCCACTTTTCAGACCATTGCTGTAATTTATCTAAATCTTCTTGAATATGTAATTGGTTTGAGTGATCATTTGTCACTCTGCACAGTTTTGTATCATCAGCAAATTTGGAAACAGTAGATTTTAGTCCATGGTCTATATCATTTATATATACTATGAATAGAAGTGGCCCAAGAACGGAACCCTGAGGAACTCTACTTGCAACACTTTTCCATCCAGAAGTTTTTCCATTTAAAACAACTCTCTGTTTTCGACCTTTCAACCAATTACTAGTCCAACCTAATAGGCTACCACTTATTCCATGCAAAGCTAATTTAGTAAGTAGTCTTTCGTGTGGGACGGTATCAAAAGCTTTTGCAAAGTCTAGATATACTAACCCTATATATCCCAACCTGACGAAATCATCAGTCAAGCTTCAGGTGAGTCTCACTGGCATAGAAAAGCAGTTATAACCGGTGTGTCTGTCCTGACGAATTCGTTTAGGGTTCCTCTCTCTGAGAACAACACTTGAAGCTGATTGGTCGAGAGTCCCTTGGGCAGTTCATCATCAGCTGATGACATCAACAGTGGTGTGAAACGCGGTATTTCTGGTGCTATTTATTTCATCATGGAGGAGTTGCCAGGTATGTTACATGCTGCAAATAATTTTTTTCTGAAATGGAAATAGTTATAGATATCTGAGAACGTCATACTGTTTCTTTTTTTGATCAAATAAAGACACTACAAGCTCATTTTATGTCAATGACAAATCCGTCATGTTGGTCATATGGCGCACAAAGAAACGTATGACCAACATGACGGATTCATCATCTACATTGGGGATACAATAATTCTTATCAGTATTTGTGTATTCATTTGTTTAATACTAATATTTTTTGTATGTATGCCTTTGTTTGCAGGGTTTGACGTATCTTCATTTTACTCAAGAGCTGTAAGCAGGCAAATGTGCAGGGAAAATACAGAAATTATGCCAATTGAACAAGATAATGGGTTGAGTGACGAGTCTGATGGAGAGGAGGAAGAGGAAGTAGAGTTAGACTCCATTCACACCCCAAGTTTCAGTGATTTCGATCAAGGTAGGGAGTATTTTTTACCTACACTAAGACAAAGTGAGGACTAAAACCAATAATTGCCTTGCCTGCTGGCATCCCCACCCATGAGAAATACAGAGAGGTCCAAAAATGTGTGTGTGTGTGTGTATTTACCTAGTTGTTCATTAATTCTGAAATTTTAATCAAAATATGTATTTTACAGAGGTGCCTTTACAAGGGAAAAGGGGACAAGTGTGAATGTAGTAATTTCAGAGGGATTAGCCTGTTGAGTGTAGTAGGGAAGGCTTATGGGAGGATCTTAATCGAGAGGATTAGGAGAGGAACAGAAGGAGTAATTGGTGAGGAACAGTGTGGATTTAGGACGGGTAGAGGTTGTGTAGATCAGATCTTTGTGGTAAGACAGATATGTGAGAAAGCTATAGGAAAGGGGAAGGATGTTTTTTGGGCTTTTATGGATCTGGAAAAGGCTTATGATAGGGTAGACAGAAAGGCACTGTGGGAGGTTATGCAGATTTATGGGATAGGAGGAAAGCTTTTGGGAGCTGTCAAGAGTTTTTATGAGAGTAGTAGAGCATGTGTTAGGATTAGAAATGGAGAGAGTGAGTGGTTTGAAGTAAAGGTGGGACTTCGTCAAGGATGCGTTATGTCGCCCTGGCTGTTCAGCTTATACATGGATGGGGTGGTGCGAGAGGTGAATGCTAGGGTAGTGAGTCAGGGATTGGAGATGGTTAAAGAAAATGGAGAAAAGTGGGAGGTGAGCCAGCTGTTGTTTTCCGACGACACTGCGCTTGTGGCAGGGTCAGAGGAGAGATTGAGGAAGCTGGTGGCAGAGTTTGGGAGAGTATGTGATAGAAGAAAGCTAAAGATAAATGTGGGTAAAAGTAAGGTGATGAGATGTACAAGGGGTGAAAGTGGCAGTAGACTGGAAGTGAACATTAAGGGAGAGCGACTGGAGGAAGTGGATAGTTTTAGATACTTGGGTGCAAGTGTAGCAGGAAAAGGTGGAGTGAAGGTGGAGGTAGAATGTAGATTGAGAGAAGCGAGTAAATGCCTTGGTGGTTTAAAGAGTGTAATGAGGAATAGACATTTGGGAATGGATGCGAAGAGGAGACTGTATGAAGGAGTGATTGTGCCAACAGCACTGTATGGGGCAGAAACGTGGAACAAAAGAGAAGAAGAGAGAAGGAGTTTGAATGTGTTTGAGATGAGGTGTCTGAGAAGTATGGTGGGGGTTACTAGGCTGGATAGGGTGAGAAATGATGAGGTGAGGAGGAGAACAGGGATGGAAAAGGAGCTGGGAGATAGGGTTGATGAAAGAATATTAGGATGGTTTGGACACATGGAAAGAATGAGTGAAGAAAGACTAGTAAAAGAGGTATGGAAGGCAGATGTGGAGGGAGTGAACATGAAGGGACATCATAGGATGGGGTGACGGGGGCTTTTGGGGAAGAGGGGAATGTCTGTTGAGGAAGGAAGGGAGAGGACGGAAGACAGAGGTGAGTGGAGAATGGT
>NC_134779.1:6249744-6259744 GCF_046742065.1 Oratosquilla oratoria | reverse complement strand
GTACAGGAATTTGTGCAACAAGACATTCAGAAAGTACATCATGAATTACAGGAAACTGTGTATCAAGGCATTCAGAAAGTTCATTAAAAAGTAAAGGAAACTGTGCATCAAGAAATACAGAAGGCTAACTGTCAACAAGCAAAGAATATGGAATCTATCATGGAAAAACTTGAAATTTTGAAAAAGAGAGATAAGGAGAGACACGAAAATTATGAACAGCTATCTAGGAATATAGAACTAATTCTAGAGAAATTTGAAGCCTTCAGAAGAGAAGTCTTAGCTAGCCAGAACAATAAACAGTGGCCCCCACCAAAATGATGCAAAACCCTACAATGAATAACAAAATTTTCCATTTATTGACATGGAATGTTAATGGACTAAGAGATAGGATAACTGATATACATGCATATATTCTTCAACAGAGCCCTGACTTCATAGCTGTACAGGAAACTGGACCAGAGGTGTATGAACTCAGAGGATATTATCCATATTGGTGGAGAAAGGAGTCAATGGGGGAATAGAATATATCACTGTGTGTCTACACTTATCAAATAACTATATATATATCACTAATATGTATGTTCATTCTGGTGCCCTGTACATTGATAATTTACCTCCGCACATATTAGAAGAAAGTACAATTCTCTTGGGTGATCTTAATGCTAGACATGTAGACCTAGGTAGTTTTAAGACTTCTAATACTAATGGCGTAAGGTGGGTAACCTTTCTTAAAGCTAATAATAATGTACAAATTACTGGTGCCAAAGTCCCTACACATGTTCAGGGAAGAAGACTAGATTATGTTGCTCTATTTAATATGCCATTTTGTACATGTGAAACTAATGTTGAACCATCTCTTCTCAGTGACCACTTTGCCCTTAAGACATATATCCCCCTCTCCACAACCAACATAATACACAGAAAAAGGTTAAGCATCCCCTCAAGTAAATTTCCTGGGCTCCTGATCAATGTTAAGAAATGGTACAGTAATAACAATATTAATTTACAAGATGCCAATGACATTTATCAGGGATTACTTAAAGTAATTAATGAATATGTAGACAACAATAAGACTAGGCAGAAGCACACTCGTAATCAAAAGAGATCATATGCACATGACCCTGTTATATTAAATTGTCAGGATACAATGGCAGCCTTACAGAGTAGATGGCAAGCACAGCCAAATGATCATGATATCAAGAGAGCTATGGGAACAGTTGCTAAACATTTTTCTGAGCTAAAGAGAGACATGAGGAAGAAGTATTGGGATGAGTTTCTAAATAAAATTCGTAACACCAAATCAATTAAGGAAGTTTGGTATCACGTTAATAAGATCAAAGGTAAGAAAACTTCAGTAACCAGTGACTCAAATCCTGCAAAAAAGGTCAAAGATCTCATTAAACAATGGAGTTCTGCTTCTGCTTTGTCTGGTCTGCCTGTTGGACATCAAATTGCTCTGGCAGAGAATAGGTTACAAAGGTTACAATTAGTAAATCATAATGTTAAGTTGGATGATGACACTTGTGTACCTATATCAATAGATGAACTATTATATGCTGTCAAAAGTGGTAAATCAACAGCCCCTGGTGAGGATGGACTTACATATAATATTATAAATGCATTACTGAATATTGACGGGAAAAATCCCATACTAGATATGTTTAATGTGTCTTACAGAAATAGTACGTTACCCCCAGCATGGAAATCAGCCATAATTATACCTGTACCTAAGAGTGATGGGAAATTTCGACCAATCTCACTTACCAGCTGCTTGTGCAAAATGATGTAAAGAATTGTCTTACGTAGGTTAATCTATAAAGTGGGTGATAAAATGTCTGAAAATTTATATGGTTTCATGAAGGGACGTGCTACTAGCGACTGCTTTGTTCATTGCTTAGCTAATACCAATGCTTCTTGTCAAGTATATGTAGATTTGAAAGGTGCCTTTGATAGATCTAATAAAGAAGTTATACTAGAGGAACTTGTATTGAAGGGAGTCAAAGGAAAGTTATTAGGATGGATACAAGACTATTTGTATAATAGAAAAGGTAAGGTTTGGTTACAGGGAACACTATCAGAAGAAGAAACATTCGAGTTAGGTATCCCCCAAGGTGGAGTTCTAAGTCCTATGCTATACAATATACTAATGGATAAAATTGCTAGATATGAATTTACACAGGGTACCAAAGTCATCATTTATGCTGATGACATACTTATACAATGTGATACACCTAAAACACTTAGCAAGGCTGTGAATGAACTTGAACAACTATGTACATACATGGGACTTGTCATAAATGAAAACAAAACTAAATTTCAAGCTAAACAGAAAAAGTGTAGGAAACCTACTGTAAATGGTGAAAAAATTGAGCGTGTCCTTAACTACAAATATTTGGGTGTACAATTAGGTTATAGAAATGCTAATTATTGTATTGAATATGTTAAAAATATGTGTGTATCTAGACTAGCCCCTCTCAAAGTCTTAGCAAAGAGAGGGTCAGGTGTTGGTGTACCTATACTTTGCATGTTTTATATATATGTGATACGTTCCCTCATAGATTATGCTTCACTTGTGTTGGTGCAATACAATACACAACAACTTAAATGCTTAGAAGTCATACAAAATAAGGCAATGAGAATTATTTTAGGGTGTGCTACAACAACTAAGATAGAGGTATTAAGAAGAGAGTTAAGATTACCCAGTATTATTTTAAGAATAGAAGAAATAACGAGTCGAACTGTATGTCGTATAGTGTGTAATGGTACAAACTCTCTCCAAAGAGATATATTAGCATTATATAATGATAATCATGTAACTAACAACCCATATCTTTGCAAAATATGTAAGGTTCTAAGAAAGTTTGATATTATGAACGAATTTAATGCCCTAAAAAAAAATAACTACCATACCACCTGGAATCCATACAATGTAAAAATTTACATTGAAAAGCTAAGTAAACCAAAGGAACAATGGTATAAATACGAATTAAAAGCACATTTTCTTGACAAATTGTCACAATACCCACGGAAACAGGTGGTACATGTGTACTGTGATGGGTCAGTTGAGGGTACCAAGACAGGATGTGGGGTGTTTATAAGGGAATATTCTTCCTCTGAAGAATTTCAAGATTATGAAATTTCAAAAAGACTACCAAATAATTTGTCATCAACCAGAACTGAACTATATGCTATCTTAGAAGGCTTACATATTATTGCGAGTATGGGTAAAAATGTATACTTTTTTGTCGATAGTCAGAGTGCATTATATGAACTTGTATCTTCCTCTCCAGCTGATTGTGATGTTGTTAACAAATGTTTAAATATTATATATAACCTGGAGAGAAACAATACACATATTTATTTTGTATGGGTACCATCCCATATAGGATTGTATTATAATGAAAAAGCAGATAGTCTTGCACGAAATGCAATTAGAGATGTTAACAATATTCCTGGTAATGAATACACATATAAACATATAAGGTCAATAATAAGATCAAATGTTATTGCTAACATGGATATAGACCTAGATAAATGTTGCGAGAAGGGTAGTGTAAGTAGCAAGCATTATAAGGCAGTATTAAATAATACAGAGGAATATCCATATGGTAGACATAGTTCCCAAATGGATTTAGTCACTATGAGACTCAGACTGGGATATAAATATTACTGGGAGGTGTACAGGGAAGCTGAACCTGAGCCCTGCACTTTATGCGCAAGGCCGGGAGGACATTCACTACAACATTATGTACAGTATTGCCCAAAAATCGATGAATTTAGACCACAGGGACAATGGAACCTCATTGAGCTCATATGCTATTACATAAATAATGATATCTTAACTAAAATTGTTAAAAAACATCCAATGTTTGCTTTCAAATGTTAAATACAACACTGTGATATTATAATATAAACATTTATTTTTTATAAAACTGTAACAAACAAATTAAATATAAAATGTATAGGGGTTAGTTGGCAAGACCCAACTCTCTCCTTTGTTGTACATCAACAATAAAATTATTGAAATGAAATGAAATGAAAGTAATCCGAAATAGTTCAGCCCTCGCTGTTTGTCCCTAAGTAGGTAGTTCAGAGCGCACAGATTTGACAGTTACTCAATAAGTAGATTGTTCAAGCGAGCCGAGACTCTTAAAACTATCCAAGTTGCTCTCCCCCCTCCTTTGCGCTCGCCCGCACCCTTCACCGGAAGTATCCCACTTCCGGTCCAATGGTATACAAGCTGTGGAAATCTCTTACACGTTCCCACATCAGACGTCGGCAGCCCTTGGCAGCAGACAGACGATACTTACACGAGCACAGTCAATCTCGCTAGAGCTACTCTCTAGAGTTGACTTGTATTCGTAATCCAACTTTACGTTGGATAGCTTTGCCTTGGCAGTTACACTGCCACCCACTTCTGGGCATTTCCCAGCACTTTTTCCTATTCGTCATTTTCATATCTTCGTAGCTCTCCGGGATCCGCACGAGCCCTTGTTGGCTCGTGAGACTTCTTCGTCGTCCGGCCCGGCGAAATCTAGAAAAATTCTATCGTAGTTTAGAGTAGTGTAGACACCGTAACCACTGGGCACACAGTGTGTCCTACCACGCGGCTGTCACCAGTCGCCAAAGGAAACTGTGTGACCCCTTTATATTATTTTCTTTGGCTCTGCTGAGCACATTTTATTTTCGTGTAACAGGGGGCTCGTCCCCCCACCCCGACGCGCAGGATGGAGTCCTCAACTCCATCCCTGCAAACTAGGAAGACCTCCCCTGACGACCCCAATATCGACCCGGACAAGGCTAGACACGTGTTTCTCCATTCTGACCAGACCCGATTAGCTGACCTCAACCCATTTATGCTTAAAAAATGTCTATCTCAATTTACCGATGATATTAGCCAAGTTAAAAAACTTAGAAGCGGAGACCTCCAAATTACCACCAACTCTGGGAAAGCTACACGCAACCTCCTCAAGGCCAGGAAGTTTCATTCCTTCGATGTTGTTGCATCCCTCCCTAGGTCACTCAACTCCTGCAGAGGAGTAATCCACTGCAGAGATTTGATGACCATGGAAGAATGTGAAATCCTCGATGAAATGAAATCCGAAGGCATATTAGATGTTAAATTTATAACGCGACTGGACCGAGAAAGGAACATGGGAGTGAACACGCCCCTCATAATTCTCACTTTCAACTCAACAACCCTCCCTGACCACGTCAAAATTGGATACATCCATGTCCCAACACGACCATATGTCCCTAACCCTTTACGCTGCAACAAATGTTTCAAATATGGTCACCTTGCCAAATTATGCTGCAAACAATCAATCATATGCGGTAAGTGTGCAGGCGAACATCCTACGGATGCTTGCTCTGCTGATGTGTTTCAATGCGTTAACTGTCCCTCCAATAACAACCATGCATCCACCTCCCGAGACTGTCCCACTTTCAAAATAGAAAAATAAATTTATACGGAAAAAGCAACTTGTGGCATATCCTTTTACGAAGCAAGGAAGCGTGTGATGGAAAGACTAGTCACCCCAACTAGTACCTCCGGAGCAACTTCCTATGCTTCGGCAGTAAAGAAAACTTATAGAACCATTGAAACACAAACAGAGAACAAACATTCCAACAAGGACAAAGATCAACGCCCAACTACCAAGCAAACTCACTCGCACCTTCCTTCCTCGGCCATCCCAGAGCTTCCCAAGCGTGTGCTTACACGTACGGAAGAGGATGTCCACATGGAGACCTCCATTTCTAATATGACTTTTAAGTCCCATTTCTACCCCAGAACGAAAATCCGGGGCTAAACACACCTCTCCCACTAAGGCCAAGAAAGGAAGAAACCGAAGGAGATAAATAAACAAATATATATATATATATATATATATATATATATATATATATATATATATATATATAATATATATATATATATATATATTATATATATATAATATATATATATATATATATATATATATATATATATATATATATATATAAAATGAAAATAATCCAGTGGAATTGCAGAGGTGATAGAAGTAAAGTAAATGACCTTGTAATTTCTAACTCCCTAAACAACCTCTCAGTAATATGTCTACAGGAAACACTCCTCAAGCCCGGTGTATAGTTCACACTAAATTTTTTTACCATATATAGGAAGGACAGGTTAGCGCCTGGAGGGGGGGTCGCAGTTGCAGTCAGCGACTGCCTTCCCCAAGTGGAATTACCACTATCCACTAACTTGGAGGCAGTCGCAGTGAAAACCAAACTGCAAAACAAACTCGTCACCATCTGCTCCATCTACCTACCTCCCGACCCTCAATTCCCACTAGTGGAGGTTAACAAATTGATCGGACAACTACCCCACCACAAACTCTTAGTGAGAGATTTCAACTCCCACCATCACATGTGGGGTAGCAACAATACATCTCCTCGAGGGGAGCAGATGGAAGAGGTGCTCAATACCAACAACCTGGTCCTCCTAAACACTGGCAGTCCCACTCGTGTAGACAATACTAGGGGTTCCTTTTCATGCATTGATTTATCCATATCATCTCCTGCGTTGTCTGACATTATCCAATGGACCACGCATGACGACACCATACTTAGCGATCATTTCCCAGTAATCCTAAAAATAGGGGGTGACCACGCTACGGCTACTCCAGCCTACGGAGACTACCCACCCCCTCCCTGTCCCAAATTTAACATCACAAAAGCCAACTGGGAAATGTATCGCACAACCACCAACGTCAACATCACAGGGGATAATATGGATAACAAAATATCAAATTTATCCAACTCTATTTTGAATTCAGCTCATAAGCATATACCAAAAACCTCGGTATTTCACAAGCATAGAGTTCCTTGGTGGACATCAGACTGCAGAAAAGCACTTTGCAAGCGGAATAGGGCTTACCGAACCTTTAGAAATAACCCGATTGCACCAAACTTTATTTCTTTAAAAAAAAATGCAAGCAGAGGCCCGTAAAACCATCAAACAGGCCAAACTAAAGTCTTGGCGTGATTACATTTCCACAATAAACATAAACACTCCTCTAACACAAATCTGGTCAGCCGTCCGAAAAATCGACGGCAAATATACCCCAAACATCAAGGCCCTGAACATTGGAAACACGTTTGTAGATGCTCCCACGGACATCGCAAACACAATAGCAGACACATTTACGCAAACAAGCAACACGAATAACTATTCTCCAACCTTCTTACAACACAAACAAAGACGGGAAGCAGAACCACTGATCTTCCATACACAGACATACCATGACTATAACACCCCCTTCCAACTACACAAACTTGAACAAGCCTTAAGCTCGTGCAG
This sequence comes from Oratosquilla oratoria, assembly GCF_046742065.1. Classification (NCBI taxonomy): domain Eukaryota; kingdom Metazoa; phylum Arthropoda; class Malacostraca; order Stomatopoda; family Squillidae; genus Oratosquilla; species Oratosquilla oratoria. The sequence continues at coordinate 6,252,399 of NC_134779.1, read as the reverse complement.
AGGAACCTCTGCTGGCCCAGATGGGATTAGGTATGAGAAGCTGCAACATTTGAATTCAATTTCACTGAAAAAATTACTAGAAATATACAACGCGATTTGGATTAATCAAGAATTCCCAAAAACATGGAGACATGCCCACGTCATACCTATTCTCAAAAAGGGGAAGGACCCAAAGTAGTCTTGACCATTTGGTCAACTTAGAACAAGAATTCCTCTCCTCTTTCGAGAGGAAAGAATACCTTGTTGCTTGCTTTTTAGATTTGGAAAGAGCCTACGACATGGCATGGCGACGTGGTATCCTCGAAAAACTCTATGTACTTGGCCTTAGAGGGAATCTCCCTATTTTCATTAAAAAAAAATTAAAAGAAGGTACTTTTTCCGTTAAAAATCAAAATTACTATTCAACAGTAATGGCGTACCACAGGGAAGTGTGTTAAGTCCCACATTATTTATGTTACTCATAAACGATATTCTACCCGCTCCACCTCGGAACCTTAAATACTCATTATACTCTGACGACGTCGGAATCTGGCATTCCTCACCGAACGCCAAGTTTTCCGGCTCTCGCGTACAACTGGCCCTGGGCTCGCTCCAGGACTGGTCTGACAAATGGGGAAGTTTTCGGAATTAAAGTCAACAGTAATTGTTTTTTCCCGCAGAGCCCAGGCAGAAATAAATCTGCAATTACATGGTAATCCCATTCCAGTACAAAACTCAACCTTTTTCCTTGGTCTGAAACTGGACTCCAGGCTAAACTGGAAGGCCCATGTAAACTATCTAGTTGATGCGTGTAACAAGAGAATTAATTTTCTACGTAAACTAACGGGCACAAATTGGGGAGCAGATAGGAAATCCCTGCTAATGATTTATAAGTCCCTAATTAGATCTAAATTAGACTATGGGTGTCAGATTTATGGTTCGGCAAAACCAACCACGTTACAACCCCTGAACATCATCCAAAACAAAGACCTAAGAATAGCACTTGGAGTGTTAAGCTGTACAAGGATCGAGAGGCTGGAAGTTGAAGCAAATGTACCCCCCCTCCACTACAGGCGCGAACTCCAAGCTCTCCGATACGTCGCCAAAGTACTCCGTAACCCTCGACATCCCTGCAAGGAAACAATGAACCAGCACGAGCACTTCACTAGCTCCAGCCTAAATCCCCTTTCCATCAGGATCCGATCCTTGTGCGAGCAGTATTCAGTGCCACTGTGGTCAATAGAACAGATGGAAACCACCTACTTACCACCGTGGAAAAACATCGCCCTGAAGGTCAACATCAACCAAGGCCTCAAGAAAAAATCGTCTTCCACAGAAGAACTTAGGCAGAAGATCCTGGAGACCATCAACAAGTACAATGACCACAGGGCACTGTACACTGATGGCTCCAAGTGCGGCCCCAAAAAAGGGACAGGGTTATACAGCACCGATACCCGGATAATGTTCAGATTGCCGGACCATACGAGCATATATATCGCCGAACTCTTCGGTATATACCAAGCCATAGAAAATGCTCAATCTGACACACATAGTAACTTCGTCATATTCACAGACTCATTAAGCGCACTCCAATCAATTAAGACAGGTAATCATATGGAGAACTTTCTCTTGGGCAAAATCATTACCACATTGTCGACGACCAACAAGTCCATTACTCTCTCTTGGGTTCCCAGTCACATTGGGATCTTCGGGAATGAGAAAGCGGACACCTTAGCCAAATCTGCCTTAGAAAAAGACTCTATTATAGACATAACCCTGGACATAGGAACCTTCAACTCTATATTAAGGAAGCAATTATACGCCCACTGGCAACTCCAGTGGGACAACCTTCACATCTCGCACAAACAAAAGGAACACATAACAGACTGGTCGACATCATACAGAAACAACAGACGCGAGGAAATCGCCATAGCAAGACTGAGGATGAACTCGACCCGCCTCACCCACCTAAACCCATACATAAACGGCGTATTTCCTCCCCAATGCACCTGCAACACTATACTATTCATAAGACACATACTCCTACACTGCTCAAGATACAACACACAGCACCAAGAGCTTATACAACACTGTAAACTTAAAAAAAAAATTCAGCTAAGCACTACAAATATTTTGACCGATGACCGTTTACTTATTGAGAAAGTAGTATTTTATTTGCGCACCACAGGACTATTGTGGAAATTATAATGGTAGATTAAAAAGGATCGCAGGTTCACACCAGGCTTAATGACCTCATTATAGGTCGATAGCCTTAAAGATAATACACGTTGTCATTTCTCGCAAATTGCTCTGTTGATAAGACCTCTCGCAGGTTGGACTCAGGAGACGATTCGTGTGAAGTGATAACCCTTTTACCCTCTTTTGCCTCTATTACTTGCCTTATATACATTTGCATTGCATTATACTTGTATTTGTACTTAATACTTCTTTTAATACATATGTTCCTGACCTCTTTGTACTTAGTACCACATTGTATACGTGTCTTGTGCTTCTTATTTGAACGATGATTTCCATTGACCCGACTGCCCATTCTCTTTTGTGTTTATTATTGCCTGTAGATATACTTTCATGTTATTAATTTCGTTTACTAGTGTTACCTCTAGTTTAGTATTCCTTTCTGAAATCTTCTTTGTTACTTTTACTTCTAGTCTCACG
>NC_134779.1:6232244-6234744 GCF_046742065.1 Oratosquilla oratoria | reverse complement strand
ATTCCGATCTTTATTTTCCTCGTGGTTACAAGCATAAATCTTTATTCACGTGTTTTATGTGATTACTGTTGTTACATATATATATTTGAACAGGAATGAATACATACATATATGTATATGTATATATATATATATATATATATATATATATATATATATGTATATCTATTTGAACAGGAATGAATAAAATGAAATCTGAAAGTGATGAAATATTTCACATTTGAGGAGAGAGAGAGGGGGAGAGAAACTGTACGAGTGTACGACTATATAATGTGTGTATGTTGGTGACGGTTATTCTTAAATCTTTTTAAGTTTGTCATTTTTTCCGCCGAGTACGAGCAAATGTGAAAGGGTTCCGCTAGGTGGAAAAGTTTTAAAACCACTGCTTTGGATTAATTCATATTGAATAAGAGTTCCTTTGCTGAGGCCACTGAATATGTTTTGAAAGTTTACTTCTGTTTCTGAAATGAAAACAATAATACTCATAAGTATCAGGTGACTTAAAGGTCAGATATCAACAGATATACCATTCACTAAAAATTACAGTCACAGTTGCCAAACAAACAATATTGTTATTCTGAATATCTAGACTTCGGAAAAGTGGTATGCGAGGCGCAATTAAAAGTGAATTTTCTGAATAAATTCTTCTGTAATAGGTAAAAACTTTATTTGTATGCTTTTAAAAAGTACTTTTTCGAGCAATACGATGATTTTTAGCGAATGGTATATCTGTTGATATCTGACCTTTAAATATTCTCCAATGATGTCCAATTCTTCCCTTCCTAATTTCAGCTCTGAAAATCCTTTGGAGGTAAGCTAAGAATAACTTACAGAATTGCATTATTCCACCATAATACCTTTTCAATTTTGATTTTCTTGTTTATTTTCATGGAGTCGAATTACATCAATATCTTTTGTATCAGCGTCGTGCACAATACAATGTGTTTGTCCAATGATTTAATGTAATGTAAACTAGTTTTGCCTGTCCTACAAAATCAAAAACAGTTTTGTAATTTACAAACATAAAAAAGAAAAAAAATTATTCCTTGGTGTTTTCGATTAGCTGGCCTACGGCCCGCAGTGTATAATTCAACTATGAATCCTGCCTGTTCTCTTGAATGATTTTCATTTCAAATTTTATTTATTCTCTTTATAAAAATCTTGGAAAACATTTACTATACATTCTATTAGAAATTGATGATAACTAATAACTAAGATCTCCTTCCTTGTGAAAAGTATAATCATTGTATTGTACAAAATTCAAGAAAAAAGTCTTACTTTCACATTAGTACAATTGACTTCTGCCACTACGTCTGAAATATCTATGGATATACCAACTCACTTTGGTTGTTTTCCTCTTTTCATATCAATAATACATTATTTATAACATCCGGTATATTACTAACGTCTACAGGTAAATGTAATTACTGACACGTGATATTTGACAAATATTACTTTTGATCAAATTATCATTCTTGTTTCACTCTCTTCTTTCTGCATTTAATCATTACAAACTGGGGTGCCTTTTTTATTATTTACCTCTATAAGGCTTGTATTCTCCTTGTTGATTAGTTTATATAGCCTTGCTCTGAAATAGAATTTAGCTGATGTCCATTTGAATTCATTGAAGTCACAATTTTGGAAGAGAATAGTCATTATTCTTCCATTATATTTCTCTGAAAAATTGGTTTGCATCTCTCCCCACCTCATTTCTCGCTCCTACTCCAAAGTCATGATAACCTTGTATGTTCAAACCTTAGTTGACAACAAAATTTCCGTCTATCAACGTGTTATTTATTTTTCTCTTAACACATTTCTAGACTTGCGTCACAAAAGATCTCTGTTTTGTCGTCTGAAGCCTCTAAAGTTTGGTGCATAAAACCTGAATTATGTCAGGAAAACTACTTGATGAAGTTCTAACGAGCGATACGCTTTACCAATAAAGATTTTGTCCTCACATAGTGCGTTTCCTGACATACTGTACTTGTCGGCAGTCACTTCTCTCCTTCTCTGAATCATATTCATGTTGCACTTTTTACAAGTAATAACTGAGAGTTACCTTGTCTGATATACAACTAAACTGCACTCCGTTACCAACAATATCACTTTTAAGCAGGAATGTTACCCAACCGAATCTTTTCTTCATTTTACATCTGGGGTATCAGGTGGTGACTGTCATGTAACTGTACAAACTTATCCGGCCTTTTCCTCCTCCCTTCGTCCCACGATATTCTATCTGATAGTCTTCTATAAATTTCTTACATTTGTGTCCTACGAGAGTCGTCATATTATACGTAGCACGCCATTTGTTTATTTATCTATTTATTGGTCAATAACTTATCTATACATGTATTTGTTTTTCAGCTAATTATGTCTAAGACCTGGGTCTGCTTCGACACAATACCCGTAACCACACTACTCGTAACCACACGAGACGATAGAGCTGAAATTTAGATGATTATCTAACAGGAACATTCATAACAATACTGGATATGTTGCT
>NC_134779.1:6214744-6217244 GCF_046742065.1 Oratosquilla oratoria | reverse complement strand
TGGGGATAATCAGGGTACGCTCGCCCCACCTGTGGCTTATCAGGTTCGCCCTCTACACGCGGAAAGTGAAATCAACTCACTTCCCGTAAGATACACACATACACCTCTCACGAACAGAGCCACAAATCACGCACAAACATATACACTTACTATTTCTTCGACTAAAATTCGCTTCCTTTCTAACTTTCTCTTCTACTACATCTTCTCATTTCAGTTTACCTCCCACTAAAGATTTTTCCGTTTTTCCACCTTTCTCTACTACTACGCCTCCTACCATTTTCTAAACTTTCGTTGGTGATCCTAACCCCGTTGGTAATCCTAACCCCGTTGGTAATCCTAACCTCCGGCGTCAAGCGCTGCCCTCCAAGCCCCTGGTCCAGTTCTCCTAAGCCACGACAACAAATAAGCCCCTAATCGCTCGCAATTCGCCCGGTGGCAATAGCCCTCTTTTATACACTACTATCTTTTCATTTTCTAACAGACATTCTTCCCCTCCCACAAAACCCGATCCCGCGCAAGCGAGGTGGTCTTTTCTTGGAATCCAGAATCCTCTGAAGAAGCCATTCAGGCGAAACTAGTCAGGAATAAAAGTATTTCCCTCAGCCTGTGGTCCCTTTACCTCCTACGCAGTTAACACCTACATCAATTGCCAATGCACCAACTCCTCTCAGCCCAGCAAGATCAGCTCTTCTCAGATCAGGAATTGTTTGTCTGTGGCCCTTTTTCTCAAGTTCAGGCACACGTAACTTAAATCTAACGACATTATGATCACTTCCATCTAGGGCCTCATCCACATATATATTGTGTACTATGTTATCCTAAGTGGTGATCACAAGATCTAATATATTTTCCCCCCTTGTAGGGTCTTGTACCCATCGTGTAAGAAAGGCTTCAAATGCAAAGTGAAGAGTCTCCCACTTTCATCATCACTTGTTCTTCCTTTCCAGTTTACATGGCAGCTGAAATCCCTTAAGATAACCGCTGTATGCTTGCTTATTAAATCAGTAATTTCCTTATACAATTGAGAGAGAGAGAAAGAGAGATGGCGATCCCATATGAAAATGGGAAACGTCAACAGGAAAAGAAGAAGAAGAAGAAGAAGAAGAGAGAGAGAGAGAGAGAGAGAGAGAGAGAGAGAGAGAGAGAGAGAGAGAGAGAGAGAGAGAGAGAGAGAGAGTGAGAGTGAGATAGAGAGTGTGTGAGAGAGTGTGTGAGAGAGAGTGTGAGAGAGAGAGAGAACAAGAGATAGGGAACGAAAGAGAGAATATTTTGTTTTTCACTGTATTCATATCGTTTAATCACGGGAGAGGGTAGGGAAGCATGTCGGGAGAGCTGATTGTACTCTTAGGCCCTGTTCACATTAGTGGTTTGAACCGCGCGGAAACCGCAGTAATGCGACATAGTCCAGCCAAAACAGCGAGGTTGTGCGTGAACGCTTCAATTAACTTACATCGTAATCGGATCGCCGCGGTTCAACTCGCAAGTGTAAACAGGTCCTCTGTTATCTGTTCATTCGTGAAGATGTTATTGTTTTAATCCCTCGGTTCTCTCTCCTGCCGTAGAAAGTTATATGTCTTTAACTCTCAACAACCGAACTAAGTACTTGTAGGCATTTGCTCCTCTGAAGTCAGAATGTACAGGGTGTCTCAAAAAGATTTACTAATTTTCTTTTAATTAATAATGTTGAATCTGTTGGTACGTGTTATCAATTGTGTCGGGAAAATGGTGGTCATTATCTTAAAATTAAAGAAAAGTTCAGATATTTCCCTATAGTCTAACCCCTCCCTGCGTGTTCGCAAATGTTCAATTTTCTAGACACAGCGATATATATATATATATATATATATATATATATATATATATATAAATATATATATATATATATATATATATGTATGTATATATATATATATATATATATATATATATATATGTGTGTGTGTGTGTGTGTGTGTGTGTGTGTGTGTGTGTGTGTGTGTGTGTGTGTGTGTGTGTGTGTGTGTGTGTGTGTGTGTGTGTGTGTGTGTGTGTGTGTGTGTGTGTGTGTGTGTGTGTGTGTATTAGACATCCTATATTTTAGTCGGACTTGTCAGGAAATTTAACTCAGGATAAAGAGGGGGAGGGGGAAGGGAAGGGGAGGTTGAGGGAGAGGGAGAGGAAGAAGGAGAGGAAGGAGGGGAGGGGGAGGAGGTTGCTGAATTTGAGCTCTTGCCTACGAGAAAGCAAAAATTACCATGAATAATGATCTCTGGAATGAAATCTGAAATATTTAATTTCCACTCTGACGGAAACGAAAGAATGATATGCATAATTGAAGGCCTCCTTCATTTGCATGGGCCTTCAGCTGAGAATGCAGTAAAAGAAAATGTTCTGAGCTTACTGTTTCAGGAACAAAAAGGAGACGTTTTAATATGTTTTATGAACTCTGGACACCTGAATGTTACCACAAAGTATACCCAAAGACAAAACCACCCTAGAGTTATGGGCATGGGTAATGATC
>NC_134779.1:6199744-6212244 GCF_046742065.1 Oratosquilla oratoria | reverse complement strand
TCCTGATAGTTTCACACCATTATTTCTTGTCAGATTCTCATTCAATGTGATTTTTTTTATTATTTTTGAAATTTCCAATTCCCTTTAGAATCCTAAAGACCTGTATCAAGTCACCTTTGAGTCTACGCTTTTTTAGGAAAAGCAGATTAATATGTTTTAGTCGATTTTCGTATGACTTATTTTTGATATTTGGAATACATTTTGTGGCTCGCCGTTGTACCTTTTCCAATCTGTCCATGTCTTTAATGAGATTTGGTGACCATACGGAAACAGCATATTCCAAATATGGACGAACTAACGATTTATATCGTTTGTTAATGAGAGATGTCTTTTTGAAGTCAAAACATTACGCAATCAGTCCTAGAATCTTGTTTGCTTTCTCAGAGGCTGAAATACACTGCTTCAATGATTTGAGATCGTTACTTGCATTTACTTATGTTAAATTTCATTAACCACTTTTCGGATCAATGCTATATTTTATCTAAATCTTGAATATCTAATTGGTTAAAGTGATTATTTACCATTCCGCACAGTTTTGTATCATCAGCAAATTTGGAGGCAATAGATTTTAGTCCGTGGCCTATATCATTTATATATAATACGAATAGAAGTGGCCCAAGAACGGAAGCTTGAGGAACTACAATCGGAACATTTTTCATCTAGAAGTTTTACCACTTAGAAAAAATTTCTGCTTCCGATCATTCAACCAATTACTAGTCCATATTAATAGGCTACCACTTTTTCCGTGTGAAGCTAATTTAGTAAGTAGTCTTTCGTGGGGGACGGTATCAAAAGCTTTTGAAAAGTCTAGATATATCAAATCTATATTGTTTCTTTTGTCATAATTAGAGATGACCGTGTTGTGGAATTCGAGTAAGTTAGCCACCCAAGAATGTTTCCGTCTGAATCCATGTTGGCTATCATTTATCAAACAGTTACTTTCTAAATGATGTTCGATAAGATCTATGATGATAGTTTCCATCAATTTTCCTACGATTGAAGTCAAGCTAATTGACCTATAGTTATTTGGTTTCTTTTTGTCACCTTCTTTGAATATGGGAGTAACGTTAGCTAGTTTCCATTCTCTTGGGACATCTCCGGATATGACGGATTTCTTGAAAATAATTTCTAATGAAACAACAAATTAATAATTATTTCCTTTAAGATTCTTGAATACCAACCGTCAAGCTCTGGTGTTTTATGAACTTTGAGTTTATCTATGCACCTTTTAATTTCTTCTTTTGTTTTATTTACTGTGGTGAGTAAGTTCACCCTAGACTTTTCACAGCCTTCAGTTTAGAGTTCACTTTGAGGAGTTTTGTTTACGAATAAAGCTAAAATAGTTGTTTACAATATAACACATTCCTTCATTTGAATACTCGAGTTGACCATCAGCAGATATTAATGAACCAATGTGATTTCTAATCACCTTTTTATCTGTAATGTAACTAGAGAACTCTTTGGGATACTATTTGGAGTTATCAACGATATTCATTTCGTATTCTTGTTTTCGTTTTTATTGTCTTTTTTAAATATCTGTATCATTAGATGCACCCGAGCACTTGTATTTCTTATAAGTCTGTCTCTTTTTAGCAATACCTTTTTCAGTTTCTTTGTCAAGCCAATTTGCGCGAGACTGATATGGGGGATAGGGAGGTTTCTGTCCTTAAACAGGATGTAAGTATGAATAATGTTGGAAGTGTATTTTGAAATATTTCCCACATCTCATCTACAGGTCTTTCGCTTAATTTTGCCTCCCAATCTGTAAGCCGAAGCTCCTGACGTAGTCCTATGAACTGATCTTTACTGAAATCGGATATTCTAGAAACACAAGTATCTCTTGTGACCGCTACTTGCAATAGTTTCACCAACTTCTACATCGGTTATCATGCATTCGCGGCTAGTGATCAATAGATCGAGTAAATTTCCATGTCTTGTGGGCTCTTTTACATGCTGAACTGAGTAATTGTTACCGAGAAAATATATCAAGCGACTACCTATATGGCCATGTTCAAGGGTCATCCAATTAATCTAAGTAAAATTGAAATTACCTATATCAATAAGTCCCGGTTGCAGAAACTAGACAGTTCTTGAAACAACAATTTGTCGTCTGCTAATGATAATGCTTTTGGCCTATGTATTACACCAAACTGTCATATGCATCCTGTTTTAATTTCTCTAAAACACAGGCATGGACATTCCTTTTAACGTACAACAGAACACCCCTACCTTTCTTGTGGTTTCTACCCTGATGAAGGCGTTTTAATCTCCGTAATATTAAATTCAGCTTTAAACTCTCCATCATTTAACCATGTCTCAGCTTTTGACATACGCCTGTATTTCTTGAAATTTGTTCTTAATACTACGAGTATTAAAGTACATGGTTTTAAGAAACTCGTGATTATTTCTTTTTGACACGTTTTGAGTTTCAATATCATACCTTACATTATAATTTTGTTCTTTATTGACACATTGCTCTATATTGACATTTGGTCCTTCATTGATATTCAGTGCCTCATAGACATCTGGTCTCTCCCGGTCATCCGTTCTCTTATGTACACCTTGGCCCCCTCTGCGAGTAAGGTGGATCCCATCAGAAGCATAAAGGTCATGACGCATGGAAAAGAGGTATCAAGGATCAAGAAAGTGGCATCCCAGTTGCGTGCACAATTGTGATATCCTCTCATTGATCCCTATGTATACTATTCCAACACGACCCAGCGTGGATCCTCGGGACTAAGTAACAGCTCCCATGTTCCTTCATCTCCTGAAGGAGGATCTTGTAATTCCGAACAAGTTCCTTTGATCTCACCCTACCGACATCGTTACCTCCCGTATGAACAATCCTAACCATGTTCGTCCGCCTTTGATCCCTGATGGTCTGGGTACAATCGGCGATCCCACGGCCCGGTTTGACATACAAGCTTGCAACGTTGTTTAGATTTCCACTGTAGGATGTCGTCATTGCCTCGCACCATGGAGCCCCTCACCACCAAGAACTCCTGATTTTCAGCCCCCTCATCTTCGAGCAGAGCAAAACGATTGGCTTGAGCCAACGGCTGCTCCGCAGGGCACACACTAACCAAACGCGGGCTCGGCAAACGGAACCACACTGAACGCCACTCGCTCACGGCAGTGGCAGAAGTGAAAGAGCTGGAACGTTCTTTGGATTGTGGGGAGGATTCACTCTTCTCACAGAGCGCACTTTTGAGAAGACGATTTTCCTCCTCACACTTCCTGAGACGGTCCTCCAGGCTCACACAACCTTCACAAGCCATTTCGCTCCTCCTTCGGCAATACAAACGGCAAAGAGAAAATATAAATGAACAAAAGAAACAAAAACGGTCACTAAATAAACTAGATATACGTAGCTTATTCTGCTTATCTAATACTATTACTCCTACCTTTGGAGTACAGTAGCTGACTACTGTTTTGGTTCTAAAATACTAGAACACTACACTTTATCCTATGACTGTAACTGTTTAGCGATATACGTATACAGTACAACACAATCACTTGTCGCTATATATATATATATATATATATATATATATATATATATATATATCTATATATATATATATATAATTATACGTTGTATACTCTAACAAAAGACTTAATTACATGGCTTTCAAACCATGCCTCATAATCGCATATCTAATTTGCACATTATAATACAATTATGAACTACAATAATCATTTTAAACTACAACACAATATGCAGGTTAACCAAGCTACAAAGTGGTTTAAATGAAATATTTACAAATCATTAAATGCATATTAACATTGAGAACGTCTGTACCATGTGTCAGAATACAAGCCACCTGAGAGAGATTGCAAAAGGAGGTTATGTGTATGATGTACATGCGTGCAATGTTCATGTGTACAATGACTTAACACCGATTGCTAATTAGTTCGAAACGATTCAACTAAAATTTGAGTTCTGGTTACTAACTAGTTACTTGTTGGTATACTCCATCTTCTGGTCTGAAATACATGGTTTAGATTTAAGAAGGAAATAGGCAAGAAGTGATTTACCAACAGAGTAGTTAACGAATGGAATAGACTTATTATCCATGTAATGAGCGCTGAAACAATTCGTTGTTTTAAGAGAACATTAGATAACTTTATGGATAAGAATAACAGGTATTAGGGGACTCAGGACTGCCTAGTGTAGGTCTTATGGTCTCTTGGAGTCTCCGACATTCTTATGTTCTTATATTGTGCATTGTATATTGACGGTGAGAGAACTATAGTACGGCCCAAATCTTTTGCTCGTGACTGTACATTAATAATGTTTCCATGTTGAGCTGGCGTATAGACCTCTTGAATTGACGTGTTTATCTTACTATTTTTTCATATATATTTAAGTAAATGGGGTTACATGAATACTTCATAGACTGAAAATAAAATCATACCAAGATATCCTTTCAAAAGAAAAAATGAATGAATGAATGAATAGAGATATATACATTTGTCTAAGCCATTATGAGGATTTTAATGTCAATATAACCTGCTTTCATAGTATCAAATGCTGTATCGTATTCTATTTCCTTTCATCTCCCCAATACACGAGAAGCGTTATCAAGTGATATTTCATTATAAAACTCATGAATAATAAGCTAACCACAAGATCTTTTATCTATATCGATGAGCAGAGAAAAAATCGTAGTAACTACAGTTGTTTCATGTATGATTATATATTTTCAGTTCTACTTTGTTACATCGATTGTTCTGAATTTTTGTTATCGTTGGAGAGACGAATGACTGTGGTGGTCTTGCAAAATAGACAGTGACGTTACCATTTTTTAAACCAGTCAACCTATTCACCTCCATCTCTCACCCCTCTCTCTTTCTTTCTCTCTCTCTCTCTATCATTTCCCCCCCTCTCTCTCTCTATCCATCTCTCTCTCTCTCTCTCTCTCTCTCTCTCTCTCTCTCTCTCTCTCTCTCTCTCTCTCTCTCTCTCTCTCTCTCTCTATCTATCTATCTATCTATCTATCTATCTATATCTGTCTATCTATCTATCTATCTATCTATCTATCTATCTATCTATCTATCTATCTATCTATCTATCTATCTATCTATCTATCTATCTATCTATCTATCTATCTATCTATCTATTGATCTATCTATCTATCTATCTATCAATTGCAACTGTATTTCCTACACCTTTTCACAAATGAAAAGTTGATAACCAGCAATTGCTACTCTCCTTTTACTACTTTCAGTCAGTGACTTAAGAGCAGTTCCACAATGATATAACACAAAGTCCAAAGTTTATTTCCAAAGAGATCAATGGGAGAGCCATAAGACTGTTGCCAGTCGCTGTGAGCTGCAGACTTCCAGTCATTGAAACTAAAGGTTACGTTTATGTTTTAACATTAATAATTAATATATAGCAAAGTAGCTCTTATTTCTTTTAGTTACGAATGAATTACATCTTCGCACACACTCAAATACTATAAATGGTGAGACCACGACTTAATACATAGACAAAAAAAAAATCTTAAGAATTATTCGCCTTTTTAAACATATTCTATTTACATAATCATATATCTCATTATTAAAAAACTCAAAACATGGGAATTAACCAAATATTTGTATTTAACACTAACTAGACAATAAGCAACAGCTTCAAATCATCACGTTATAAATTCAATCTAGAAACATGTCTAATCTCATTAGCAGTCTATGAATGGCGTTCTCTTCTCACGGAGATGATTGCTTGTGATGCGGTTAAAGTCAAGGTTCAGTGAGATAAACACTAAAGCAATATACCTTAATGACCATCAAATTTAAAGTGTTTACTTGGTTCCGACCTCATCATGGGCTTCATGATCTCCCGTAAGCACGTTTTGCCATCGTCATAAATTATAATAAACTAGAAGACGAATAAAAACTAATAACCAATGTTAACCCACACGAAAATATCTGCAATTTTATTTCGATTTTTTGTTTAAGTTCTTCTGTGATTTTCCTTTTGTTTATTTGGTACTTTTCAATGCACACTTTTCAATGTGTTACTGCAATTAAAAAAATCGGGTTTGTACAAAAATAATATTTTCTAAATGATAACAGATTAATCATTTAAGATCTTTGAAGATTTTTTGCATTCTTGTAGTTCATACAATCACGTCATTTCTCAAATACTACCTATTCCTCTCTTGATCTATACTCTTATCATATCTTTACACTACAAAACTCAATTTCAAAGAAACTAAATTTCTGTGTGTGTTGTTAGCGTAATCGGAAGCGCGTTAGTCTCGCATTCATTAAGTTGTGGGTTTGAGTCCTGCGCTTCTCTCCAGTTTCCAATAGTCCAAACGTTCTTACACTCATTCAATCACTTACTCATCCACTTACAGTGCTCACTCATTCACTAGCTCACTCATACACTCGTTTACTTATACACTCGTTCAATCATACACTCATTCACTCATTCACTTGTTCATTCGTACACTCGTTGATTCATATACTCTCATTGTTAGTCTTGCTTTAAATTAACCCCTGTATAGCTTAAACTAAAATAAGTCTCAAAGCAGGACGTACAGAACATAATGAGCTTGTGTATCACTTCCAGCTGTGTTGCACTGAAAATCAAGCTCTGTACAGCACGAGGCAAAGAAGGCTACAAAGCAAGGGCTCACTGCGTAGCGACAATGGTAGAGCAAGGAGAACGTGCGAACCCAAACACAGAACAGAATCTTTTGTCTGTCGTCTGAAACAGTGCTGAGCGTAAGAAGGCGCCCTTTCTTCTTGTATCGAAAATCATAGACCCTTCTGCGTCGACAATGGTAGGGTGGGGGCGGTTGGGGTGGTGGAGACACGCGCAAGGGGAGGGAGAGAAAAATGTATAGGATGGGGAGAAGGGGAGGGGAGTCTTGGTAGAAAGAGGGGGAAGAAAAAAGAGGAACGATAGTAGAACGCTGAAAATCATGCTTGGAAAGTCGAGGTATGAAAAGGAAGTGGGGAAGTAGGAAGAACTAGTGAAAGGGAAAAAAATGCGAGAGAGGTAAGGGTTGATAAAGAGCATAAGGAAAGTATGAAGAGTGAACGAAAGCATAGGAAGAAGAAAGATAAGAAGCCTACACCAGCAGGCGCTGAGTTACTGCACTGTTATGCGCTTGGACTGTTGGAACAGGTAACAGTCACTACTGGGAATCGGAGAAGAATGAGGGATTGGAACCCACAACCAAGTAGTGCGAGTCTGGCACGCTTCCGATTATACCACCAACGCATAAAAAAGTATGTAAAATAAAAGAGAAATATGAACAAAAACTAGAACTGTGATTTATGTCAATATCTATAGTGGATAGAGGATTATAAGAGAGAAAGATGAAGAAAAGAGAGAGAAAAGAGATTGATAAAATATGAAAGAACAGGAAAAACACTGAAAAAATATTCCTCTCGAGAAAAATACAACACCAGCGGGCAAAAGATGTAATATTGAAGTGAAATATAAATAAAAGAAAACCACTTTAGATGAATACTAACGTGCCATGAACGTTAGGTACAAGGATTAATCAGAATGAACGACAGGAGGAAATATAATTACTTTGATTCATGCAGATAAATCTTATTATGGGATGTAATGAAAAGATTCAGAAATCAAACACATTACGCTGATGAGACAAGTGTAGACATGATTTGCTTAGGAAACCTTGTGGAAAATAGCTGGTGTTCAAGACCATTTGTCAGACAAGAGACCTGTGGACGAGTCGTAAGCGGCAGACGACTCGTGCGGAATTTGGCTGGCAGACGACTCGTGTGGGATTTGGCGGGAAATAAATTGCTGTGGGAGGGAAGAACACGTCCTCCGTGGGCTTCGATCTCACTTTCACTTGTCGTGTGAAACGTGAAAATGGTCTAAGAATAAACGTACTTCTAGTGAATTTCTGTGTTATTGTAAAGTGTGCATACATACATACATACATACATACATACATACATACATACATACATACATACATACATACATACATACATACATACATACATACATACATACATACATACATACATACATACATACATACATACATACATAAATAAATAAATACATACATACATACATACATACATACATACATACATACATACATACATACATATACCAAAGGCTATTTTCCCCCTTACAAGGGAGGTAGCCAAAAAACAAAGGCATATAAACTACTCCCACCCATTCCATCCCTAATAAATAGGTTAAATAGAATGTAGATGAATGAACAAAGAAATAGATAAAACAAATAAATGAGTGGATTTCTCTGCTACTGCAAAGTATAAGTGAATAGATAAATAGATTAGATGAAATATAAACAATAAATTAATAAATCGATGAAAAATAAATAAATAAATAAAAAAGCTTGATATACAGATAAGGAATAAACAAACAAGTTCACGTACATAAATCAATAGTGAAATAGATACCAAACTAAATATAAGAAAATTTATTAATATAAACAAACAATGAACAGTGAATAGATAAATAAATAAATAATTCTCTTCCACCACATCTCAATTACATTAAATCTATTACATTTCAAACCTCCTTTCCATAAAGTACTGTGAGTACTGTGGCAGGTTTGTTACACATAGAGAGACTTAGCGGGTGATGTAAAGTTTCGTTTGGACTTTGTATTTATTGAGGTAGACTTCCGATATATACAGCTGTAGGAATAGATCTTCCCCGGTGGGATATGGGGTAGAGTCTCCCCAGTCTCTCTCCTAGGTTCCTGACATATGGCGAGCGCAGTCGCCGTTATAAAATGGGAAAACGTCTAGGTAAGCAAGTTTAGTGTAGTTGTCACATAGGAAAAGTTTTTGTGATAAAATATACATTATACGGGTGTTAGTTGCATAGCATGGGGTTTAGTTATATTATTGGTGGATGTGGCTAGTTATGGCGTATATATTGAAGTTATGATAATGTAGTTGGGGTAGGGGTCAATAAACTGTCTGGTGACATTGGGTATTTCCTTTTTGGGTGATGGCGCGATGGCGCCATGTTGTGTTACCTTAGCGTTCCTTGAGTCATATGTTTTGTGATTGGGAAATGCGAGGTTAGCAAGATTGGTCTTGGTAAAGACAAGTACCATCTTGCATATGTGTGGATCACGTGTCATGACGTGTGATCTGTTGTTATGTTATTAATGGCTACAATACAAATCCTCTTTAATACTCCCCTTTTGTATCAATTGCCAAATACCTATATTTCACATTTATCATACCACGCAGATATATTTAATAACTCTTCACATCTAACCTCCTACAATCAATAAACTTTGTACCTTTGGTAATTTCACTCATTCAAGCAATTACGTTCTCTCACAGGTGATGAAGAGCCTACGCCATGAGCCACGTAACTGTTCAAGGATAATTGCCAGTAACAACAAGGTTGCAGGTTTTCAGTCAATAAATGTTGTGACAACAGCCACTGATACTCTGCCAATCGATGTCGGCCACAATTGGAATATTAATCTTTCTAAAATTACTACATACTAATGTAGTAATATTTTCTCTCGGTATTTACTAATGAGAGGGTAGATAAGATATCTGACTGCGATCCTATTTTCAGTGGGGATGAAGAAAGTAGACTATCTAATATCAGCAATAGTGAAGTAGAAGTAGTCAAATAGATTGAAAGACTTAAAGCTACAAAATCCCGAGGTCCAGACGATTTTTTTTTCCGAGAGTGCTAAAGGAGCGTAAATTTGAAATCTGGGACCAATTAACAGAAATATTTAATAAATCGGTAGACACTGGTTTTGTGCCTACTGCTTGGGTGCAGGCAAATGTTGTTCCATTTTTTAAGAAGGGAGATGAATCGTCTATATGCAACTACAGGCCAATCAGTTTGACATTGATTAGAGGTAAAATGCTTGAACCAATAATAGTAAATAGATACAGAACACATCGAAAGTCATAATTCAATTCGTGACACACAGCATGGTTTCTCCAAGGGTAATTCATATGTAACTAATCTTCTATCCTTTTACACTAAAGTATATAAGGCGTCATATAACAATGATAATTACGATGTTATTTACTTTGACTTTACCAAAGCGTTCGACAAGGTGCCACACCAGAGACTACTAGATAAAATCAAAGCACATGACATAGGAAGAAAAGTGTTAGAATGGATTAGAGCTTGAATAAGTAACAGAAAACAGCAGGTCATCATAAATGGAGTAAAATCCAGGTGGGGCAATGTTACTAGTGGGGTCCTCCAGGGCTCGGTTTTGGGTCCCTTGTTGTTCATTATGTACATAAACGACTTAGGCGATGGGATACATAGTGATATTATTAAGTTTGCGGACGACACCAAAATAGGACGTCTTATTAGGTCAGGTGACGATGCAGAGATTCTGCAGGATGATCTTAACAAATTGTTCACATGGTCGGTGAAATGGCAAATGAACTTCAATATCTCTAAGTGTAGCGTGTTAAAAGTAGGGCTACGCAACCCCGAAAATATATACAGCTTAGATAACACGCTTTTAGAAAAAACTGAGTGCGTGAGAGACTTGGGAGTTCTAGTAAGTCCGGACCTTAAAAACAGGAAACAGTGCATTAGCGGCAGGAATAAAGCTAACAGAGTATTAGGTTTCATTGCTAGGACGGTAACGAATAGAAGTACAGATGTAATTATCAAACTCTATCTAGCGATTGTTAGACCCACCCTTGACTATGCGGTGTAGTTTTGGTCTCCGTCTTTTAGAATGAGCATCAATTCACTAGAATCAGTACAGAGAAGAATGACCAAAATGATGCATGGACTCAGAAATTTCCCTTACGAAGAGAGGCTTAGGCACCTTAACTTACACTCTCTGGATAGACGCAGAGTTCGGGGTGATCTAATAGAAGTGTTCAAGAGGATTAAAGGCTTTAACAAGGGTGATGCAAACAAGGTCATCATATTAGAACGACAGGGCAAGACTCGCGGTAATGAATTTGAAATGGACAAATTTAGATTTAAAAAGGAAATAGGCAGGAATTGGTTTACCAATAGGGTGGTCAATGAATGGAATAGACTTAGTAACCATGTAGTGAGCGCTGAAACTATCAGTTGTTTTAAGAAACGGTTAGACAACTTTATGGATGGAGATGACAGGTGGTGATGGATATGGAACTACCTAGTGTAGGCCTTATGGTCTCTTGAAGTGGCCTTCATTCTTATGTTCTTATGTTATGACTACACGTGCACTCCTGCAGTTTATCTGTAAATTATATTCCCAGGATGTACATGGACGAATGTCAACAACTATTCCCTCCTTTACCAGAAATTCTACATGAGATCCATCAAATTCTGGTGTCTTACCTACTTTATTTTCTTTCCTATGTCATTTGTACCTCATCTGATGTCACTGTCATATTCTCCTTACCATAAAAAAAAATCTTAGTATCTCGCACAATCACAATTACTTCTTTTTCTCATATTCTTAATTCAACATCTATCTGCTAGGACAATTTCCTGCCCGTAAACTTTTTCAACCCGACAAGTGATCATCTATTATCCCCTTTTCTCTCACAGAATGACTCCTTCAAACGCATTTCACTTTCTTTCAAAAAGAAAAGAAAATATCCAAGATTACAATATATACAGTATGAGCATTTGAGAAACAATTTTTCTTATAAGTGTATTTTTGTACTGGTTATATTTCATCCTTATCATTCACTACGAGAGAAAAAAAGAAGCTCATGTTCAATAGTACTACAACCAAACAAAGACCAGTCTGGTAATCTAGCGTAATTTGTCAATCTAGATGAAATATAGAGACCTTTGAAATCTTATGTAACGTATAATAAACTGAGGCAACAATACAAACACTTTCCAAAAGGAAGACGATGCATCTTCAATTAATTAATCAAAAATACACAAAAACTATCATCAATACACTCGACAACAAAGGGCAAATGTAGTTAAAATTATTCACTATATCCTTAGTCAGAAGGAGCTTACTCATAAAAAAAACATTTGTGATAAGAGAACAACTTATCACAAGCCAGCAACAGGAAACAAACAAATAAAATCTATTTCTAAATAGCATAGTAAAGCACCCCACGAAACAATCTCTTATAGTGCCAGTCACTACCAAGATAGTATAAGCTCGAAACCAGAGACTCAATTTACATACTTATTCAGCACCATACATAATAATCTTGTCTTGATAATGCACTCATGGTTGCATGATATGTTGGCCTAAATCACAGCGTCTTCTCAATTCCTCCTTTATGTGACATGAATACATTTACGTAGTTTTTCTTATTATGTAATGATTAAACCTAGTTCTTGCCCAGGGTTTTCTTTGGTTGAGGATGAAGTTTATCCCACTGTACAAGAATGAATATTTGTTAATTCATTAAGCTTTCGCCAGCTGAAGTTAGAAGCTAGATGAAAGAAGCCTCGGTTTGTCCGTACCTCTTTTGATCTTGTTCCTCTTTTATTACAAGTTATAACAAATACGTTCCCAAAATTGGTGTACCTATATACTAAAACA
>NC_134779.1:6192244-6194744 GCF_046742065.1 Oratosquilla oratoria | reverse complement strand
TTCTCATTCAATGTAAAAATTTGGTCACTTTTGATGTTGTCAATCCCCTTTAGAATTTTAAAGACCTGTATCAAGTCACCTCTGAGTCTACGCTTTTTTAGGGAAAACAGATTCATATGTTTTAGTCGATTTTCGTATGATTTATTTTTGATATTTGGAATCAGTTTTGTGGCTCGCCGTTGTACTCTTTCCAATCTGTCAATGTCTTTAATGAGATTCGGTGACCATACGGAAACAGCATATTCCAAATGTGGACGAACTAACGATTTATATAGTTTGTTAATGAGTGATGGACTTTTGAAATCAAAAGATCGCACAATCAATCCTAGAATCTTATTTGCTTTCTCAGAGGCTGAAATACACTGCTTGGATGATTTGAGGTCGTTACTGATAATTACGCCGAGATCTTTTTCACTATCCACTTTTGTTAACGAATTTCCAAATAACTTGTAATCGTACTTACTGTTATTTTTACCTATGTGCATTACCTTGCATTTACTTGTGTTAAATTTCATTAGCCACTTTTCAGACCATTGTTGTAATTTATCTAAATCTTCTTGAATATCTAATTGGTTTGAGTGATCATTTGCCATTCCGCACAGTTTTGTATCATCAGCAAATTTGGAAACAGTAGATTTTAGTCCATGGTCTATATCATTTATATATACTATGAATAGAAGTGGCCCAAGAACGGAACCCTGAGGAACTCCACTTGTAACATTTTTCCATCCAGAAGTTTTTCCATATAAAACAACTCTCTGTTTTCGATCATTCAACCAATTACTAGTCCACCTTAATAGGCTACCACTTATTCCGTGCGAAGCTAATTTAGTAAGTAGTCTTTCGTGAGGGACGGTATCAAAAGCTTTTGCAAAGTCTAGATATATTAAATCTATATTGTTTCTTTTGTCATAATTCGAGATAACTGTGTTGTAGAAATCGAGTAAGTTAGTCACGCAAGAACGTTTCCGTCTGAAACCATGCTGGCTATCATTTATCAAACGGTTACTTTCTAAATGATGTTCGATAGCATCTCTGATGATAGTTTCCATTATTTTTCCTACGATTGAAGTCAAACTTATAGGCCTATAGTTATTTGGTTTCTTTTTGTCACCTTTTTTGAATATGGGAGTAACGTTAGCTAGCTTCCATTCTCTTGGGACATCTCCGGATATGATGGATTTCTTGAAAATAATTTCTAATGGAACAACAATCTCATTTTTCATTTCCTTTAAGATTCTTGGATGCCAACCGTCAGGCCCTGGTGTTTTATTAACTTTGAGTTTGTCTATACACCTTTTAATTTTTTCTTTTGTTATATTTACCGTACCGAGTAAGTTTACCCTAGACTTTTCACAGGTTTCAGTTTGGAATTCATCTTGAGGTGTTTCGTTTACGAATACCGAGCTAAAATAATTGTTTAAGATATTACACATTCCTTCATTTGAATATTCAAGTTGACCGTCAGCAGATAATAGTTGACCAATGTGATTCCTAACAACCTTTTTATCTCTAATGTAACTATAGAATTCTTTGGGATTCTCTTTGGATTTCTCAGCGATGTTCATTTCGTATTGTCGTTTTCTTTTTCTTATTGTCTTTTTTAAATCTCTCTGTATTGATACATAACTTTCATAGTCATTAGATGCACCCGAGCACTTATATTTCTTATAAGCCTGTCTCTTTTTAGCAATACTTTTTTCAGTTTCTTTGTCGAGCCACTTTGGGCGAGCCTGATTTGGGGGACGTCTATCCTTAAAAGGAATGTAAGTTTGAATCATCTTAGTGAGCGTATTTTGAAATATTTCCCACATCTGATCTATTTGGAAGGGCATTTACTCGAGTCATTCAGACATCTTCCTGGGTTGCTCGGTTTTCTGTAGACACTAGTGATGAATGCACCTTCTGAGCCATCTACCCACACATCTAAAAAAGAAATTTTGTTATCAACACTCCTCTCTACAGTAAAACTAAGGCATAAGTTTTCTTGCATTTTGTTCTTAAGGCATTCTAGTTGTTCCTCTAAGGTACATATTGGGTTCCTGGCTTAATATGGCACATGTAGGCCTGAGCAAATAACACGCCTAAGGGAATACCCATAGCAACGCCATCTGTTTGGAAATAAATTTTGTCTGAAGGGCATCTAAAGGGAACTTCTTTGATACAAGTCTGTAGCATATTTTCTAGGGTGAGACGGAGGAGTCAAACTATCGTGATTGAAGACGTTCTGTAACATGATCTTAATGGCGTCTTCTATAGGAACGTTAGTAAATAAACTTTCTACATCAAGGGAGGCTAGATTTCCTTGAGAATTAGTGTTTCTAAGGAGGTCTATAAATTCATCTGTGGCGCGGAGGGCATGAATAGTGGGAATGTATGGAGTGATTAGGTCAATTAGTTGTTTAGCTAGTTGGTATGTAGGTGTGGGAATTTGAGAAATAATGGGTCTCAATTGCTGTCCAGGTTTATGGGTTTTCACATTATTATAGAAATACCCAGG
>NC_134779.1:6157244-6159744 GCF_046742065.1 Oratosquilla oratoria | reverse complement strand
TTTATTAACTTTGAGTTTCACTATGCACCTTTTAATTTTTTCTTTTGTTATATTTACCGTAGTGAGTAAGTTTATCCTACACTTTTCACAGGTTTCAGATTGGAGTTCACTTTGAGGTGTTTCGTTTACGAATATCGAGCTAGAATAATTGTTTAAAATGTTACACATTCCTTCATTTGAATATTCAAGTTTACTGTCAGCAGATAATAGTTGACCAATGTGATTCCTAACAACCTTTTTATCTCTATTGTAACTATAGAATTCTTTGGGATTCTCTTTGGATTCATCAGCGATATTCATCTTGTATTGTCGTTTTCTTTATCTTTTTTGTCTTTTATATTCTCTCTGTATTGATACATAATTTTCATAGTCATTAGATGCACGTCTGCAAGCCCACGCGCGTGCGCACACACACACACACACACACACACACACACACACACACACACACACACACACACACACACACACACACACACACACACACACACACACACACACACACACACACACACACACACACACACACACACACACACACACACACACACACACACACACACACACACACACACACACACACACACACACATACACACACACACACACACACACACACACACACACACACACACACACACACACACACACACACACACACACACACACACACACACACACACAGACACACACACACACACACACACACACACACACACACACACACACACACACACACGCAAACACACACACACACACAAACACACATACACACGCACGCAAACGCACACACATAGACGTTCAAGCACACACACACACACGCACGCAAACGCACACACAGACGCGCACGAATACACAGACGCACACACACACACACACGCACACATACACACACACACACACACACACACACACACACACACACACACACACACACACACACACACACACACACACACACACACACACACACACACACACACACACACACACACACACACACACACACACACACACACACACACACACACACAAAGACGCACACAATTCCATGAGGTGGGAAATGCTCCATTGACCTGCACTCGCCTGAATAATGCTTTCTCTCTTGAAGAAGTTTTCTGCTTCCACGGCGTCTAAGTCAACCAGACACTTCGTTCCCATGAAAAAAAAAAAAAAAATCGCATTCACTTATATGTACTACATTATTTTCGTTGTTTGCGTATTTGTAGTGGGTGTTACGTTCAACTTTAAGTGTTAGTTTTGCTATGTGGTTAAGGATTTTGTTACTTAATAGTATTCTTTCGGAAATGTGCCATATACAAAAAATACGCTTTCTTCCGCTTCACAATGTCACCTTTTACAATGGAGAAATATACCAAGACATGGCTTGCCTAATCATATATATGCGTATTGTTTTACCTCTTCATCTTATTTTCTAAATTAAATCATTTAGTGCCTTCTATACGAATTACCGTTTTCCTGATCTCTTATTATTCATCATAAAAAATTGCTGTAAATTACAAGGACTCGTAATATAAAAAAAAAAAAATAAATAAATCCAGGGTATGCATGTGCCATGCATTTGCGACCAATTTTCTTGTTTATCACATGTTCCGACTTTTCTTCTCTTTCTTTCTATCTAGGGGAACTATTCAGCACATGATTATAATTAATAATGATTAATTAACACTAATAATAATGATAATGATGATAATACTGATAATGGTGATTATGAGGATGATCATAGTACTGATAACGATGAAAATGACAATAATGATGATAATGATAACAATTATGATAATGATAATAGTGATGACAATGACGACAATGACAATGGTGACAATGATGATAATGATGATAATGATAATGATATTAATGATGGTAATGATGATAATGATGATAATGATGATAATGGTGATAATGGTGATAATGATGATAATGATGATAATGATGATAATGATGATAAAGATAATAATGATGATACTGATGATAATGATGATAGTGATGATAGTGATGGTAATGATGATAACGATGATAATGGTGATAATGATGACAATGATGATAATGATGATAATGATGATAATGATGATAATGATGATAATGATGATAATGATGATAATGATGATAATGATGATAATGATGATAATGATGATAATGATGATAATGATGATAATGATGATAGTGATGATAGTGATGGTAATGATGATAATGATGGCAATGATGATAATGATGATATTCATGATAATGATGATAATGATGATAATGATGCTAATGATGCTAATGATGATAATGATAATAATATTGATAATGATGCTAATGATGAGTGATGATAAAAATAATAATGAAGATAATGATTATTATAATTGTAATGATGATAATGATGATAATCATGATAATGAAGATAATGAAGATAATGATGATAATGATGATAATGATGATAATGATGATAATAATGATAATAATGGTAATGATGACAGTGATGATGATGATGATGATGATG
>NC_134779.1:6152244-6154744 GCF_046742065.1 Oratosquilla oratoria | reverse complement strand
CATGGCTTGTTATGTTGCAGTGCTTTGGTAAATTGCTTCATTAGGCCTAGTTTTATATGCAGTGGTGGCAAAATGATTTTCTCCTTCTTAACTAGTGGCTCATGAATTACATTATGGCATCCAAGCGTCATAGATTCCCGAGATGGCCATTCTGAGCGTATATAATGTTCTGATCTGGCCCTACTGTCCCACTTGCAAAGAAAGCACATAAATTTGGTGTATCCAGTTTGTAGCCCATTAAGTATGGCTACTACTTTCAAGTCTGCACAAATTAACCACTCATGCTCTTTGTAACTTATGCGGTCTAGAATAAAAGCAAGGTTCTCATATGTCTCTCTTAAAATGACTGAGTAAGCAACTGGAACTGAAGGCATGGTGTTCCCAATGTGCAACAGAACTGCTTTTATGCTGTAAAGGGATCCATCTATGAATAGCCTCCACTCATTGGGTTCATAGGACAGCTCAAGGGCACTGAATAGGCCTCTGATATCATTACAATAAGTCAAGTTGTTTTCCAAAGTGAAGAAATCCTGTAGATTTGCAGAACGCTTCCTAAATACTGTAATTCGAGCTTCTTCATCCAACAGGTGCCATTGTTGCAAACGTGAGGCCAGGAGTTCACTCTGTTGCTTAGTAAGTGTTAGATCACGAACTAGATCATTGAGTTCTGGTTGGGTGATGAGGTGTGGTTTCTTATCAGATTCAAGTTGTGTCGTATGCGTTGCATCTTGAGATTCTGAATCGTCTGAGTTGCTCGTGTCATTGCTTGGTAGTTCAGAGGGCGGCTGTGGTACAAGAATATCACTTGAATGTAGAACTGGGCGAATAGCAGACTGAAAATCTGGATACACGATAGATTTCTTGCCTTTTCTGTTGCGACCTGCAGGAAAATAAAATAAAATCAGACTAAAAATGGATACTATTGGTTGTGATCACGTGCAAAAATAGTGGAAGTGCAACTTATTATGTATTTCGATCTTTTTTATTGATACATCTCTTGAAAATATATTAAAAACAGTAAACAATACACATTGGATACCCACCTTTAATATCTGTTAAGCAGAAGTATCAATCTGTTGAATGGTCCTTTGGCTCCCTCCAGACCATCGGTACGCCAAACATGAGGCCAGGCCCTTTGCTTTTCAACCAGGCAGAAATGGAACTTGTACGCCTGACACAATATATGTGAGGTGCCCAGCGTTTGTCCTGGTCACCCATTTTACATCCAAAGTACAGCTCATAAAGTTTCTTTACATAATGAGTCAACTGTCTCTTGTATTGCCTTAATGTAACTGATCATATATAACAAAACTTTTCATGCGAATTCTTGCATTATCTAGGCATCATAAATCTTTAACCTCTTAAAAAATACACATAGCTATGTGAAAAATTATATAAATTGTAAAAGCAACAAAAAATACCATTCAGATAGACATTGCGGGCACTGCTATTTACGAAGAACTGGAGGGTCACAGAAAGAAACGGATGTTATATTCGTGATCTACGCAAAAAATAACTAGAAAAGGATAGTCTCATTTCCGTTTTTTTTTTCATTGTTATACAGTGTAATTATAATAATAATAATAAAACTCAATCACCCACTGTCCATTGAACTATTCTGTGCGTCAACGTAGAATATTTCTAAACAAAGAAAGAAAAATTCTCACATATATAATATATATATATATATATATAATATATATATATACGTGCGATGAACTCTTAACCAGTTTTATTGTTTATTCCATGTCCCGATTTTCTTTTTCTCTTGGGGAGCTGTTCAGTCCTTTAATGCTAAAATAAAATGCAACACCTTTGTCGATTAATCTATTATTCTTATGTACGTCCACGAAGAATACTTCTATGGAAAGAAAGAAAAATTCCTATGTACAGTATATACATGTGATGAATTCTTGACCAATTTTCCTAAATATTCCATACCCCAGTTTTTTTCTCTTGGAAATTTATTCAGCCCTTCAATATAATAATAGAGAAATAGATTGAAAAAAATCAAGCATCCACTGTCACTAGTTTTTATACTATGACCAACTAGAGTTCCACGGTCCTCACGTCGAGAACAATATACTGTTTACCTTCATCTAGCGGAAAAAAAAAATCTATTCTCAATTTTACCGAGTTACAGTTTCTCATAATTTTCCTTTGTCCCTCATGTTAGTCTACATTAATCCATATTTTCAACCAAGCCTCCAAAATAATCTTTCTATACTAATATGTACCTAAAACAAACACCTTAGTAGATACACTGGTAAGCCAAATACAACAAATACTGGAAAATAAACCATGAATTGAATGCGTGATACTTTCGTATTTCAACGAAATTCCCTGTAAGATCTGAAGTTAATGCAACCTTGGTGCGTTTATGGAGGCAGGAGAAAGCTACACAGACTTGCATCTCAGAACAGGGATATCGGAAAAGATGAAGTACAGGGTTTGCCAGAAGTATCAAACTCATTCATGGCTTTGAACAGCCTTGAACAAT
>NC_134779.1:6134744-6142244 GCF_046742065.1 Oratosquilla oratoria | reverse complement strand
TTAGATATTCAAGAAGATTTAAATAAATTACAGCAATGGTCTGAAAAGTGGCTAATGAAATTTAACACAAGTAAATACAAGGTAATGCACATAGGTAAAAATAACAGTAAGTACGATTACAAGTTATTTGGAAATTCGTTAACAAAAGTGGATAGTGAAAAAGATCTCGGCGTAATTATCAGTAACGACCTCAAATCATCCAAGCAGTGTATTTCAGCCTCTTAGAAAGCAAATAAGATTCTTGGATTGATTGCGCGATCTTTTGATTTCAAAAGTCCATCACTCATTAACAAGCTATATAAATCGTTAGTTCGTCCACATTTGGAATATGCTGTTTCCGTATGGTCACCGAATCTCATTAAAGACATTGACAGACTGGAAAAAGTACAACGGCGAGCCACAAAACTGATTCCAAATATCAAAAATAAATCATACGAAAATCGATTAAAACATGAATCTGTTTCCCCTAAAAAAAAAAGTAGATTCAGAGGTGACTTGATACAGGTCTTTAAGATTTTAAAGGGAATTGACAACATCAAAAGTGGCAAAATTTTCACACTGAATGAGAATCAGACAAGAAACAATGGTCTCAAACTGTCCGAAAATAGATTTAATTTGGAAGTAGGTAGAAACAACTTTGCCAACCGTGTAGTTAATGAATGGAATAAACTTCCTGCACAGGTAGTGCGATGTATTTCAGTTCGAAGCTTTAAGAATAATTGAGATAAATACCTAAGTAAGATGCTGTAATGATTAAAATTTATGTTATATTATTTGTTTTTGCTTTGTTATAATTTGTCTGTCTGATTTTCATTTATTATTAGTTATATGTCAATTTATTATCATTTACTATTTACCTGTTTGTTTATTATTTTAACTATACCTATGCATTTATTTATGTATTTTATTTGTTATTTACATTATAGTTTTTTTTTTTGCATCCGACCTAGATATGGATCAAAAGGTCTCCTGTCGGCATGCTCCGCCTTTGTAATCCTTTGTATGTATGTATGTATGTATGTATGTATGTATGTATGTATGTATGTATGTATGTATGTATGTATGTATGCATGCATGCATGCATGCATGTATGTATGTATGTATGTATGTATGTATGTATGTATGTATGTATGTATGTATGTATGTATGTATGTATGTATGTATGTATGTATGCTTGTATGTATGTATGTATGTATGTATGTATGTATGTATGTATGTATGTATGTATGTATGTATGTATGTATGTATGTATGTATGTATGTATGTATGTATGTATGTATCATCTTCTTCTTTCATTAGGCATCGTTTAGTCAGTATAATTGTACAGTCGACCGAAGCATTCTATTGTTCAATACGTATCCAATTGCACTTGATGATACAGTTACAGACAAACATTCTTAAACGTTCAGAGAGTCCAGACATATGATCTAAACCTTAGATATCTTTGCACTGAATTTATATAAAAAATGTATGTATGTATGTATGTATGTATGTATGTATGTATGTATGTATGTATGTATGTATGTATGTATGTATGTATGTATGTATGTATGTATGTATGTATGCATGTGTTTATGTATGTATGTTGCTTGAGGGGTGTGTGTATGCCGTTTATAATATTTTGTATATTACTAATTAGTCAAGTTTATTCTAGTAATACATGGTCGTGACCTTGTGGCTGGAGAAGGTAAGGGATGGGACGGGGTCTAGATCAATCAAACCTCCATTCAGCCTTGTGCTGAGTAAGATCGATT
The DNA here is from genome assembly GCF_046742065.1 of Oratosquilla oratoria. Lineage (NCBI taxonomy): Eukaryota > Metazoa > Arthropoda > Malacostraca > Stomatopoda > Squillidae > Oratosquilla > Oratosquilla oratoria. The sequence goes on along the minus strand of NC_134779.1, from coordinate 6,140,490 downwards.
GGTGTTTGTTAGGTCAAAATACACATAAAGTGACTCAGCCGTGAAGCCAACTCAGCTCGTTCTCTTAATTACTCATATTTTCGCTGTCATCTTCTTCTTTCATTAGGCATCGTTTAGTCAGTATAATTGTACAGTCGACCGAAGCATTCTATTCTTCAATACGTATCCAATTGCACTTGATGATACAGTTACAGACAAACATTCTTAAACGTTCAGAGAGTCCAGACATATGATCTAAACCTTAGATATCTTTGCACTGAATTTATATAAAAAATAACATAAAAATATCTACGGCAAAGACATACATAATTTTTGTTGTTGATGTTACAATCACAGGTTTTGTTGACTGTCGTTGAATCAACCTATGAATAAATGAATACATAGATAAGTAAATAAAAGAAATTATAGATAATAGATAAACAAATGAATTGATAATATATAAATGAAATAGGCAAAATAAGTGAAATAAAACAAAATATATTAATACAATAAAATAGAGTAAACAAGGTTAATAGAATAAAATAGAAAAAAAATAGAAAAACGAATGCATAAACAAATAGATAAACAAATACATGAATGAATAGATTTTGGTTGAATTCTGAAATCATCTGTATAAGAAAATTAGCTTAGCCTCTTGCGTAACATGCTTACTGTTTATGCTCAAAATAGACTATATATACGTGGCTGCTAATTCTTGTGTGATATTTCTGAATACCTATTACCCATACTTTGCTGCATACTATTTCATGCTAATTTCCTTGAGCACTTTTTCAATATCAACAATTCATTACAATTCGTAAGCATGTAATCACACGTCTAGGTTGCTGACCAGGATAATTATTACTCTTGCAAGTCTCGTCCTATATCCTGACTCCTATAACTAAATTGGTGGACAGTGCGTCTGATAATGATCGTACGTAATTGCATTAGGTCATCAGATCGAACTCATGTGATAGGTGATTGGTCTTGTTGTTTTTATTTTGGATAATGCAAGAAATCACACGTCCGCAGAGGCACGCACACACACACACACACACACACACACACACACACACACACACACACACACACACACACACACACACACACACACACACACACACACACACACACACACACACACACATACGCACACACACACACACACACATACGCACACACACACACACACACACACACACACACACACACACACACACACACACACACACACACACACACACACACACGCACACACACACACACACACACACACACACACACACACACACACGCACACACACACACGCACACACACACACACACACACTTACACACACACACACACACACACGCACACACACACACACACACACACACACACACACACACACACACACACACACACACACACACACACACACACACACACACACACACACACACACACACACACACACACACACACACACACACACACACACACACACACACACACACACACACACACACACACACACACACACACACACACACACACACACGTCGTCGCACTCGCACGCCGTAGTCGCCGTCCGCCGTCGTCACCAAGAAGAAGGGGATTTACGACGAAAAACGAAACCTGGTTTGTATTGTAGGGGTGGGGAGTGATCGTGAGTGTCCGAAATGATATCTCTGCAGTGCTAGTCAATTGTATTATCATGGAATTAGCGAAAATAAAAGAAAACAACGACTCGAGAGACAGTCACGAAACAGAGCCATCTAACGTCAGACGATCGAACCGCAATGTACCCAAATCCACGTGCGACGAAGACGACTTCACAGGATTTAACAAATATGAAAGTCGATTATTAAAGATAGAGAAAGATATGAACAAAACTAGGACTCGGTGGGAGAATGAAATTATGGACTTAAGAAATTATATCATAGGATTAAGGGAATGCTTAGCACAGGTGCATCACGAATTCTCTGACCTAAGAAAAACCAACTTAGATCTCACAAACGAGATCAAAGAAATGGAAAGGGATATAAATGAGCTGAAGAATGATAATGAAAAGAAGAAAACTAATGAAAATACCAGCAGCGACAATTTAAAGATAGAGGTGAACAACAGATTACATGAGTTGTCACAAAAGATCGAAGAGAATCTAGGTGAAGAAAGTATTCAGAAAATTAAGAAGTGGAAGGAAAACATCGAAAACAAGGAAACTGCTTTTAAAGAAATAGTCAAGCAGCAAATGCAGGACAATGCAAAAGACATAATTATCCAAGTGAATGAAAAAGCAAACTGGGTCAGGGATACAGTAGATAGGAAAAAATGTATTGTGGTCTATGGACTAAAAGAAAAACAGGGATTGGCGAGGTACATGAGAGAAAAAGAAGAAAAAGAGACAGCAGTAGAAAATTTAAATGAAATTCAGGGGGGGGGGAGAGATTCAAGCATAGACTTAGAAGAGACACACAGAATCGGTCGCTACTTCAAGATATAAATAGACCTCTAAAGATAAAAATAAGGTCACAGGTGGTAGTAGAAGACATCTTTGAAAAAGTAGGCAATTTGGCAAAGAGTGAAAAGTACAATAAGATATGGATAAAAAGAGAAATGAGTACTGAGGAATTAGAATTAGAAAAGTCACTAAGAAAAGAAGCAAAGGAAAAAAACTTGTTGAGAATGGAGACAGAATGCAAAGAATTCCATTGGAGAGTAATCGACATGAGATTGAAACAGTGGCAAATAAAAACGAAAAAACCAAGGACAGAAAAGATAATGGAGAAGGAAGAAAATTAAAAGTGGCCTACACTAACATTGACGGATTAATTTCAGGTCTGAACGAACTCAATGATTATCTGTTAGAAGAAAAACCAGACATAATGGGAACTGTAGAGACTAAAATAAGAGAAATACCATCTATTGATATTGGACAAGGGCTATACAATTACTGGATAAGAAACAGGGACAAAAAGCAGGGAGGGGGAATCATGTTCTTGGCCAAGAAAGACCTAAACGTGACAAAAATTGCAGAGGGCAAAGGTAATGTTGAACTGATCATGATAAAAGTCGAGGGCAAGAATATGAAAAGTAGAAAGTTTGTGGTGACCTATGTGCCCCCAAGAACGAATGCTTGGAAAGAAAACGAACACACAAAAATGCTAGAAGATACAAGAAAATCACTAAATGAGATACTAATGGGTAAGGGTAACCAAGTAATTATGGGAGACTTCAATTGCAAAGAAATTTGTTGGGACAACATGACAGTACGAGGAGATGACGTGTGGGGCAATGTACTGCTAGACATGACCATGGAGTACACAATGATCCAGTGGGTCAGTGAAAACACAAGATACAGAAACAATGAGGAGCCATCAAAACTAGATTTAATATTTACATGGACAAAGTCCACTACAAGACACCAATTGGAAAGAGTGACCATGTACTCATCGAAACTGTACTAAAGGAAGAAATAGAGATGAAGAGCAGTGAAAAGCATAGGAAAGGAAGATTGATGTACAACAAAACAGACTTTGCAAAACTAAAGACGTTCTTCCAGAATGCAAACAGGGAAAAATTCTATATGGAAGAGACAACAGTGGAAGAGAAATGGAACATACTGTTGGCTAATTACAATGAAGGGGTAAACAGGCATGTACCAAGACAAAAGCGAGAGAGAGAGTACATTAAATGTTGGTTCAACAAAAGATGCAGTGAGGCAAAAGACAGAAGGGACAAAGCTTGGAAAAGGTGGAGAAAAGACAAAAAACAAAGCAAATGGCAAATTTATATAAACTATAGAAATGAGTATGTTAATGTGAGAAGAGAGGAGAAAAGAAACCATGAGAAGGATATTATAGATAAATGCAAAGATCAGCCCAAGCTATTCTACCGGTATGTAAATGGCAAACTTAAAACCAAACAGGAACTAGTGAAACTACACCAAGGAAATATAGAATACACAGAAGAATTAGAGATGGCCGAAATCATGAACAACCACTTTAAATCTGTCTTCACCAGAGAGAAAATACAAAATTGGGATGTAGATGATAACAAACATTCTCCCCACATGAGTGAATTTATAACATCACAAAAAAGAAATATCAGAACATCTATCAAAATTGGACGTCAGAAAATCACATGGCCCGGATGGAATTGCAAATTGGATTCTAAAAGAATGCAAAGAAGAGCTAACGGACAAAATACACATCATAATAAATAGCTCACTCAAGGAAGGAAAGATACCTAATGACTGGAAAAATGCTAACATTGTACCAATATATAAAGGAGGAAACAAGGAAGAACCCACCAACTATAGACCAGTATCACTAACAAGCACTATAGCCAAAATTTGTGAGAAAATCATCAAGAATAGATGGGTAAAACACCTGGAAGGTAACAACATATTAAACCCAAGACAATTCGGGTTCAGACAAGGTAGATCATGCACCACAAGCTTTATATGCTTCTACTCAAGACTTATAGACATGGTGCAAGAAAGAAACGGATGGGCTGATTGTGCATTCCTAGACTTGCAAAAAGCATTTGACAAAGTACCACACAGAAAACTACTAAAAAGACTAGAACACACAGGAGGAATACGAGGGAACCAACTAAACTGGATGGAGGACTTCCTGACTGGAAGAAAGATGAGAGTAGTACTCAGAGAAATATATTCAGATTGGAAAGAGGTGATCAGTGGAGTACCGCAAGGATCTGTACTGGCTCCAATAATGTTTGCTATCTATATGAATGATATGGACGAGGGCGTGAACTGTTACATGAGCTTCTTTGCTGATGACGCCAAACTGTTAAGGAAAGTAGAAACTGATAAGGACTGTGAAGCACTGCAAGAAGATCTGAATAGGGTATGGAACTGGAGTCAGAAATGGGAAGTGGATTTTAATACTAAGAAGTGTAGCATAAGGGAGTTTGGAAAAAGTAAAAACAGAACATCAAGAAAATATACAATTGGAACCAAGGAAGTAAAGAAAGTAGGATCCGAAAAAGACTTGGGAGTTATTATCACAAAGGACTTGTCCTATGATACACAGATTAACAAAATTGTCGGGGAGACTTACAACTTGCTAAGATCAATAAAAGTGGCTTTTGCTTACCTGGACGAAGACATGATAAAAAAATTTTGGTTACATTGATAAGGCCTAGACTAGAGTATGCGGCGACATTGTGGTCCCCCAGTACCAAAAAGAACATAAAGAAAATAGAAAGAATCCAAAGAGCAGCTACAAAAATGGCACCTGCACTTGCAAACCTATCATACGAGGAGAGATTGGCTAAACTGGAGCTACTGACACTGGAGGAAAGAAGAGAGAGAGGAGACCTACTGACCATCTACAGAATCATGAAAGGCACAGAGATACTTGATAGAGAAGAATTACTAAACTGGGACAAGAGAAACACAAGAGGACATGGAAGGAAATTAAGAAAACATAGCTATAGAAGAGAACTGAAGAAAAACAGTTTTCCACATAGAGTTTTAGACACTTGGAACAAACTGGATAATGAAATAGTAAGCGCAAAAAACAATCACGAGTTTAAAAGCAAACTAGACACTGAGAGATACAATGGCGGGACAACACGAGCATAGCTCCCCTTCCCGCAAAATACAACTAGGTAAATACACACACACACACACACACACACACACACACACACACACACACACACACACACACACACACACACACACACACACACACACACACACACACACACACACACACACACACACGCTCAGACTCGGTGGTGCGGTTGGTA
>NC_134779.1:6114744-6127244 GCF_046742065.1 Oratosquilla oratoria | reverse complement strand
CCCATTGAACCATTTCATAGATTGTCTCGTAATGTGCAAAATTTCCTGAAATTAAACATTTCATCAACACACAGTCAACCTAAACAACAATTCTCCTTATCTTTCGAGTCATATGCCTAACTGAGAAGCTCTAGTCATACCTAAGCAAAGAGCTTGGAACTGCAGAGTTCTCTCTCTTCAAGCATAATAAGAAGAGGAAGAGGAAGAAGAGGAGCAGAGGTAGAGGAAGAAGGAAGAGGAGGAGGAGGAGGAGAGGAAGAGGAAGAAGAAGGAGGAGGAGGAGAAGGAGGAGGAGGAGGAGGAGGAGAAGGAGGAGAAGGAGGAGAAGGAGGAGAAGGAGGAGGAGGAGGAGAGGAGGAGGAGAGAAAGAAGAAGGCGAAGAAGGAGGAGGAGGAGGAGGAGGAGGAGGAGGAGGAGGAGGAGGAGGAGGAGGAGGAGGAGGAGAGGAATAAAAACAAGAAGGTGGAGAAGAAGAAGGAGGAGGGAGAGGAGGAGAAGGAGGAGGAGGAGGAGGAGGATTGGAGGAGAGACAATATAAAACCTGCATGGACTCTCAGCGCGCGGCCATCTACGTCTCCCGCCAAGAGGCAAATCACCGTTATGCATCGACCGAAGTCAGGTTGAAAGGGGAAGGTGGCTCTTCCTACATAGAAATTGACCACCCTTGGCATAAGGTCCGGGCAGGCTTAAAATCAAGAAAAAGATAAATGAAATAAAAGATAAACAAAAAGATAAATGAATAGGTAAACAGATAAACAAACAAATTAATTAAGATAAGAAAACTATTAAAGCAATAAATATATGAAAGAAATAAACAACTATAAGTACAAATAAGAAAAATAGTGATAATAAAGAACAAACAGATAAAAAGATAAATTATAGAAAGAATAAACAAAATACAAAAACAAAAACAAATAAATAAATTAAATTATAAAACGAATGAAGTAGGTATGTGAAATTAATAATAAATGAATAAGATATAAATACAGTAAAAGCGATACCATATTTCCTTAAGCAGCAGAAAAAAATGAGCTGCTCAGCATCCAACATTTGCTCACAAATTCAACCAAGAAGGTTTCGTAGTGAAATGAAGAAAGATATATAATGAGTGATGGCTGGGTTTAATGAAAAAAAAAAAAAAAAAAAATATATATATATATATATATATATATATATATATATATATATATATCTAAACAGAAATGTAGTAGCGCATTTGTAAATAACACACAGGAACCCACAGTCGGAGAAAATAAACTTCGAATAAAGAAGAATCCTATATTTCGGCTATCAACTGTAGCCCTCATCAGGAAAGTACATAGAGCAGAGTACAGAGGGGACTTATAAGCTACAGAGAAGAAGAGATGTGGACAGATGACCTCACTCAGGCGCGGGGGCAAACTGGGGTGGCGGAGGAGGGAGGGGGTGAGGAGAGGGGGGGTTGTAAGGTCCGCACCAGTTTGTTAACTGCTGCGCGTGAAATGATGTCAGGTGTCCACTGCCCTTTAGAAATATTAATATTAGGGCATTCCTCAATTAATGCTGATTCGACTATTTTCCTCCTGAAACCGCAGTGGGACTTGAACACTAATCTGGCCTTACCCCAGTCGAAAGAATGATTCTTATTTTTTGACATGAAGAAATACAGCCGAATTTTCTTGCCCATACCTAATTGACCTTTTATGTTCTGCCAATCTAGTGTTCAAGTCTCTCCCAGTTTGACCCAAGTAAACCAAATCACAATCTTTGCAGGGCAAACAATAAACACCAAGTGACTCAACTTCCTTCGGTTTTTGTTGAACGTTCACAATTTGCTTACGCACGGTGTTAGGATAGTGATTGGCAATAGTGAGACGTTCATGAGGAAACAACTTAGTAGAAGAACTGATGGTATTATTGAATGGAATTTTTAAAATGTCCTTAAAGGAGCGGTGAAAACTTGAGGGGACGGAAGTTTTAAAATGGTTGGCCCTAGCCTTACTGAGGGCTTGGTCCAGAAACCAAGGTGGATAAGCTAACTTCTCAAGTTGACATTTGATCCCCTCGATCTCATGCCTGGAAGAGAGCTCAGAGCTCGTAGGTCCGATCTATGGGTAATGCTATGACCTTGCACACACACACCCCCAACTCCCCGCCCACGAGAGTTGGAGTAACACCCCTCAGCGCTGCGATACTGATATTATTTCAGCCCCGGGCGAGGGTCGAACCCGGACCTCCGTAGTGGCAGGCCAGAGCTCTAACCACAGCGCCATGAGAGGCGTGTGTGTGTGTGTGTGTGTGTGTGTGTGTGTGTGTGTGTGTGTGTGTGTGTGTGTGTGTGTGTGTGTGTGTGTGTGTGTGTGTGTGTGTGTGTGTGTGTGTGTGTGTGTGTGTGTGTGTGTGTGTGTGTGTGTGTGTGTGTGTGTGTGTGTGTGTGTGTGTTTGTGTGTGTGTGTGTGTGTGTGTGTGTGTGTGTGTGTGTGTGTGGTGTGTGTGTGTGTGCGTGTGAGTGTGTGTGTGTGTGTGTGTGTGTGTGTGTGTGTGTGTGTGTGTGTGTGTGTGTGTGTGTGTGTGTGTGTGTGTGTGTGTGTGTGTGTGTGTGTGTGTGTGTGTGTGTGTGTGTATGTGTGTAGATGTGGAGGAGGAGTCTTGAAATGATCCATTTTGAGTAGATCACATTTACAGGATGGGGGGGGGGAATACAGCAGGAGGAAACGAGTATCAGAGCCTCCCAGGCGAAGGAAAATATGGATATAGCGCACTGGTTGGCTTTAGCAAAAAGCTCTTATGCAAGAGAGAGAGAGAAAAAATATATATATAAATATTATTGTGTCGTTTCCTATGAAGGTGAGGCAAGCAGTTTCATTTGTCACGGAAAAAGCAACAGAAAGGAGACATTCAATATCGTGATTAGCAGAGAAGAGTTTGTCATTGAAAATATATATATATATATATATATATATATATATCTTTCTTAGTCGTCGAGCGATCAGTTTCTCCAAACATGAGAAACGTAATCCATTCAAACGCCAAAGGTTTTGCGAATGCAATCCACATACATGTCAGCAGACTTCCCAAACGAATTCCTGCACTTGATGCCAAAGTAAATATAATATTCAAAGACCATCTCAAGTTACGATTACAAAATGAAAACTCAGACATGCAGTTGATTTAGTCAAGTCAATAAACATCCTTAATCATGCAGCTTAGCTTGAGAACTAGATCGAACAAGGAATGAAAACTTGGAGACCTGTCATTTGACTCAACTTGTCTGCAACGTACTGTAAATTAATACACAATTACTAGCACTGAGCACAAGTTTGTTGGAAGCAAATATTATGGAACAGCTTAGTATCATTTACCCCTTTTCCTCGTTATTCTTTTATTTGTTGTCAACGACAGCTTTCCCTTTCGTTTGAGTACTTACTTTGATATCGCGCTTTGTGGTTCGGACATTAGTTACACACCGGACCCTTTCTCTTTAACATTTATGTCTTGATTTTACGGCGTTCTGTTCCGCTAATAGGAGTCTCTGTTCGTCCACTAATTTACGCCTAGCTCTCCCTCCCTCCTTTCTCTCATTTAAACCAACCCTCGTGCTGTAAATGAATCTGCTTATCCTGATTGAAAGAACAAATCACAATGAAATAAAAAGAAATATAAACACTCATTCATATAAGAGAGGAATTAAAAACAAAACAAAAACGTGATGAGCCTGCGGCAGGAGACGCGCTTCTGTGGCCGAAGCCATCACCTTTGACCTATTATGCGCTCTGGGGACTGTTGGGGCAGGTGACAGTCACTGCTGGGGATCGGAGAGAAGTGCTGGATTTGAACCCACAACTAAGCAAATGCAAGACCAACACGCTTCCGATTATGTCAACCAGCTTTCCTCCTGATTATATACCACTTCAATGACTTAAACACCATCACAAACTTACATACATACATACATACATACATACATACATACATACATACATACATACATACATACATACATACATACATACATACATACATACATACATACATACATACATACATACATACATACATACATACATATACCAAAGGCTTTTTTCCCCTTATACGGGGGTAGCCAAAAAGAAAAAGGCATAGACACCACTCCCACCCATTCCACCCCCTACATATTGCACTCCTCCACCCTCCTCCCTCTCATCTCATCTTGGCACCTCCTGGATGACGGGTCATCCCTGCATCCTGTCCACCGCCCTGGGTCAGAAGGAGTGTTGCAAGACACATCACATCCACAGCAAGGCCGCTTCATTAATTCGGCAACCCCTCCTCTCCGTCCCCTCATGCAAAAAAGGAGAAGACGGGGAGAAATCCTTTCGGGCTGCATCAAATTATTTCTCATACATAATTCCTCACCCCCATCCACCACCCACTCTCCTCATACATCACAGCATCATCCATACGCAACCCTTCTCCATTCACCCCTATCTTCTGTCCTCTCCCGTTCTTCCTCAACAGACATTACTCTCTTTTGTAATGCCCCTTTTACCCCATCTATCCATCTCATCCTAGGACGCACCCTCATATTCACTCCTTCCACCTTTGCCTTCCACACCTCTTTTACTAGTCTTTTTTTCGCCCATTCTTTCCATGTGTCCAAACCATCCTAATAATCTTTCATCAACCCTATCTCCCAGCTCCCTTTCCACCCCTGTTCTCCTCCTCACCTCCTCATTTCTCACTCTATCTGACCTAGCAATCTCTATCACACTTCTCAGATATTTCATCTCAGACACATTCAAACTTCTCTCTTCCTCTCTTATGTTCTATGTCTCTGCCCCGTACAGTGCTGTTGGCACAATCACTACTTCATATAACCTCCTCTTAGTATCCATTCCCAGATGTCTATTTCTCATTACACTTTTAAATCCACCACGACATTTACTCGTTTCTCTCAATCTACATTCCACCTCCACACCCACTCCTCCCTTTCCTGCCACATTCGCACCCAAATATCTAAAAATATCCGCTTACTCCAGTCTCTCTCCCTTAATGCTCACTTCCAGCATGCTGTCACTCTCTCCCCTAGTACATCTCATCACCTTACTTTTACCCACATTTAACTTCAGCTTCCTTCTTTCACACACCTTCTCAAAATCTGTCACTAACTTCCTCAATCCCTCCTCTGATCCTGCTACAAACGCAGTGTCGTCAGCAAACAACAACTGGCTTATTTCCAACCTTTCTCCATTTCCTTTAACCATCTACAACCCCTGACCCACTACCCTTGCATTCACAAACTTATTATACATAATTTTTTCAACAAGTTATTTAGATGCCTGACACTGGTACATAAGAACGAAAAAGAGAAATAAAAATATAGAAAATGTATAATGAAAAAGAAAAGAGAAAAAACGAAAAATAAGAACAAGAGAGAGATAAAAAAGAAAAGAAAAAATCGTTAATAGAATAGATACAAAAGACATTAATTCATATACAAGGATATTTGTTAATAAGATTATAATAATGAAGAAGACTGCAATAGACCATTAAGCATACACTAGGCATTTTAATGTCCATTACCACCTGTCATCCCCATCCATAAAGTTCTCTAACCTTGTCTTAAAACAACGATAGTTTCAATGCACACTACATGGTTACTAGGTCTATTCCATTCATTGACCACTCTAATGGTAAACCAGTTTTTCCGTATTTCCTTCTTAAATCTAAATTTGTCCAATTTAAATCCATTACTGCGAGTCCTGCCCTGTTGTCTTAATATGATGACCTTGTTTACGTCACCCTTGTTAAAGCATTTCACCCATTCAATTGTGTGTTATTTTCCTAAAAAAAAATCACATAATTATCTGAACATAAAAAAGGGCCCAACAGCGTGTTCAATTATAAAGAAACGCAAAAATTAGTCTTCTGGCAATTTTCTGTCATAAAAAAAGACAATGATAACACTATTGAGTATATCTTATACAATGAACTTTGATGGAAAGTCAATCACATTTTCAAATTTCTTCCCAACTAGTTTAATGAATCACCAGGTGAGTTTGAAAAAAAAAGATAACGATATGGTTGATAATGATAAAAACTGAATAAACAAAAAGAAAGAAAAGATTGAAATAATATACAAATACAAACAAATAAAAAAATAAGTAAATAAACACACACACACACACACACACACACACACACACACACACACACACACACACACACACACACACACACACACACACACACACACACACACACACACACACACACACACACACACACACACACACACGACTCGGTGGCGCAGTTGGTAGAGCACTGAGCTGCCACGAAAGTGGCCCGCAGCTCCTGGTTCGAATCCTGCCCAGGGCCGAAATTATTTCGGTACTGCTGCGCTTCGGGTCGTTACTCTGACTCTCGTGGGCGGGGAGTTGGGTGTGTGTGTGTGTGAAAGGTCATAGCATTACCCATAGATCGGACCTACGAGCTCTGAGCTCTCTTCCGAGAGGGAAATAGCTGTCGATCACGAGTCCAACACGTGATCCAAAGACCAAGTGAATACACACACACACACACACACACACACACACACACACACACACACACACACACACACACACACACACACACACACACACACACACACACACACACACACACACACACACACACACACACACACACACAAATACATACACGCAAGATACACCCATAAATACATACATAGAAATGCATACACACATAAATACATATACACGTATTACATATATACATAGATACATACATACATTAACCCATGCACATATAAATGCATGCACACATAAATGCATGCACGCATAAATGCATAAATGCATACACACATACATACATTCATGAATGCATACATACATAAGTGAATACAAACATAAATGTATACATACATGAATGAATAATGTGTGCCCTGTCTGTCACATTGTGTTGCCACCCCTAAGTCATGTCTCTCTTTCGTGTTTTTACTTTCATCTAGTACATCTATCACCTTCTACTTTCCTTTCACCAATGTCTATGCGACGTACGATTATCACTCACAATTTTAGTCGGTAGGCCTCATGCCTCCGAAGAGATAACTTATTCAAGCTATGAAATTAGAATTTGTATATTGCACAGTCACTTCAATCGAGGTGAATTAAACTTTCGACTATTTTTCTTTTCTTCTTCAAATTATTACAACTTGCTTTTCTCAATTACACTCAAAGAATGCCACCAAGAACACTCAATTTAGGTCCTAGGTTAGTTCTGTAGTGAGGTCATGATTTCTTTGTCCAACGATCCTTAACTTTATATTTAAAAACCTCCCCAAACCAATTGAGTTTTCTCCTCTTCCACCCTTTCTCCAATCAGATACGCAGTTAAAAGTTTGCATGCAATATTGTTTACTCAAGCAATCTTGAAATCACTGCAGACTGACATAGGTTACACCATCAAAAGCAAAACCTATATACAGCAATGAAATCGGGTCCCCAAACAGTTGTTTATAAGCATAACACCGAGAGCAAAGCTATACAATTCCTCGCCTTCTCGCTTTCGAACTGTTGTTTATCAAAAAACCGGTCCAATAAAATGAAACTCACTATCTACCCCTTTTTTTACATCACTTATCTACTTATATCTACGAACCTCTTATACATACATACGTACATAAGTGCATACATACATAAATGTATGCATACATAAAGTCATACTTTTATAAATGTAGACATAGATACATGCATACATAAGTGCATTCATATATGAAGGCAGTGAGGGAGGAAGGTGGATAAAGGAGGGTCATTAGCATTAGTGAGATGAAGACGCTGAACAAGGTGACTTTCACTCCCTTAGTCCTGCTGAGGTCATCACTAGTAGTCACCCTCAAAGAGGACAAGATATTTTGTGCGGAAGTGATGATCACGAATTTCATCACAAAAAATAAAATCACCCGGACGTGTTCATTCTTTTCACTTCAAAGTTTATTATGAACATCTTTCTCCTTCCAATTCCTTATTCTAATTTCCCTGAGTTTCCACGTGCTCACTTCCTCTCGCTTCCCTTAGCTCCTACAATCTCCCTTCCCTCGGATCTTTCACTCCCACTCCACTCCCCCATCTCTCTTCCCCTAACTCTCTTCCTCTCTTTCTTTCCTCAGCTACTTTACTTCCTCTCAATTCCAATTCTCTCCCTCTCTTACTTTAGCCCTACGTCTCTCACTCACTCCTTACCTCCCTTCTCTTTCATTGTCATCATTATTTCATCCCTTTCTTTTGCATTACCCTAAACATATTTGACTTATCATATTTTCTTTTGGGGGGAAGGGGTAATACAAAAAAAATCATTCAGGTAAGGGTAATTTCTTGGCTAAGGTGGACTAATTGAGTAATTTTCTTCAATAAACTACTTTGACTGATTCCATTTTTTTTCAGCAAAGTGCAAGAGTTCTCTTAAAGCTGAGGAAAGACTACTTATCTCTAATATTTCCATTAACGTGTCTCTGCTAACCATTTATATATTTTTGTCATACATAGAACGACAACAGGCAATTTTATTGAGCTTATAGGATTTTCTAGGTCTACAGTTTTAGTCTTAAGGCTAAGTTGTATTTCTAGGAGAACACATGAAATCGATGACATAGTGTGCAATGAATAATGAATCCTACATAATTCTAATCACGGATATGAGAGAACAAATGTAGATTCCAAGTCACAAAGTGTTATAGGAATATGAAAACCTCTGCTGTACACCATATATGGATAAGGAGACTAGTCAAAATATAAGGTAATCATAAAAGTTCTGTCGGTTGTTTGATTAGCCATTGAATGAAGTTAAAATATATACACAATGCGTGTAGCAATTGTTTTTAAATTCAAACAGCCGAAAGTAGGAACATCAGACGTTATGAAAACACGGGCACCGTGGCCACCCGTTAGTTATACACCAGATAGTAGCAGAGAAGGATGGAAGTGTCTACAGATCTCATTCGGGGTTGTTTGCTTTACGACTTCAAAGTGGGCTTATCAGTAGCTGCATCAAGTCGCCACATATGTCAAGCGTTTGGGGATAGTGCTCTGAATGAACGTACTGCAAGGCGTTGTTTTAAAAAATTCAAGTCGGGAGATTTGTCCCTCCGTGATGAGCCTCGCAGTGGACGACCACAGGTCTTGAATGACGGAGTCCTGAAGGCGGCCATTGAAGAAGACAGTAGTCTAACGTGTGGTGAACTTGCAAGACAGTTCAACGTTTCCGATGAAACAGTTAGACTTCACCTGCACCGCCTAGGTAAGACGTTCAAACTGAGCAAGTGGGTTCCGCACACGCTGTTGGAGGTCCACAAGAGACAACGAGTGGCAGCCTGCATATCGCTGCTTTCTCGCCACCGTACCGCATCCTTATTCAATCGAGTGCTTACCAGTGATGAAAAGTGGGTTCTGTACGAAACTCCCAAGCGTTCCAGACATTGGTTGTCACCTCAGGATGCTGTCCCTCACACCGCAAGACCGCCTATGCACCCACGCAAGATTATGCTTTGTGTCTGGTGGACAGGTCGTCAAGTGGTTCATTATGAGCTGCTACCAACGGGCCAAACGGTCACTGGAGACCTATACTCGCAGCAATTGAAACGTGTGCAACAGGCATTGAGCCAGAAGGAGCCAGCACTGGTGAATCGCAAAGGTGTGCTTTTCCTCCATGACAACGCCAGGCCGCATGTCGCGCGAGTGGTCAGGGATACCATACAGCAACTTGGGTGGGAGACTTTGTGCCATCCACCTTATTCACCTGACCTTGCGCCATCCGATTATCACCTCTTCCACTCCCTGGATAACCATCTTCGTGGAAAATCCTTTACCAATGAAGCAGACTTGCGCCAAGCCCTCACGGACTTCTTTGCGTCCAAAACCCCCGAGTTTTACTGCAAAAGGATTGAACAGCTGGAGACACGTTGGCAGAAGGTGCTGGATGCCGATGGCGACTACTTCGAAGACTAAATATAAGTTACACATACTGTAAAGCTGGTTTTTTTTCCTATAAAAACAGATAGAACTTTTTTGGTTACCTTGTATGTTGACAAGAATTATGTATTTTTTATAATATTCTATCTCCACCTAACACGGATAGCTTTAAAGAAGTTAGTCAAATATGTTTGATAAAGTTAATTGGTGTACATACGCTCCTGAAAGGTTTAAAGAACCCAACTTCTACTGTCTTCCTCCTGCATGCATTTGGTTGTCTTTATACCCGATCCACGGTCTCCTGTCTTCCAAGTTTTGTCTTCATAGCTAGGTTAACTCTACTTCTTTTCCAATTTCCCCCTCCGTGGTTTCCTACGCTTTCTCCACATTGTTACCCCAGAGGTAGGTCAATGAACCCATGCAATTTTTTCCCACTTCAGTTTCTGAAACTATTTTCATTGTTTACCTACGTGGGGTTAATTGTTTCTTTTTTAACTTCAATCAATACACTGGTAAACACAAATTTTCTGGCATGGGTTTTTCGACCGAATTCTAGTTAATGTTGGTGAGCTGAATCCAAATATGCAATTAGTTTTTGTCCATCACATCAGGTTTTCAAGATATAAGATATAATTTACGTGAATTGACAATTTGGCAATTTTGTGCTTATTGTGAAAGAATTAGATGCAAAGGTGTACAAAATATTTATTGTTTATGAAAGTTACATCTACATGAACTTCCTTTTTTTTAACATTCTGTCATGCATAACATCTGGAACATCCCTCTTCAAGCTCCAACAGTAGTCGGCCATCATATTGCAATCCTATATGCCTTGGTAGCGTTCTTCCATAATTTTTATGTCTTAATGAAAGCGTTCACCTTGTTCTTCACTGACATCATCCAGGTTCTCGGGAAAATTACTCAAATGACTGTGTAAATAGTGCAACTTGATGCTCATTTTACATCCAAGTGATTGAAAAGTCAGAAGCAGTTCCTCCGCAATCTCTTTATAGTTGTCAGCTTTCCTGTTTCCAAGGAAATTCTTTATTACACCAAAGAAAGCATCCCAAGCTCTAGCCTCGACTTCATTTATTGGTGTGACAAAGGTGGCATCTCTGAGTACTGTTCTTATCTGAGGTCCATCAAATACTCCTACCTTTTTCTTTTCTTCATTCAGACTTGGAAAGGTTGAACATATGTGGTCGAAGCATTCTCCCTTGTGATCAAGGGCTTTCACAAATTATTTCATCAAACCAAGTTTTATGTGTAGTGAAGGAAAGACTATTTTGTCTCTCTGAACAAGAGGATTATTGATGATGCTCTTCTCACCAGGTGTCAAACTCCTTCTTGGGGGCCATTCCTTTTTCGCCCAGCAGTCTGCTTTAGCCCTACTGTCCCATTAACACAAAAAATGGGTACATTTTGTGTAACCTCCTTGCTGACCCAGCAAAAAGTTCACAGTTTTCAAATCTACACAGATTAACTATTCATATACATGATATTGCAACTTCTCCAGAACAATCTTGATGCTGACATATTCTTCTTTCATGATTACCGAGTGTCCTGCTGGAATATAACCAAACTTGTTTCCGATGTGAAGCAAAACACATTTCAAGCTGTTTTTAGAAATGTCCACTCACTTGGATCATGTGCAGGTAGCCCCATAGCAAGCAGAAAGCCTTCAACATCACTACAATGCACAAATTAAGCATCAAACTTAAAATACTTCCGCAATTCTGCTTCTCTGTTACGATAAAAAGAAACACTAGTGCCAGGTTCTAGCATTCTTTTTTCTTTCAACCTGGAAGCTAACAATTCAGCAGACATCTTTGGCAAATACAAATATCTTACCAGATCATTTAATTCAGCCTGAGTGAACAGAGAAGGCGTATCACAATCTTCAACAGATGGCAGAAAAACATCATCCGGTTCATCTTCATCCGTATTAGAAGTTGTTGGACTGATGACGTCGTCATCAATCTCAGGCAGTCCAGCAAATACTGGTACAGGTATTTCATCACAATGTGCAACTGGTCGAATGGCAGAAGGGATATCTGGATATTTCAAGAGATGCTTGGTTTTCTTATTGAAACCTTTCACATTGACAAGACAGAAGTAGCAGTTATCAAAATGGTTCCCTGCAAACCATTGGCACTTTAAACTTGAGCTTAGCAGTCTTTCCTTGAATCCATGATTGCAAGGTTTCAACACATATTTTGCACACTATGTGAGGAGCCCAGTTTTTGTCCTGCTCTCCAAGATGTACCTTACAGTAGGAAAGATACATTTTATTGACAAGTAGTTATGTTGCGCCTTGGATCCTTTAAAGCAGCGTATCCCAACCTGGGGTGCTGAAATCAGTTATAGGGGGTGTTGGGAAGTGATGCACATAAAAATCACAATGATATATGTATCATTGATTACCCAGTTGTGCATATTTTACTTTTTACATGCTATCTTATTTTTCTAGAATGTTCTTATTTCTTCTACAAACAATATCGTCAGTTTCAGTTCTAAGGAATCAAGAAAATAAATCATCAAGCAGTACACTTCATTTTCTTTTATCCTTCTAAT
>NC_134779.1:6092244-6099744 GCF_046742065.1 Oratosquilla oratoria | reverse complement strand
TCGGGTCTTGTAGTATATGGTCAGTGATATTTTGTCTTCTGGGTCAGTGGGCTTGACGTGTTTTGTAATTATGTCCTTAATAACTTTTTCATCTGTCTTATATTCTGATGACATGTAATTTCTGTAAAATATGTTTATGTTTTCTTGTTTTTGTGTGGTAGGTTTGTTAGAATACCAGTTGTTGATGGCCCGTTTTGTTGCTTCGTTAATTAACTTGTTACTATACCCATTGTTAATAAGGACTTGGGTAAGTCTTTCCAGTTCAGTGTGTGTATCTTTCCATGTAGAGCAGTGTGATATGGCGCGTCGTATGTATGCGTTGATAGTGGAGTTTAAATATCGTTGAGGGCATTCACTTTTACCATTCTTCCTGGATACACTAATATATATATATATACATATATATATATATATATATATATATATAAAGTGTAGTTAGGAAGGCTAATGGGAGGGTCTTGATTGAGCGGATTAGGAGAGGTACACAGGGAGTAATTGGTGAGGAAGAGTGTGGGTATATGACCGGTGGGGGTTGTGTAGATCAGATTTTTTGTGGTAAGACAGATAAGTGAGAAAACTATAGGAAAAGATAAGGATGTTTTTGGGGGCTTTTATGGATTGGAAAAGTCTTATGACAGGGTAGACATGAAGGGACTATGGGAGGTTTTGCAGGTATAGGGGAAAGGAGGAAAGCTGTTAAGAGCAGTCAAGAGTTTTTATGAGAGTAGTAGAGCTTGTGTTAGGATTAGAAATGGAGAGAATGAGTGACTTGAGGTATAGGTGGGACCTCGTCAGGGATGTGTTATGTCGCACTGGCTGTTCAATTCATATATTGTGGGGTGGTGCGGAAAGTGAATGCAATGGTAGTGGGTCAGGGATTAGAAATGGTTAAAGAAAATGGAGAAAAGTGGGAGGTAAGCCAGATGTTGTTTGCTGATAGCACTGCGCTTGTAGCAGGATCAGAGGAGGGATTGAGAAGTTGGTGACATAGTTTGGGAAGGTGTGCGAAAGAAGAAAGTTGAAGATAAATGTGGGTAAAAGTAAGGTGATGAGATCAACAACGAGAGAAAATGGCAGCAGGCTGGAAGTGAGTATTAAGGGAGAGAGATAGTTTTAGATACTTGGGTGCGAATGTTGTAGGAAAGGGAGGAGTGTTGGTGGAGGTAGAGTATAGATTGAGAGAAGCGAGTAAATGCCTTGGGGATGAAAAAGTGTAATTAGAAATAGACATTTGGAAATGGATGCTAAGAGTAGATTGTATGAAGGAATGATTGTGCCGAGATCAACGTACGGGGCAGAAACATGGAACAT
This sequence comes from Oratosquilla oratoria, assembly GCF_046742065.1. NCBI lineage: Eukaryota > Metazoa > Arthropoda > Malacostraca > Stomatopoda > Squillidae > Oratosquilla > Oratosquilla oratoria. Next base: position 6,098,433 of record NC_134779.1, on the reverse strand, counting down.
AAGATAGGAAGTGAAAAGAAGTTTGAATGTGTTTGAGATGAAATGTCTGAGAAATATGATAGAGGTTATTAGGATGGGTAGAATGAGGAATGAGGAGGTGAGGAGGAGAACAGGGGTGGAAAGGGAGTTGGGAGATAGTGTTGAAGAAAGAGTATTAGGATGGTTTGGACACATGGAAAGAATGAGTGAAGAAAGATTAGAAAAGGAGGTGTTGAAGACAGAGGTAGAAGGAGTGAACATGAGGGGACGACCTAGGATGAGGTGGATGGGTGGGGTAAAAGGGACATTGGGAAAGAGGGGAATGTCTGTTGAGGAAGGACGGGAGAGGACAGAGGATAGGGGTGCATGGTGAAAGGTTGTGTATAGATGATGCTGTGATGCATGAGAGGGAGGGGGTGGGAGCTGGTGGGTAAAGGAGTGTGTATGAGGAATAAATTGACGCAGTCCGAAGGGATTTCTCCCCGTCTTATCCTTTTCTGCATGAGGGGACGGAGAGGGGGGTCGCCGAATTAATGAAGCGGCCTTGTTGTGGATGTGCTGTGTCTTCGACACTGCTTCTTACCTAGGGTAGTGGATGAGATGCAGGGAGGACCCGTCATCCAGGAGGCGCCAAGATAAGACGGAGGGAAGAAGGAAGAGGGGAGTGGAGTATGTAGGGGTTGGAATGGGTGGGAGGTAATAGAAACAACTTAGAGAGGGACTGTGAAAAGAATCACCAAAGCAGGTGGAGGGAAGATGAACTAAAAGTTTACTATACAAATAACAGAAGCATAATCAACAAAATTGATTTGCTCCGAGGTAAAGCGTGCGTAAAGAAATTCGATGTTATAGCTATTACTGAGTCCTGGATCAACATGGCTGATAAACATTTCCTTCCGGAAATCAAAATAGAAGGATATAATTTTTTTCACAAGAATAGGGTTGGCAGGAGTGGGGGAGGTGTAGCACTTTTCGTTAAAAATACAATAAACTGCATTATCAACAATTCGGTTAAGGAAATATGCGACCAGTTTTTCATAATGTTCATACACGACTTAGACGACGGGATAAATAGTGATGTTAGTAAGTTTGCGGGCAACATTAAAATAGGACGCCTAATTAGGTCAGGAGACTACGCAGAGATTCTGCAGGATGATCTTAACAAATTGTTAACATGGTCGGTGGAATAGCAAATGAACTTCAATATCTCTAAGTGTAGCGTGTTAAACGTAGGGCTACACAACCTCGAAAGTAAATACAGCTTAGATAGCACGCTTTTAGAGAAAGCTAAGTGCGAGAGAGACTTGGGAGTTCTAGTGAGTCCGGACCTTAAAACCAGGAAATAGTGCATTAGTGCCAGGAATAAAGCTAACAGAGTATTAGGTTTCATTGCTAGGAGGGTAACGAATAGAAGTGCAGAGGTAATTATTAAACTCTATCTAACGAAAGTTAGACCCATCCTTGACTATGCGGTACAGTTTTGGTCTCCGTCCTACAGAATGGACATCAATTCACTAGAATCAATACAGAGAAGAATGGCCAAAATGATACATGGACTCGGAAATTTATCTTACGAAGAGAGGCTTAGGCACCTTAACTTACACTCTCTAGAAAGACGCGGAGTACGAGGTGATCTAAAAGAGGTGTTCAAGTGCATTAAAGGCTTTTACAAGGGTGATGCAAACAAAGTCATCATATTAAAACAACAGGGTAGGACTCGCAGTAATGGTTATAAACTGGACAAATTTAGTTTTAAAAAGGAAATAGGCAAGAATTGGTTTACTAATAGGGTGGTCGACGAATGGAGTAAACGTAGTAACCATGTAGTAAGCACTAAAACTATCAGTTGTTTTAAGAAACGATTAGACAACTTTATGGAAGGGGATGACAGGTGGTGATGGATATGGCCTTATGGTCTCTTACAGTCTTCTTCATTCTTATGTTTTTATGTTCTTTGTCTTTTGGCTATCGTCCATGTATGGGGGAAAAAGCCTTTGGTATATATATATTTATATATATATACATATACATATATATTTGTATATATATATATATATATATATATGTATACATAATATTCTATATGTAATATAGATATGTATATATATATATAAATATATATATATATATATATATGTATATACATATATTTATAGATAGATAGATAGATAGATATAACACAGGAAACCCACAGTCGGAGAAAATAAACTTCGAATAAAGAAGAATCCTATATTTCGGCTATCAACTGTAGCCCTCTTCAGGAAAGTACATAAGACAGAGTACAGAGGGGACTTATAAGCTACAGAGAAGAGAAGGGATGTGGACAGATGACCTCACTCAGGCGCGGGACAAACTGGGGTGGCGGAGGAGGGAGGGGGTGAGGAGAGGGAGGGTTGTAATGTCCGTACAAGTTTGTTAACTGCCGCGCGTGAAATGATGTCAGGAGTCCACTGCCTTTTAGAAATATTAATATTAGGGCATTCCTCAATTAATGCTGATTCGACTATTTTCCTCCTGAAACCGCGGTGGGTTTCCTGTGTGTTATTTACAAATGTGCTACTACATTTCTGTTTAGAATATATATATATATATATATATATATATATATATATATATATATATATATATATACAATGTATGGATGTATGTATATATCTGTTATATATATATAATTTTTCAAAGCATCCCTGCGAAGCTAGTCAAGAATAAACTCAGACTAAGATTCCTATGTTTCTTACTTCACTTACGTCATATATATATATATATATATATATATATGTATATATATATATATATAAGTGTGTGTGTGTGTGTGTGTGTGTGTGTGTGTGTGTGTGTGTGTGTGTAAAATTGTATATATATATATATTTATATATATATATATATATATGTATGTATATGTATATATATATATATATATATATATATATATATATATATATATTGAAGTATGGAAGACAAATGAGTGGAAGGGTGGTGAGTTAAACACAGAGAACAGTTGGAGTTTTATTCACTGACGTTTCGTCTTTACCAGGACATTCTCAAAGTACATACAGTTTCAGAAAATTAACAGCTTATATAATCCATCCTTGCCGTGTTCCCCTCCCTCTATACTCTCATCCGTCCTCTACCCTTTTCATGTGACTCCGACCATCTCACTTCTCCCTCCGTTCTCAATTGTCCTTTTTACCTCCTTGATAATCAGAGTACCTACCGCTCCTGCTAATTTTATAAACCCTTCCCTATGGTTGATGCAGGGGTGGGAAGTAATGTAGGCTGCCTCCACTATTTTTCTTTTCTTTTTCTCTAGACCTTTGTGGAGCACCTCTATCTTGTTCCAATCTGGAAGATGACCACATTGGTCTAAATGAACTACTAGCGAGTTGGAGGTTCTGTGAGCTCTGACGTCATTTTTGTGCTCATATGTCTGTAGCTCCACTGATCTTCCCGTCTCTCCATAATATCCTAACGGACAACCACCACATGGTATATTGTAAATCGCGCCCTTCTCTATATCCTTTTCTGATTTATTTATATTCTTGACAACTTCTCCTAATTTTGTACCCGTGGAGAAAGCAACGCTCACACCCGCTTTTGTGAGAATATGTCCCAACTCCTCCGCGTACTTCGAGTTGGGGACGGACAAAAACCCCGCCCTGCCTTCTCCGGACCAGTCGTCCTTCTTCCTTCTCATTATTACCGTTGCTTTCTTCCTCAATCTGTGCAGTAGTCCTTCCGGGTATCTGAGTTTAGTGAATACTTTGAAAATATACTTGATGTCATCCTCTAAAAATTCTTCGCTACAAATACGGTACGCCCTTAAGAAAAATCCTATAACCACTCGGTTTATTATTTTGTTGCTATGCGCTGAGTAGAAATGAATCACATCGTCTTTATTGGTGCTTTTCCTGTAGACAGAGAATGATATCTCACTACCTCTCCTCCAAATCACCGTATCCAACACCGTATCGAACACGAGACGGGTAACAGACTAGCTTTCTTGGATACGGTGATATGTATGTATGTATGTACACTCGCTTTTTCTCTCCCTGCCCAGAGTACTTCAGTCTCACTCGTTCTTCCTGTTTATCACCCTTCACCACGTATGTTCATTTAATTACAGTTTCTTCGTTTTCTATATATTTTTGTTTCTCCGCTTTCTATATATTATTTGTTTCTCCTCTACATCGTTCATCATTTTCCCTCGCTCTTCTTCTCCCTCTCGTTTCTCTTCCTTCTGCCATTCATTTTCTTCTATTTTTCTCCTTTCTTACTCGTGCTATTACTTCTCCCCATTCATCATTTTGTTTCATTTCCTTCCCTTGTCTACATCTCCCTCATCCATCAAGTGTACATTCACTTGCTGAAGCCAGGCTACTTCTGAGTCGTCTATATCCGTTACAAATTGTAGATTTTTTTTATACTGAAGACATTTACATATTATCTTCAATACATGGTGTTGATCAGCTACAACATCAATGCTTCTGTATTGTAGAAGTAGATATGAGAGTGTGAACTGACTTTACATGGTAAATGTATATGGTCAGCCCGTTCGTCTTAAACGTACACACATACAAATACGCACATACACACAAACATAGCCCCACATACACACACGCACAAACACACACAAACATACGTACACACGCACACACACACACGCGCACACACACGCTCACACACACACACAATCACAAAACACACACACACACACACACACACACACACACACACACACACACACACACACACACACACACACACACACACACACACACACACACACACACACACACACACACACACACACACACACACGTACACGACTCGGTGGCGCGGTTGGTAGAGTCCCCGACGGGTCACTACAGTAGTCCGGGTTCGAATCCTGCCAAGGGCTGAAATAATTTCAGTATCGCTGCGCTTCGTGTCGTTACTTCAACTCTCGTGGGCGGGGAGTTGGGAGTGTGTGTGTGTAAGGTCAGCATCACCCATAGATCGGCCATAGGATTCTCCGAGCTCTCTTCCGAGAGGAAAATAGCTGTCGATCACGAGTCCAGCACTTGATCCAAAAGACCAAGGTGAAAACACACACACACACACACACACACACACACACACACACACACACACACACACACACACACACACACACACACACACACACACACACACACACACCCCGGCTCGGTGGCGGATTACCGGCTCGGTGGCGGATTGGTAAGGCACTGGCCTCACAAGCCGGAGAACCGGGGTTCGATTCCCCGGCCGGGCGGAGACAAGTTGGGTTTGTCTCCCTTCACGTGTAGCCCCTGTTCACCTAGCAGCGAGTAGGTACGGGACGTTAGTCAAGGAGTTGTGACCTTGCATTCCCGGTGTGTGGAGTGTGAGTGGTCTCAGACCTACCCAGAGATCTGCTAATAATGAGCTCTGAGCTCACTGCCGTAGGGTGGTGTCTGGCTGTCTCGAAAAGAGGCTGCAGCAGATCCGAGGTGAATACACACACACACACACGACTCGGTGGCGCGGTTGGTAGAATCCCCGACCGTCACTACGGAGGTCCGGGTTCGAATCCTGTCCAGGGCTGAAATAATTTTAGTATTGCTGCGCTTCGAGTCGTTACTCCAACTCTCGTGGGTGGGGAGATATTGGGGGTGTGCGTGTAAGGTCAGCATTACCTATAGATTGGTCATACCATTCTCTGAGCTCTCTTCCGGAAAGAAAATAGGTGTCGATCACGAGTCCAGCACGTGATCCAAAAGACCAAGATGCCAAGGTGAACACACACACCCACACACACACACACACACACACACACACACACACACACACACACACACACACACACACACACACACACACACACACACACACACACACACACACACACACACACACACACACACACACACACACACACACACACACACACACACACACACACACACACAAACACACACGTACACGACTCGGTGGCGCGGTTGGTAGAGTCCCCGACGGGTCACTACAGTAGTCCGGGTTCGAATCCTGCCAAGGGCTGAAATAATTTCAGTATCGCTGCGCTTCGTGTCGTTACTTCAACTCTCGTGGGCGGGGAGTTGGGAGTGTGTGTGTGTAAGGTCAGCATCACCCATAGATCGGCCATAGGATTCTCCGAGCTCTCTTCCGAGAGGAAAATAGCTGTCGATCACGAGTCCAGCACTTGATCCAAAA
>NC_134779.1:6074744-6087244 GCF_046742065.1 Oratosquilla oratoria | reverse complement strand
TCCTAGCAAGCCATAAAGCAGAAGAGGACTGTTATCGTTCTCATATTTTTTATGGTTACTGCTACGTGATTTCACTCAGCTTTGAGAGCTTCTCCCCCTCTCCCTTTCTCCCTTCTCCCCTCTCCTTAATAGGGAACAAGGTTGGCATCTCCCCACCATAACGTCCCTCGCTCCCTCCCTTTCTGCTCCCCTTTCTCCAAAACAAGCTTTGTCTCTCTTACCCACGTCACCCATCCCTTCCATTTCCCCAAATCTCTTACCCACTCAATGAGTCCTCTCCTCCTCAAACTTCCCCTTCTTCTAATCTATAAACAAAACCCTGCCCCATCATATCCCACTCTACCCCGTACCCTCACAACCACCTTCATCCTCTCCTTTCACCATACATGTGGAGGTAATGCTGGCATTGGTATTGGCATTGGTAGCGATATTGTTATTGATGGTGGTATTGGTGGTGGTATTGCTTTTGTTGTTGTAGATAGTTGTGGCGATAGTTGTGGTTGTTGCGGTGATTGTGGTGGTTGTTGTGGTGGTAGTAGTAGTGCTACTGGTAGTGGAGGTATTTGTGGTGACTGTATTGATGTAGCTTTGCATGTTGCCTTAAATCTGCGTTGTTTTCACTCATTTGATACAACACCATGTGCTAAATCCTTTTGTTTGACATACATATAACCTTCAAACAGTAAATTGTCACGTCATTTTTCACTCTTAATGAACTGCATGCTCATGGGTTGTGGACAAAAAAAAATATTCCTAAATTCACCAGGAATAAACCACTTTATAATGTAATGTGTCTAACAGAGTGAATCCCTGACACGATGAAGCATAAGCTTAAACACTGCTCACTGGGAGAAAGTAAGCTCTTCTAAACTCTAAAATCTAAAAATCTTTGACAGAAGGTTTAATACAAATCCGCTTATCGTCTGAAAGATTTAGATTTTGCCGATACAAATAGTATATATAATATATAACAACACACATATTTTATGTTATTAAATTACAAAAAAAATTAGTGACAAAATGTTTTATACAAATCTACTTTTTGTCTTAAGGATTTATATTTTGCCGATACAAATAGTATATATAATATATTATATAACAAAGAATTTAGATTATTAAATAGAAAAATAGTGTATATCATTCAAATGCCAACGGGGGAAATTGATATCAAGGGGTAATTGTCCCAAGGGGCAATTGGTAACGGGGGGAAATTGTCCTCCGGTGGAAATTGTCCTTCGGTGGAAACTGTCCTGATACGGGTTGTGGTGGTATTAGTGGTGGTGGCATTTGTGGTGGTGGTGGGAGTGGTAGTGGTGGGATTTTTAGTGGTGGAAGTGGTGGTAGTGGTAATAGTGGTGGTAGTGGTATTGGTGGCGGTAGTGGTATTGGTGGTGGCATTGGTGATAGTGGTGGCATTGGTGGTGGCGGTATTGGTGGTGGCGGTAATGTTGGGGTTGGCGTTGGTGTTTGAGTTCGAGTTGTCGCTGATACTGGAGCTGGCGTTGGTGGCGGTGGTGGTGTTGGCGCTGGTGGTGGTAGTGGTATTGATGTTGGTGGTGGGGTGGTGTGGGGTGCTGATGGTAGTGGTATGTTGGTGGTATGTTGGTGGTGATGTTGGTCGTGGTGGTGGTGATACTGTTGGTGGGGGTATCAGTGTTAGTGGTGGGGGTGGGGTGGGGGTGGTGATGGTATGTTGATAGTTTGTTGTTGTTGGTGGTGGTGGTTTTGTTGTCCGTGGTAGTTTACCTTCTGTTCCACCTTATCCTAGACTACTCGTCCTCTTCCTTCTCCTCCCCATACCCGTCCTCCCCTTTTCTTCCTCCCCCTCCTCCTTCTCTACCTTTTCCTTTTCCCCTCCTTCTCCCTACTCTCTTCCTTTTCCTCCTTCTCTTCCTCTCTCTATTTTTTTTTCTTTTATCCTTCCTTCTCTTCCTCCGCCTCGGTTCACTCTACTTCCTTTTTCCTTTCCTCTCCCGTATTTATTCCCTTCTTGTCCACCTCCTTCTTCTCTCTGCTCCATCACGCCGCCTCTAATTCGGTTTCTCTCTGCCTCGCCTCCTTCTCCACATCAACTTCACTTCTCTGTTTCCCCTCTTCTTTCCTCCTTCCTCTCCCTCGCTCCGACAAGCCTCTAAAGCCTTCATCGGTCTCCCAGTCAATTTCTTCTCATTATTTTGCCTCCCCAACGCCCTTTCCCTCTTGAACTACAATTTTGTCTCCTTCGCCCCGACTTTATGTATATATATATATATATATGTATATATATATATATATATAATATATATATATATATATATATACATACACATACACACACACACACACACACACACATATATATATATATATATAAGTATGTAAGACAGATAAGTGGGAGGGTGGTGAGATAAACATAGGGAACCGTTAGGGATTTATTCTGACGTGTCGTCCTTATGAGGACTTCTTCAGAGTACATACACCTTCAAACAACTCACACCCTATATACCCACCGAAGCTCTCCGCGTTCCACCATGATCAACCTGATCTCTCGTCCTCCTCCGCTCTGCCTCGCGAAGTATCAAACAGCTCGCCGTTTTTGTTAACTAAATAAACCCATCGCGGTGGTTGTTGTTTGGATGGGAGGCGATGTAAGCTACTTCAGTTATTTTTCTTCTTCTCTTAGGATGTCCTTTCTGCAGCACCTCTATTTTGTCCAAGTCTGGTAAGTGGCCATAAGTATCTACATAAATCACTAGCGAGTTTGATACTCGGTGTGCCTTGACGGCATTCCTGTGCTCAACAGTCCGCTTTTTAATACCTCTGCTGGTTTCCCGTTGTAGCTCATAGGACAGTTTCCACACGGTATCTTGTTGACGATACTATTTTCTTCTCCGTTGGCCACGACTTTGTTCTGGCTCTTAACAATGTCTCCTATTTTTGCTCCCCATCGCAAGGCCCTCAGTGCTGTTTTATCATCCCTCTATATGGAGATTTTAGAGAGAGATAATTTTGTAAGAATAATGGGTCGAAACACCTCCTGGTTTCGATATGTGGATGATGTCTTAGTCGTTGCCCCTAAGAATACCCATTTGGAAAACAAATTGAGGAGGTTAAGTAGTGTCGAACGAAACATCCAGTTCAATGTAGAACACGAGGCAGATAACAAATTGGCCTTCCTCAACACCGTCATCTGGAGGAAAGATAACAAGACCGTATTCTCGGTTCACAGAAAAAGTACCAATAAAGACGATATCATTCACTACTACTCCGGCCATAATGATAGAATAAAGGGTGGAGTAGTCATATCATTATTCCTAAGAGCATACCGCATTTGCAGTGAAGAAATTATCAAAGATGAAATAGATTATATTTTCAACGTTTTCACCAAACTCTATTATCCGGAAGGGCTATTGCACCGACTTAAAGAAAAGGCGTTAAAAATAGCAGAAATAAGCATAATGAACAGAGGAGACGTGACTAAAAATGATAGCAGGGGGTATTTGTCCGTGCCAAACTCAAGCCGCTCAGGCGGGTTGGGACAGTTGCTCACTAGAGCCAGTGTCAAGATTGCGATCAGCACGGGAACAAATATAGGAGACATTGGTAAGAACTAGAACAAAGTCTTGTCCAACGGATAGGGAAATAGTATCGTCAGCAAGATACCGTGTGGAAACTGTCCTATGAGCTACTACGGGGAAACCAGCAGAGATATAAAAAAGCGGACAGTTGAGCACAGGAATGACGTCAAGGCACATCGAGTATCAAACTCGCTAGTGGTTCATGTAGATACTCATGGCCACTTACCAGACTTGGACAAAATAGAGGTGCTGCAGAAAGGACATCTTAATTAAGAGAAGAAGAAAAATAACTGAAGCAGCTTACGTCGCTCCTTATTCAAACAACAACCACCGCGATGGGTTTATTAAGCTGTTTGATACTTCGCGAGGTAGAGCGGAGGAAGACGAGAGGTCAGGTTGATCATGGCGGAACTCAGGGAGCTTCGGCGGGTATATAGGATGTGAATTGTTTGAAGGAGTATATACTCTGAAGAAGTCTTGGTAAGGACGAAACGTCAGAATAAATCCCTAACGATTCCTTGTGTTTATCTCACCACCCTTCCACTCACACACACACACACACACACACACACACACACACACACACACACACACACACACACACACACACACACACACACACACACACACACACACACACACACACACACACACACACACACACACACACACACACACACACACACACACACACACACACACACACACACACACACACACACACACACACACACACACACACACACACACACACACACACACACACACACACACACACACACACACACACACACACACACACATATATATATATATATATACATATATATATATGTATGTATTTATATATATATATATGTATATATATACATATATATATATATGATTATATATATATATTATGTATGTATATACAAGGTTTGTTCAATAAGTAATGAGAAAAGGTCAGGCGAGACATTAAATATAATTTGATCAAAATACTACTCCATTGTGAAGTACACATACATATATTCTATAAAATAACTAACTGGCAACTTTCTATATTTGAAGGTCTGAGTGCAGCGGTGAACGTTCTGGAACCAGTCTGATTCGGTTTGCCGATCTGTGAACACTTGTCAAGATGCAGGAAAACATGGAGCAACGTTACGCCATCAAACTTTGTGTTAAACTTAAGAATACCAAACAAGAAGCTTATGGAATGTTAAAGGAGGCCTATGGGGATGAACAGATGAGCCAAGCAAGTTTCTATCGGTAGTTTAACAGATTTTCTGAAGGAAATTAACAGGTTGAGGATGAACCCAGATCTGGAGCACCGAAAAGTACACGCAAGGAGGAAAACATTGAGGAAGTGCAAAGGTTAGTGATGGAAGACCTTCAAATATCTGTGAGGATGATATATGAAGCTGTTGGTATTAGTATTGGCACAATAGAAGCAGTTTTGACCCAAGATCTGAAGCTCCACAAAGTCTGTGCCAAGTTTGTGCCAAAGACTCTCTCCGACGACCAGAGGCAGTTTCGTGTGGAATGTTGCACTGACATTCTCGAAATGATAGAGGCTGGTTCAGGTTTCCTGAATAAGGTAGTGACTTGCGACGAGAGTTGGGTGTTCACCCACGACCCTGAGAGCAAACATCAGAGTGCTCAGTGGAAGGACGCGACCTCCCCCAGACCCAAAAATGTAAAGATGAGCAGGTCGCAGGAGAAGGCCATGGTCATTCCTTTCTTTGACTCCCAGGGGCTCATTCACATTGAATGGGTTCCTCAGGGTCAAAACGTCAATAAGAAATATTACCTTACTGTTCTGAAAAGGTTCAGGGAGAAGATGAGGAAGAAGAGGCCTCAGCAGTGGAGAGTGGTCAGTGGTGGTTCCACCAGCATAATGCCCCATGCCACAAGTCAACGCTGGTGACCACCTGGATGGCCGACAGGGGAATGAAAGTGGTATAACACCCACCCTACAGCCCTGACCTAGCCCCTGCGACTTCATCCTGTTCCCACGCATGAAAGACAGCCTCAGGTGAAACAGAGTCTAGTTAACAAAGAAGCTGAAAGAGGCATCGGAAAGTTACCTGAAGGGACTACTGAAAAAGGGATTTGAAGAGGTCTTCCAGGATTGGGAGAGACGCATATAGAAGTGGGTAGATGCAAGAGGCAATTATTTTGAAGAAGACAAAGTTTTGTAAGCTTATGAAAATAAATAGTGTCTCTCCTGACATTTCCTCATTACTTATTGATCGTACTGGTATATATATATATATATATATATATATATATATATATATATATATATATATATATACATACATATATGCATATATATATATATATATATATGTATATATATATATATATATACCAAGGCTTTTTCCCCCTTACAACGGAGGTAGCCAAAATGGAAAAGGCATAAAATCATTCCCACCCATTCCATCCCTGAATACACTCCACACCCCTCCACCCTCCTTCTTATCTTAGCACCTCCTGGATGACGGGTCATCCCTGCACCGTGTCCACTGCCCTGGGTCAGAAGCAGTATCGCAAGACACAGCACATCCACAGCAAGGCCGCTTCATTAAATCGGCGACCCCCCCCCTCTCCGTCCCCACATGCATAAAAGGAGAAGACGGGGAGAAATCCCTTCGGGCTGAGTCAAATTTTGCTCAACCCCCATCCCCCCGTTCATTCCACCTCATAGATCACAACATCATCCATATACAAACATTCTCCATTCACCTCTGTCTTCTGTCCTCTCCCGTCCTTCCTCAACAGACATTCCCCTCTTCCCCAAAGCCCCCTTTAGCCCATCCATCCACCTCATTCTAGGACGTCCCCTCATCTTCACTCCCTCCACATCTGCCTTCCATACTTCTTTTACTAGTCTTTCTTCACTCATTCTTTCCATGTGTCCAAACCATCCTAATACTCTTTCATCAACCCTATCTCCCAACTCCCTTTCCACCCCCCGTTCTCCTCCTCACCTCCCCATTTCTCACTCTATCTAGCCTAGTAACCCCCATCATACTTCTCAGACACCTCATCTCAAACACATTCAAATTCCTTCTCTCTTCTTCTCTTATGTTCCATGTTTCTGCTCCATATAGTGGTGTTGGCACAATCACTCCTTCATACAGTCTCCTCATAGCATCCATTTCCAAATGTCTATTCCTCCTTACACTCTTCAATCCACCAAGGCATTTACTCGCTTCTCTCAATCTACATTCTACCTCCACCTTCACTCCACCTTTTCCTGCTACATTTGCACCCAAGTATCTAAAACTATCCACTTCCTCCAGTCGCTCTCCCTTAATGCTCACTTCCAGTCTACTGCCACTTTCACCCCTTGTACATCTCATCACCTTACTTTTACCCACATTTACGTTTAGCTTTCTTCTATCACATACTCTCCCAAACTCTGTCACCAACTTCCTCAATCCCTCCTCCGATCCTGCCACAAGCGCAGTGTCGTCCGCAAACAACAGCTGGCTCGCCTCCCACTTTTCTCCATTTTCTTTAACCATCTCCAATCCCTGACCCACTACCCTTGCATTTACCTCTCGCACTACCCCATCCATGTATAAATTGAACAGCCAGAGCGACATAACCCATCCTTGACGAAGCCCCACCTTTACCTCGAACCACTCACTCTCTCCACTTCTAATCCTAACACAAGCTCTACTACTCTCATAAAAACTCTTGACAGCTCTTAGAAGCTTTCCTCCTACCCCATATATCTGCATAACCTCCCACAGTGCCTTTCTGTCTACCCTATCGTAAGCCTTTTCCAGATCCATAAAAGCCCAAAAAACATCCTTCCCCTTTCCTATAGGTTTCTCACATATTTGTCTTACCACAAAGATCTGATCTACACAACCTCTACCCGTCCTAAATCCACACTGCTCCTCACCAATTACTCCCTCTGTTTCTCCCCTAATCCTCTCAATCAAGATCCTCCCATAAGCCTTCCCAACTACACTTAACAAGCTAATCCCTCTGAAACTACTACATTCACACTTGTCCCCTTTTTCCTTGTAAAGTGGAACTATACAGGCACTCTTCCAGTCCCCCGGCACTCTACCCTCTCTCAAGCAAACATTAAATAACCTCACCAGCCAGTCCACCATCATATATATATATATATATATATATATATATATATATATATATATATATATATATATATATATGTGTGTGTGTGTGTGTGTGTGTGTGTGTGTGTGTGTGTGTGTGTGTGTGTGTGTGTGCGTGCGTGTGTGTGTGTTTGTGTGTGTGTGTGTGTGTATACATATATATATATATATATATATATATATATATGTATATCACATGGACAAAATATTGTAGCACATTTGTAAATAATGATCACGAAGAACCCACAGACAGAATAAAAGGAAACTTAGAAGAACGTATAACTTCTATATTTTGGCTAATAGCTATAGCCCTCTTCAGGAAAGTACAGATTACAAGAATTTGCAGAGACATAAGTACAATTAAGATGTGAGTAGAAGGGGAACACGCAGAGCTAAAACAGGACAATCCGTCACGCAGGGCGGAGTCAGAGGTGAGGGGATGTGTGGGTGGAGGTGTGAGGTCAGGAGAGAAGCGGGCTGGGAGCGGGGTCAGGAGGGTGATAATTCTTAACCAAGCGGCTCACAGCTAGCCGTGAGATTATGTCCGGGGACCATTGACCTTTGGAGATGTTCATGTTGGGAAATTCTTCAATTAAGGCTGATTCAACAATTTTTCTTCTAAATATGAATTTCATTTTCTTATTTTCTACATGTATGACATCTTCAATGTGCCTTTCTCGCACAAATTCTGTCTTTTGGACCTAAATGCCACTCAGATTATCTTCCGCAACCCTTACCACCAATCTTTAATCTAATATTATGACTATCTGAACTTAAACTATGATATATCAAATTGTGCAAAAAAGCTGTGTTTTCATAGAAGAATCAGAAAATACTAATAGGTAAACTTTTAATTGCATAGTACTAATATAACATTGTTTTGGTTAACAGGAGTTAATTCCTCCTTATATTTTTTGTTGTTATTTTTTTTAGTTCTCTCCAATATCGAACCGAATAATGAAGGTCTATCCCAGATATTATGACACTAAGAACAGGTACAGATAAAGACAAAACTCATCTTCCCAGGAATGTCCGAAGATAGATTACACATAGTGAATCATTATGAGAATCAATTAGATTCTCATAGCTGATTCTCTTGATGTTTCGCAATGTTTCACCTATCTTTGAACAAACCTGGAATGATAGTTTTGTCTTTCACTGTACATGTCGGATGTACAGAGAGACTGAAGTAGTGATAGATTATCATTCTTTATGTGGATGAAAACCATACTAAAAAAAAAAAAAAAAAAAAAAAAAAAAGTGAGGTGCAATTTCAGGTCATAACCAGTTTCATGAAGACGAATGAAAAAAACAACAACAACATAATACTAAGATAGTAGGATAGAACTCGTAGTAATGGGTTTAAATTGGACACATTAAGGTTAAAGGATAAAATAGACAAGAGCTGGTCTACCAATAGAGTAGTTAACGAATGAAATAGAATTAGTAGCCATGTAATGACAGCTGAAACAATTGGCTGTTTTAAGAGATTAGATTACTTTACGCGGATGGCGATGATAGGTGGTAATGGGGATGGAAATGCCTAGTGTAGGCCTTATGGTCTCTTACAGTCTCCTTGGTTCTTATGTAAAACGTCTACAGCTCTAAATGCACACAACTTATCCAGTGTGTACCCCTAGATCATGGGTTCTCAACCTCTTTCCTATTATGTCCCCAAGAGTTCTAAGACCACTTATCGGTACCCCTATTCATCTGACGCCGAATACAAAATTGCAATGGATATCTTAAAAGAATTCAAATCATAATGACTTTATTAGATAGAAGCATTAATATAACAAGCAATCTATAATGATACTACGCGTGCAAGAATGAACTGTAGTTATTTTAGTACCAACCAGGATTGAACTTCACCCCTAGAAGGTTTCCTAAGAAGCCGGGGAGCTTCTTAAATTCAACACTGAGAAACCCTTACCCTGAAAAAAAGATTCTCTCGTAATACATTCCCTTTGGTTCTCACATCGTCATAGAAAATACTGCGTGACTCTGATTCATACAGGGTGTCATGGTGGTTTTTCCTTTACTTGCTTGAACTGGAACACTTGGTTTACAGTTGTCCTCTACCTACTGTTCTTCATTCTACCCTAACTTTCGTTCTTCTATCGCTATCTTCCTTTATCTATACTTTTCTCTCTGATCACACTTTTTCTGCATTGGACCCTCCTCTGCATCTATGTTCATCCCCACTAACCATTTCTCTTCATTCTTCTCTCCCACTTCGGTTTTCTTTTCCATTTCTCCTCAATTTTACTTCTTCCTACTTCCCTTCCTGTCCCGATCACCCTCTCCAATCGTAGTTCCAATTATTCCGCACTCTAAGCCTCTCCCCTCTCTTACTCACGTGGTTCTTGCTCTGTTTCCCCCCATATTGCTTATTCCCCCCATTCCTCCCCAGTTAATTGTCACCATTTGCTTCCCACACCTTGTTATCTGTAACTTATTTCCCTCTTCCCCCCACATAAGTCGTTCCTTTCTACCTCCTAAGCCTTCTTGCTATTTGTGACTCATTTTTCTGTTCCCCTAAGGTTAATTGACCCAGCTTTTCCTACCACGGTTTCTTGTTATCTATAACACTTTTTCTTCAGACTTTTCCTTCTTCATTTTAACATTCTCATCCCATTTGATTCCCTGTCTCCTCTTAATAACTCGCTCCATTGAACTCCAGACAACCCCCTCTCCCCCTTCTCTTCCTTCCTTCTCCCACACCTTTCTTGGCTCCTTGGATCCCGCTCCACATTCTCTGGTGTTCTTCTTTCTTTCTCCATCGTCGTCTTTATATTCCTAACTGTGGTCTTCGTACTCGTCGTCAGTATCTTTGTACTCGCTGTTATCGTCTTCGTAGTCGTCACCATCATTGTCGTAGTCGTCATCATCATACTCGTCTCTGCGTTAATTTCTTCGCTGTCTTCGTCCTCCTCGTCGTCGTTCTCGTCTTACAAAAGGAGGAGCATGCCGACAGGAGACCTTTTGGTCCATAACTAGGTCGGATGCGAAAAAAATATAATAATGATAAGTAAATAGATAAATAAATAGAAATTATATTATAAATAATAATGAATAAATAAATAAATAGGTAAGGTTAAGTAATAAACAAGCAGGTGAATAGTACATAATGATAAATTGACAGATGAATAATAACAAATGATAATCAATCAAATAATAATAAATAGACAAATAATAAACAAACAAAGAAATAATATCAAATAAATGGCAGGCATTACAGCATCTTGCTTAGGTGTTTATCTAGACGAATCTTAAAGCTTCGAATTGAACTACATTACACTGCCTCTTCAGGAAGTTTATTTCATTCATTAACGATACGGTTGGCGAAGCTGTTTCTACCCACTTCTAAATTAAGTCTATATCCTCACATTTTGAGACCATTATTTCTTGTTTGATTCTCATTCAATTTGAACATTTTGTCACTTTTGATGTTGTCAATTCCCTTTAGATTCTTAAAGACCTGTATCAAGTCATCTCTGAATTTATGTTTTTTATGGAAAACATATTTACGTTTTAGTCGATTTTCGTATGATTTTTTTTATACATGGAATCAGTTTTGTGGCTCGCCGTTGTATTTTTTCTAATCTGTCAATGTCTCTAATGAGATTCGGTGACCACGCAGAAGCAGCATATTCCAAATGTGGACGAACCAACGATTTATATAGCTTGTTAATGAAAGATGAACTTTTAAAGTCAAAAGATCGCACAATCAGTCCCAGAAACTTATTTGCTTTCTCAGAGGCTGAGATATACTCCTTAGATGATTTAAGATCGTT
This sequence comes from Oratosquilla oratoria, assembly GCF_046742065.1. Taxonomy (NCBI): domain Eukaryota; kingdom Metazoa; phylum Arthropoda; class Malacostraca; order Stomatopoda; family Squillidae; genus Oratosquilla; species Oratosquilla oratoria. The sequence continues at coordinate 6,075,766 of NC_134779.1, read as the reverse complement.
ACTGATAACTACGCCGAGAACCTTTTCACTATCTATTTTTGTTAAAGAATGCCCAAATAACTTGTAATCGTACTTACTGTTATTTTTACTTATGTGTATAACCCTGCATTTACTTGTGTTAGATTTCATTAGCCACTTTTCAGACCATTGCTGTAGTTTATCTAAACCTTCTTGACTATCTAACTGGTTTAAGGGATCATTTGGCATTCCGCATAGTTTTGTATCATCAGCAAATTTGGAGACAATAGACTTGAGCTCGTGGTCTATATCATTTATATATATACTATGAATAGAAGGGACCCAAGAACGGAACCCTGAGGAGCTCCACTTGCAACATTTTTCCATCTAGAAGTTTTACTATTTAGAACAACACTTTATTTTCAATCGTTCAACCGATTACTAGTCCAACTTAATAAGCTATCACTTATTCCGTGTGAAGCTAATTTAGTAAGTAATCTTTGTTGTCCTTGTCCTCGTAAACGTCTTCGTTGTCGCCGTCCACGTCCTTGTCATCATCATCGTTTTCGTTGCCGTCATCGTCGTCGTCGTCGTTGCCGTCGTCGTTGTCGTCGTTGCCGTCATCGTTGCCGTCGTTGCTGTTGCCGTCGTTGTTGTTCCCGTCGTCGCCGCCGCCGCTGCCGCCGCCGCCTTCGTCGTCACCGCCGCCGTCGTCGTCACCACCGCCGTCATCGCCGCCGCCGTCGTCGCCGCGTCGCCGTCGCCTTCACCGCTTCGCCGTCGCCGTCACCGCGTCGCCGTCGCCGTCGCCGTCGCCGTCGCCGTCACCGTCGACATCGTCGTCGTCATCGTCGTCGTCGTTGTCGTCGTTGCCGTCATCGTTGCCGTCGTTGCTGTTGCCGTCGTTGTTGTTCCCGTCGTCGTCGCCGCCGTCGTCGTCGTCGTCGTCGTCGTCCCCGTCGTCGCCGCCGCCGCTGCCGCCGCCGCCTTCGTCGTCACCGCCGCCGTCGTCGTCACCACCGCCGTCATCGCCGCCGCCGTCGTCGCCGCGTCGCCGTCGCCGT
>NC_134779.1:6017244-6062244 GCF_046742065.1 Oratosquilla oratoria | reverse complement strand
TAAGAGGAGAGCAGATGTGAAATGTGGTAAGAGTATGATAGAAAATTTTAAAAGTAATAAAAAGATGTTTTGGAAAAAATTAAAAGAGGAAGAAGAGGCGAATCAAGTAGAGAAGAAAAGGTAAAAGGTGCAGATGAAGAGATGATAATGGAAGAGAAGGCAGCGAGAGGAAGGTGGGCAGAGTATTTTAGGGAGCTGCTAAATTTGAAGGGGGATAGGGAGGTAAAGGAAGTTGCAGTGGGAAGCGCTAAGAAAATGAGGGTGATGAGCGAGGAAAATGGAAGAGAAATAGGGAAGGATGAAGTGAAAGCAGCTGTTAAGATGATGAGAGCAGGTAAGGCACCTGGGTTGGATAGATGCCATGCAGAATGTCTGAAGAAAGGAAGTACAGTTATGGTGAACTGGCTGGTGAGGTTATTTAATGTTTGTTTAAGAGAGGGTAGAGTACCGGAGAACTGGAGGAGTGCCTGTGTAGTTCCCCTTTACAAGGGAAAGGGGACAAGTATGAGTGTAGTAGTTTCAGAGGGATCAGCTTGTTGAGTGTAGTTGGGAGAGCTTATGGGAGGGTCTTGATTGAGAGGATTAGGAGTGGGACAGAGGAAGTAATTGGTGAGGAACAGTGTGGCTTTAGGACAGGTAGGGGTTGTGTAGATCAGATTTTTGTGGTAAGACAGATATGTGAGAAAGCTATAGGAAAATGTAAGGATGTATTTTGGGCTTTTATGGATCTGGAAAAGGCTTACGACAGGGTAGACAGGAAGGCACTGTGGAAGGTACTGCAGATATACGGGATAGGAGGAAAAATGTTAAGAGAAGTCAAGAGTTTTTACGAGAGTAGTAGAGTTTGTTTTGGGATTAGAAATGGAGAGAGTGAATGGTTTGGGGTAAAGGTGGGACTTCGTCAGGGATGTTTTATGTCACCCTGGCTGTTCAATCTATACATGGATGGGTGGTGCGAGAGGTGAATGCAAGGGTAGTGGGTCAGGGGTTGGAGATGGTTAAAGAAAATGGAGAAAAGTGGGAAATAAAACCAGTTGTTTTTTGCTGACGACACTGCGTTTGTAGCAGGATCAGAGGAGGGATTGAGGAAGTTAGTGACAGTTTGAGAAGGTGTGTGAAAGAAGGAAGCTGAAGATAAATGTGGGCAAAAGTAAGGTGATGATATGTACAAGGGGAGATAGTGACAGCAGGCTGGAAGTGAGCATTAAGGGCGAGACATTGGAGGGAATGGATAATTTTAGATACTTGGGTGCGAATGTGTCAGGAAAGGGAGGAGTGGGGATATTGTTAGAATGTAGATTGAGAGAAGCGAGTAAATACCTTGGTGGATTAAAAAGTGTAATGAGAAATAGACATCTGGGAATGGATGCTAAGAGGAGGTTATATGAAGGAGTGATTGTGCCAACAGCACTGTACGGGACAGAAACATGGAACATAAGAGAGGAAGAGGGGAGAAGTTTGAATGTGTTTGAGATGAAATATCTGAGAAGTATGATAGGGGTTACTAGGCTAGATAGAGTGAGAAATGAGGAGGTGAGGAGGAGAACAGGGGTGGAAAGGGAGCTGGGAGATAGGGTTGATGAAAGAGTATTAGGATGGTTTGGACACATGGAAAGAATGAGTGAAGAAATTTTAGGAAAAGAGGTATGGAAGGCAGAGGTGGAAGGAGTGAATATGATGAGGCGTCCTAGTATGAGATGGATGGATGGGGTGAAAGGGGCATTACAAAAGAGAGGAATGTCTGTTGAGGAAGGACGGGAGAGGACAGAAGATAGGGGTGAATGGATAAGAATTGTATATGGATGATGCTGTGATGCATAAGGGGGAGTAGGTGGGGGATGGGGGGTGAGGAAGTATGTGTGTGAAAAAATTTGACGCAGCCCGAAGGGATTTCTCTCCGTCTTCTCCTTTTCTGCATGAGGGGACGGAAAGGGGGGGGGGTCGCCGAATTTATGAAGCGGCCTTGCTGTGGATGTGCTGTGTCTTGGAACACTGCTTCTGACCCAGGGAAGTGGACAGGATGCAGGGATGACCCGTAATCCAGGAGGTGCCAAGATAAGAGGGAGGGAGGAAGGTAGAGGGGAGTGGTATATGTATGGTATGGAATGGGTGGGAGTAGTTTCTATACCTTTTTCTTTTTGGCTACCCCACGTGTAAAGGTGAAAAAGCTTTTGGTATATGTATGTATGTATGTATGTATGTATGTATGTATGTATGTATGTATGTATGTATGTATGTATGTATGTATGTATGTATGTATGTATGTATGTATGTATGTATGTATGTATGTATGTATGCCATATTTATCAAATACTTATTTAGTACGCATAGACTGTATAAATATATATATATATATATATATATATATATATATACAGCATGTATACGGAATGCAAGAAACATAACATTATGAAAATAGTGTGGTAGCACTTTGCAGCCACCATAACACCGACGCCCCATCCTTCCTACCCTTCACCCCTTTCCCTTCCCCATCAATCAGTGTACTTGGTGTAGGCATAAGGCGGTGACAAATTTCATTTGACGAAGGTAGGAGAGAGGAAAATAGGAGAGAGAGAGAGAGAGAGAGAGAGAGAGAGAGAGAGAGAGAGAGAGAGAGAGAGAGAGAGAGAGAGAGAGAGAGAGAGAGAGAGAGAGAGAGAGAGAGAGAGAGAGAGAGAGAGAGAGAGAGAGAGAGAGAGAGAGAGAGAGAGAAAGAGAGAGAGAGAGAGAGAGAGAGAGAGAGAGAGGTGAGAGAGGTGAGAAAGATAAGAGAGATGAGAGAGCTCAGAGAACAGAGGTAGATATGAGAGAAAAAAGAGAGATGAGAGAGATGAGAGAGATGAGAAAGATGAGAGAGATGAGATGACAGAGATAAGAGAGATGAGAGAGATGAGAGAGATGAGAAAGATGAGAAAGATGAAAGAGATGAGAGAGATGATAGATATTAGAGAGATGAGAGAGATGAGAGAGATGAGAGAGATGAGAGAGATGAGAGAGATGAGAGAGATGAGAGAGATGAGAGAGATGAGAGAGATGAGAGAGATGAGAGAGATGAGAGAGATGAGAGAGATGAGAGAGATGAGAGAGATGAGAGAGATGAGAGAGATGAGAGAGACGAGAGAGACGAGAGAGATGAGAATGATGAAAGTGATGAGAGAGATGAGAGTGATGAGAGTGATGAGAGAGATGAGGGAGATTAGAGGAATAAGAGAGATGAGATAGGTGAGAGATGAGAGAGATGAGAGAGACAAGAGAGATGAGAGAAATGAGACAAATGAGACAGATAAGGGAGAGATGAAAGAGATAAGGAATATGGTAGAGATGGGAGAGATGAGAGACATGAGAGAGGTGAGAGAGAGAGAGAGAGATGGGAGATGAGTGATGAGAATGATGAGAGAGTGAGTGATGTGAGAGGGGAGAGTGTGGAAGAGGGGTAAGAGAAAGAATATGGAAGAGAGAGAGAGATAAGAAAGGTAAAGGAGGAAGCAAAAAAAGAGAGGAAATGAGAACGAGTGCAGGAATTGTCAGAGAAAGAAGTAACTTTGTTATACTGTTACAAATTTAAACGTTTTTGAAAGGTTTTACCCTCCATCCATTTCCAGAAGAATGGTTGTCTAAACATATAACTTGATTTGAAAGGTTCGTTAACTGGCAATTCGTGTAATTGCTTTGTCTTTTAATTTCTTTAGATATTGCACGCTTCTCTCTTTGTATGAATTGATAATAGATGAAATGTAATTTATATGTTTTGATGAATCCAATTCTATGACACTTGAATTTTCGAGAATAAATTGACAAAGAATGGTAAATGCCTCAGCAGGCAAAGCAAATCTGTAATGTGTTACGTCTACTTTTATTATATTTAGCATTTCTTTTAATTCTGTTTCACCTAATTAATTAGCCTGTACAATCAGGTAGCCTGGTACATCCCACCCACTTACATGATATCAACATAGAATACCTAGCTGTCGTGAAGTACAATATTAAGTGATAATCAACTCGCTTCGTGTATGATTAATTTTCAAAATGTTATAATAAAATTAAAAATTAATTATGATCAATTATAGGACAATATTAAGATCTGGAGCATCACAGTTGTGTACACGCATCAGCATCAATCATCATCAATTGGGATCATATATACGCCAGCACGGGCTTCTGACTAATGTGATAGAGAGAGGCCAAGAGCGAGCGTTAGGTATCCAAGCATCTAAACACTTCCTAGGTCAGGAGATTACAAGCAAGATTAAATGTTGCTGAGCCTACTGCAACGGGTCATCATATAATCGGGTGTGAATAAACACCTTGTGAGATCGAAACCTTTATTAGTACTACGTTTCGCTTGTTACAGCTTTTTCAAGTACAGACATGACACACACTCTGAGCACATATAAGCCAACAGGGAAGGAACTGGGAGAGGTTATCAGGGAGGGGTGGGTGGTAGGTGGAGGGGGAGGAGGGGGACGGGTGGGACTTGGTGGAGACAAAGGAGGACATTTCGGACAGTTTGTTGAAGTGGACTAAGGGGGACATTTCATACATTTATTTAATTCGGGTAACAGATGGATTAAAGGAGGGGCGATGTTAAACATGCCTCTGTTCTGCTCAATGGTTTTGAAGCTTTGAATGGCGGCCGCTTCGAGGCATTTTCTCCTCATCCTATCTGGTTCACTAAACAGAAGTTCTGCGTTATCCCAATCCATCAGGTGGTCGTTGGTGTTCCGGTGGATAACACAGGCGTTGGTGGTGATGTTGTTCCGGGAATCGTAGCGATGCTCCCGGATCCGGGTCTTCAGGTCACGGGAAGTCTCGCCGATGTATACTTTATCACATCCAGCACAGGGTATGCGGTAGACACCAGCGTTTTTTCCCCACATCTCGTCCTGGCTGTCATTCCTTCTTGAAAGCTCTTTGATAGTTCTGCTGGACTGGCTGATCCAGCTAGGAGGCTTATCCTTCCAGCCAGCAGCGTCACCGCCACCCTCACCCGGACACTTGGGCGTTGCAACATTCAGGTAGTGGGCCAGTCCAGCAGAACTATCAAAGAGCTTTCAAGAAGGAATGACAGCCAGGACGAGATGTGGGGAAAAAACGCTGGTGTCTACCGCATACCCTGTGCTGGATGTGATAAAGTATACATCGGCGAGACTTCCCGTGACCTGAAGACCCGGATCCGGGAGCATCGCTACGATTCCCGGAACAACATCACCACCAACGCCTGTGTTATCCACCGGAACACCAACGACCACCTGATGGATTGGGATAACGCAGAACTTCTGTTTAGTGAACCAGATAGGATGAGGAGAAAATGCCTCGAAGCGGCCGCCATTCAAAGCTTCAAAACCATTGAGCAGAACAGAGGCATGTTTAACATCGCCCCTCCTATAATCCATCTGTTACCCGAATTAAATAAATGTATGAAATGTCCCCCTTAGTCCACTTCAACAAACTGTCCGAAATGTCCTCCTTTGTCTCCACCAAGTCCCACCCGTCCCCCTCCTCCCCCTCCACCTACCACCCACCCCTCCCTGATAACCTCTCCCAGTTCCTTCCCTGTTGGCTTATATGTGCTCAGAGTGTGTGTCATGTCTGTACTTGAAAAAGCTGTAACAAGCGAAACGTAGTACTAATAAAGGTTTCGATCTCACAAGGTGTTTATTCTCACAGTCTTGTCGGCTTTTGCCATTGTGATTCATATAATCGGGTATTTGGAAAGGTAAAGGGTTTGTTGCATTCATCTACGAGTCGAAATACAGTAATCTGGACACACAGATCTTTAGCAATAACCAGGGCTTCTATCCTTGTGGACAACATTGCACCAAAGATTTGGAGGTCACAAAGGTGGCAAAGGAGAAATTAAAGGAGCGGGTTAGAACGTCGCTACTTGCGGCGGAGGCCGACGTAATGGAAGTCCGAAATATGCCGACAGAAAGTTAGACTAAGGGTATCGTTAATTAAATTCTACGCTACTAAGTCCTCTGTAATAGGTACTCTCATAGCCTCTTGATAGGGGAATTCATGACGTAAAATCAAATCAGCTGAGCAAAGGGATAGCAAAAGTTGAGCGTGAACAGAATAGCAAATAAACATCAAATTATATCTTAGTATAGTAGAGAACCTGGCTCAGATATGTATGCACGAAATTTAGGAGAGGATATATTAACTGCTCTAGGCTAATTTGACCCTAAAGAATAACTTAGTATGTGTCTTAAATTCAATATCTGGGGCAAACAGCTTGAAAATTACCAGTTCAGTAGCTATATTGAAAATGTAACCTTTTGAGCTACTTGCCACAAAATATGTTCAATATATCATTTAAGAAATTTTGGGGGTTGAGGAATCCAAATGAGACATCAGTTTTATGATTGAAGGCTAAGGAAACAAGCTAGGGTGAAGGTCAAGGTCAAAATTCACCAAAAATGACCAAACTTGTACCTTAAACAAACACCGTGGAGAAAACAAAAACCTTAAACTCAAACATAAAATCAGTGAATTCGGAAACCTATATAACTAATGGGGATATAAGAAAACAAACATCTGATTATAAAAAGATTGTATATTCAATCGTACTACATGTATTATGATCAACAGGACGTTAAAAAATACAAAACAACACTTGTTACTTTAAAAGGTAGCAATAACTTTATGAGTATGGTAAGCATTGTTCAGGCAGTGATAGGATTTTTGCAATAGTCACCCTCCTTGCATTTGCAGTACTTCCAGCAATGGATCCCAGCTGCCCATTAACGACACATTCTTATGTCGATACTTGCCACACATACAAGAACCTGGCAAACTTTCTGGTTTTGAGATCACAATACATGTAGTATCAGGGTCTAATAGATTGTTTCTTTTTACATATCCACAAGGCCCAGCATATAAAATCAAGGTACCATCTCTTAATGGGACTTGAACTCAGAGTTGCTGTTGGTAATAGCTTCAAAGTACATATTTCCTTGCATTAACTGAAGTGCAAGGCATTCTCTCAAAGTCCATCTTGAGGGCACTACAGTCAAATACAACAAGACTTAAGTCATCAAATGTTTACAAGTCTGTTGATTTTTTTTAGACATTTGACCAAAACTGTTTCTGCTATATGTATTGCACTTTCTGTTAGCTGTGGATAGTCAAAATTTAGGATCCTATAGAAACTTTCTGGTTTGCGGAAAACATTCAGTCCTGCACGTTTAGCTGATATCTTGTTGGTTGTATCGTACCCAGTCAGTGCATAGAGTGCCGGCACACCCTTTGTGGGCTTATCGTCCAGTGCTATGCAGATAATATTGATATTTTCATCTCTTAGTGTTGTTGAATCTTCCATTTCAAGGTTTTTCAGTATTTCTTCAATTTTAGCATTATATTCATTGAAATAGCTTTCACAACAGGGGTCATGAGTTTGGATATCCGCCGCAAAAACATCTACTTTCTGCACTGCTGCTGTTTCATTATAAACATGGTCCTTGAACAACATGGTTGCATTTAGTAGTTTTTGAGCCATTGGTTTTTCACAGATTCTGAACAATTTGTGTGTTTTCTTCTGTTTGGCTATCATACGAACTACACCACAAAAGATACAAACATTTTTAGTTACACTGAACTTTAATTTCTTACTGAATTGTTTAGATGTATCATTAATAGACCCTTGCTTAAATGATTCTGATTGCTTTAATGATAGAGTTGTTCTGTCAATTTTAGCCATATCCCTTTGAAAACGTCCGTATCAAGATAAGGTGTGGTATTTCATGATATCCTATTCTTGCACTGTCAATTTAAGTATCCTTGTAACTCGAATGTCATCTCTGTTTGCTTGTTAATTAAGCAAGTGAGACAATAACACTAAGGCCGATTTCACCACTGGAAAAGTACTCGGTTCGTTTCTTCTGACAGTATACACTCTAGATTGATTGGTTTAGACCTATATGTGGCAGAACGAGAGCTTTGGGATATCTCGTTTCAAAAAGAAACAACAATACTACTGTTAGATTGCTATTCAAAGCTAAGACTAAATTTTATATATAATCTTCACCTCATAATTACATATACACAGTTGTGTATTAATTTTTTATGAAGGGTATTTGCTTAGAAATAAGTATTCTTATCAAAATCATACAATTTTGTTACCATTTATCATGTTTTCTTATGAGAATGTGACCAAACCTGTGTCCTTATCCGTTCAGTGAAGGATACTAGTAATCATATCACTGTGTACACCGTGGCTACAGGGTGCTGTATCTAAAAATAGGTGTCATAGGATGGAAATTCCCAGCATAGGGTGTTAGGTGATGTACATGATATTCTAAGTACCAGATACAATTTCTGAACTATTCTCTATCAGTTTTCTGAAAATGTAGCTATACACACCAGACTCACTATTTTAGGCTATATAGAACATGAGTTATAATATAATATGCAAAATATTGTTAAAATTTGTGACCATCTGGACTTTTTTCGGCATATTAGAATATTCAAAGCCTCTAAGTTTCAATTACATTTGATTATTCATAAGATATTTGTAAAGAATTCATGCCAAAAGTTAATATTAGGCATAAATCATATAAAAATAATTACTTTTCTTCCCAATGTCCGTAAAAGAATAATTCTAGTTATATTTGATGAATTTCGACCTTGACTCTTACCCTAACTTATAAAGTTTTCCTTGAATCAAGAAAATAATGTCAGTAATTGATTACCCACCACCCAAAAATCATAAAATGAGGTATTGAACATACTTTCGTATCAAGCGGGTAAAAATTTTATTTTCAATATAGCTACCGGAGGCCATCTTCGATTGGTAATTTTCAGGTTGTCCGCCCCGAAAAGTCAATTTGGCACACACACCAAGTTCCTTGATGCCAAATTAGCCTAGAACAGTTGAACTATCCTCTCCTGAATTAAGTCCATGCATATCTATCCAGGTCCTAGACTTGTATGAGTTTTAGAGCAGTTAGGTCATTCAGATAAAAGAGAGAAAAATAAATAAATAAATAAATAAATAAATAAATAATTATATAAATAAATAAATAAATAAATAAATAAATAAATAAATAAATAAATAAATAAATAAATAAATAAATAAATAAATAAATAAATAAATAAATAAATAAATAAATAAATAAATAAATTAATTAATTAATTAATTAATTAATAGATAAATAGATAAATAGATAAATAGATAAATAAATAGATAAATAAATAAATAAATAAATAAATAAATAGATAAATAAATAGATAAATAGATATATAGATAAATAGATAAATAAATAAATAAATAAATAAATAAATAAATAAATAAATAAATAAATAAATAAACAAATACATAAATAAACAAATAAATAAATAAACAAATGAATAAATAAATAAATAAATAAATGAATAAATAAATAAATAAATAAATAAATAAATAAATAAATAAATAAATAAATAAATAAATAAATAAATAAATAAACAAATAAATAAATAAATAAATAAATAAATCTGTTTGATATCACCAACTCTCCTTGTCATGCTAGAACAGTGTCCTTACCTAGGACTTTGTAGCATAGAATTTAATTAACCATGCCCTATGCCCAACTCACTGGCGGTAGGGTTCGAACTCCCGTCATCTCGACCTCAGCCGCAATCAACGACGCTCTAACTCGCTTGGTCAGCGAGCATCCATAAAAGAAGAAGAAGAAAAAATAGTGAACTATATAAATGAAACAGAATGGGGAAAGGAAAAAGTATGAACAAGAAATACTTAAATATTATTGGCGCGTTCACGAATCACTTCTAATTCCCAAATCATTGGACATTTTAAAATTCATAACATAATGATCTATATAATTTTTAGTTTACGCAAATATCAATAGGAAATGTGTAGTTTTGTTTAAAGTTTCTATCAAGATGAATTTCTTTTATTTATGTTGTACACCGAAAATTCACTTTAAGTCCTGTATCGTTTCCAGAGTTTTTTTTTTGTTTTTTTCAAGTGTCCCTTTCTTTGAAGCCCGTTTTTATGACCATCTGTTATTGTGTCAAAAGAAAAAGAAGTAAAAACAGGAAACTATTCCCACAACAAAACGACATAAAAAGGCTCGGTACCGGAGCGAGTACAACATTTTCGGACCCATCCAAGTGCCAAAAATGTTATGTAGTGATTTTTTCATGTAAGGAAAGGAACTTCATAGTTATGGAAGCAAAGGAACGTGAGGTAAAATTACAATAAGACTCAAAAGAAGAATCAGAGAGGACACAGAGATTACTGAAGAAAATGAAAAGAAAAATCACTTAAAAATGAAAAGAAACACCATGTTAACGGTAATAAAAGAGTTATGAAAAAAAAAACTAACTATACGACTAGAAACCCAGAAATCGAAAATTATTGGAAAGACATATATCAGGATATGGCACCAGAAACCCAATTCCGGGTAGATAATTGTCAGATAAATCTAATATGATGTGCAAATGAAGAAAGAATGGTCACGCCAACTGAAGTCGTTGGAGGTAATTTAATTTTTAAAAATATCTAAATTGAAAATGGAAATAAGGATACAAAATGCACAAAGAATGTTCGAGTCCTGAAGCTACTGACCCTCCAGTATGTGCTCTCTAGAGTTTTGCTTCGTAAGATGTATTAGCATATACAAACGTTTAGTTTCTTCACTCTTATTGACCCGTGTTTTGAAAATGAAAATGAAAATACTTATTTTCAGAATATGTCACCTCCTTTGCTTCTATAACATACGATCGCATTGACAAGTGACGATCGTATTCTGTTTCTGAATGTTATAAGAATAGATTATATTGAGTATTTGATCCGTCTCTAGTCAATCGAGGGTTTTCATCTTCTATTCTTATGCAACAATTATTACTATTAACCCCACATACGATTGGAGTGACAAGTGACGATAATTTTGTTTCTGAATAGTAAACGAATAGATTATATTCAGGCTTAGATCTATCTATAGTCAATCGAGCGTTTTCATCCTCTATTCTTATACAACCATTATTTATGCACTGCTGTTTCCTAACCCCAGTAGATCACGTCGACACTACATAAAACGAAAAGTCACCCATTTATTATCCACTATCACCCAATTTGTGATATTTCATGCATAATGCGGATCCTATACCACCACCTGATGGACTGGGACCATACTAATTTGATTTTATGTGAAACCGACAAGATAAGGAGAAACAGTCTAGAAGCAGCAATTATTCAGAGTTCAAATACTATATAACAAAACAGAAGCATGTTTAATATTGGATCCCGTTTAGTTAAATTAATTCCTGTAGTTAGAAAAACTTTAAATAGCACTCCATGGAATGACCTGTCCTAGTGTCCTTTCCTCGTCTATTCCAAGAAGGTTCCTTTCTCATTTGGTGTCTACTCTGACCATATTATCGGCAATTGACAGGAGGAACTTGCCTTGTTCCTACATCTCACTGGCGTCATTTATCACAGTATAACGATTCGACAAATGTCATTTGAGTTCATTTCAAAATTAAAGAACAAAATTCATGAATGCAAATTCGTCATACATTGAGTCTTTACTTCTCCTGTTGCAACGGTTTTGTAAATGAGTGTCCGAAATATGTATCAGAATATAATTATTCTTCTTTATCAACCCCACTTGTCTATACATAACATAAAAAACAATAAAATTGAAATGATACTATTATAACGAAAGTAGATATGTTTAGAAACATCATAATATTATGAAAAAATCATAATAACTTTTATCATACTATGTGGCATTTTACCTTTTCCAGGTGTTGGTATTATTAGTTCATTTATTTTTGTGAGATCTGGTCGCTCGCTGTTGTACTTTTTCTTTTTATATTAGTACTGCACCGTCAGGTGTATTGGCTGCATGTTATTGTGCGGATAAAAGCAGCTCGGTAGCATGCAGCTGATACTTATGGTCTATATGGGGTGCCCCTACGGACCAGTGACACACATAATTTTGTCCATAGTAGAGGAAATCTTTATTTATAGAGAAATTATGATATTTTATTATACCGCGACTGTCCCACCGTTATGCTGTCCCCCCAATCTTGTTATTGTCTTGTACTACTTCTTTGAATATTCATTTTTTTTTTATTTCACCGAACCCTGTTGTGGGAAAAAAGAATATTGCTACCAAGTCTTCCCACTTGAGTTGTAAAAGGCGACAAAAACGATACGGTGATAGGACTAGGAATCCTTCTCTCTATAGCGCCAAAGGGGACATTCCTTAAAATAATAGTAATAATAATAATGATAAATAAATAAGTAAATAGATAAATAAATAGATCAATCAATCAATCAATCAATCAATCAATCAATCAATCAATCAATCAATCAATCAATCAAAGTCATAAAAGAATCTGGGAGCTTTTTCCAACCTAAACCCTAAGGACTGGGTCTTTTAATGTACGTGGATGTGGTACAGATGAGACTAAAATGGAAAAACATATGAATCTGTTTTCCCTTAAAAAGCGTAGACTTAGAGGTGACTTGGTACAGGTCTTTAAAATTGTAAAGGGTATTGGCAACATCAAAAGTGACAAAATTTTCACACTGAATGAGAATCAGACAAGAAACAATGGTCTCAAACTGTCCGGAAATAGATTCAATTTGGATGTGGGTAGAAACAACTTCACCAACCGTGTAGTTAATTAAAGGAATAAACTTCCTGCAGAGGCAGTGCAATGTAGCTAAGTTCAAAGCTTTAAGAATCATTTAGATAAACACCTAAGCAAGATGCTGTAATGATTACACAGAACAAAAATTTTTTTTTTTTACTGGAGATGTGTAAAGTGATTTAGACTAATTTGGGTACGCTGATTTCAAAAATTATAACCGTTTTGCTGTATCACGTCAGGATTTTCAGTGACAGAAATATTCCCATTGCCTAGAAGTCAGGATTTCAATGAAATTTACAAAAATTCATTTATTCATTTATTTCATCATGAATGCTTCAAAATTATAGAAATTACAAAAAAACTCCACTAGAATGTAATTAAAAATGCTTTAGGCATTTGGCTTTGCGTTTGTGCTGTCACTGCAGAATGTCATCGTGTCTTTCATCTCAAAGAACTCAGCCATGTCTCTGTGACGTGCTCTGAACAAGGATATCTTGGTGTTAGGTTCAAGTAGATTCCACTGCTGCAGCCTTGATCCAAGCAGCTCTGCCTTCGCCTTTGACAGCGAGAGATCTCTTACAAGATCATTTAAGTCTCCCTGGTTAAGAAGGTGTGGTTCTTGAGTGTCGGGTTCAAAAGGTTCATCATCACCATCCTCTTCACCACTGCTTACAGCTATGTTCTGATCAGCTGGAGGTGTTGGAACGGGGTTCTCGTCATCATGAGGCACAGGTTTACGAGCAGAGACGCAGTCAGCATACTTGATGTGGCCTTTATTCTTCTTGTTGAAGCCGGCGATGCTTGTGCAGCAGAAATAACAATCATCATGATGATTCTGCGGCTCACGCCATATCATGGGCACCGCAAATGGCATGCTCGCGCGCTTGCCCACCAACCACTGAGTCAAGGCTGTGTGGCAGCTTGTGCAGCAGATGTGTGGTGCCCAGCTCTGTTCTTGGTCCCCCACCTTACACCCGAAGTAGTGAAAGTAGGCGGCCTTCATTTTCACTGCTGTAGATATACTTCGCCGTTGATCTTTTTTGGTATACCGACCACAGACATAACAGAAGTTGTCAGGATGATTGGTACAGGAACGCCTACTCATCTTTATCTGAAAGAAAGAAATATAACACAAGTTAACAACAATTGTACGAAATAGACATGTTAAAGACATATGCAAATTTCATTGAAATCCTGACTTCTAGGCAATGGGAATATTTCTGTCACTGAAAATCCTGACGTGATACAGCAAAATGATTATGATTTTTGAAATCAGCGTACCCAAATTAGTCTAAATCACTTTACACATCTCCAGTAAAAAAAAAAATTTAATTTGTTGTTCAGTGTTATCATTTATCTTATATTATTTGCTTTTTTGTTTGGTTATAATTTGTCTGTTTGATTCTCATTTATTATTAGTTATATGTCAATTTATTATTATTTACTATTTATCTGTTTGTTTATTATCTAACTATACCTATGCATTTATTTATGTATTTTATTCATCATTTACATCATTATATTTTTTATTTATTCATTTATTATTATTATGATTTTTTCGCATCCGACCTAGATATAGACCAAAAGGTCTCCTGTCGGCATGCTCCGCCTTTGTAATCCTTTGTAAAATAGGCAGTATGTTTGTGAGAAGATGGGTGTTTTGGCATTGAGTAAAAATGAGCTGAGGGGAGATTTTGAGTTTGGGAGTATAGTTGGGAGGGACTTAGTAGTGAAGAGAGGACGAAGGAGAGAAGGGGTGGTTATACTAGTAAGTGAAGAGGTAGGTAAACGTGTGGTGTAGTGGAAGAAGGTTTCTTCAAGGTTAATGTGGATGAAGGTGAAACTGGGAGGGGAGATGTATGTTTTTGTAAGTGCATATGGACCTGGTAGTGAGGAAAGTGTAGAGTAAAGGGAAGATTTTTGGATATATTTAAATGAGTAAATAGAGGGTTTAGGGAGAAATGTTAATGTAGTGGTATTGGGAGATCTTAATGCTAAGGTGGTAGGAAATTAACCAATAGACGGAATGGTTAGGAAATGTGGAGTTCAAGGAAAAAAGTCGTAGTGGAGAGTTGATGTGGAGATGTGTCTAGAGAGAGAGCTAATGATAGTAAATACAGTGTTTAGGAAGAAAGTCAAGTATAAGTACACATGGGAGAAGATGGTGGATGGAGGGGTGGTAAGTAGGGTGTTAATGGACTACATAGTGGTAACCAGGAGGGTAGTAGGAAGAATAGAGGATGTGCATGTTCTAAGGAATAGAGGGGGGAATATCAGATTTTTTTTGTTTGTTTTTTAATAAGTTGAGAGCGAAAGATGGAGAAAGAGGAAAAGAACAGAAGATAGGGAAGTGCTAAGAGCAAACTGCTTAAATGAGAAAGAAAAGGAGAAGGCGTAAAAGAAAAAGCTGAGAGAAGATTAGGAGGGAGTGAAGGATAGAGTACAACTAGGAGTGGAGGAGGAATGGAGATGGTACAAGGAGGCAGTCACAAGGTGTGCAATGTTGGTGTGTGGAACAAGGAGGCTAGGAAATGCAGTGGAAGAGGAATGGGGATGGTACAAGGAAGGAGTCACAAGGTGTACAAAGTTGGTGTGTGGAACAAGGAGGATAGCAAATACAGTGTTTAGAAAGAAAGTCAAGCATAAATATATATGGGAGAGGGTGGTGGATGGAAGGGTGGTAGGTCGGGCGTTAATGGACTATATAGTGATAACCAGGAGGATAGCAAGAAGAATTAAGGATGTACATGTTCTAAGGAGAGTGGGGAAAATATCAGATAATTTTTTTGTGGAAAATATCTTGAGAGTGGAGGATAGATAGAGAAAGAGGAAAAGGACAGAAGGTAGGGAAGTGCTTAGAGTAAACTGCTTAAATGAGAAAGAAAAGGAGAAGGCGTACAAGAGGAAGCTGAGAGAGGAGTGGGAGGGAGTGAAGGATAGAGAGGAACTAGGAGTGGAGGAAGAATGGGGATGGTACAAGGAGGGAGTCACAAGGTGTGTAAAATTGGTGTGTGGAACAAGGAGGACAGTAGAAAATAGAAGGAAGGGTAGTGAGTGATGGGATGAGGAAGCAAAGAAGGACATTGAATAGAAGAATTGAGTATTCACACATTGGTTACAAAAGAGGACGAGAGAATCATATGAGAGATACAAAGAAAAGTGAAGTAGAGCATAAGATAAAGGAGGCAAAGAAAAGAACAGGTGTGAAATGGGGTAAATGTATGACATTTTTTTTTCAAGAAATAAAAGTATGTTTGGGAAATAAATTAAGCGAGGAAGCGAAGGCAAATCAAGAAAAGGTAAAAGGTACAGATTGAGAGATGATAATGGAAAAGACAGCTGTATTAGGAAGATTGACAGAGTTCTTTAGGGAGTTTCTAAATGTGATGGAGGGTAGGTGGTGAAAAGTAGTTACAAGGGGAAGTACTAAGAAAATGGAAGTGATGAGTGAGGAAAATGGAAGCGAAATATGTAAAGGTGACGTGAAAGCAGTTGTTAAGATGATGTGAGCAGGTGGGGCACGTTGGTTGGATGGGTATCGTGCAGAAGGTCTAAAAAAGGGAGGTACAGTGATAGTAGATTGGCTGGTGAGTTTATTTAATGTTTGTTTAAAAGAAGGTAGTGTCGGAGGACTAGAGGAGTGCATGTATAGTTTCAGTTTACAAGGAAAAGAGGGACAAGTATGAGTGTAGTAGTCTCAGAAGGATCAGTTTGTTGAGTATAGTTGGGAAGGGTTATTGTTTGAGAGGATTAGCAGAGGAACAGAAGGAGTAGTAGGTGAGGAGCAATGTGGGTTTAGAACAGGTCGGGGTTGCGTAGATCAGATGTTTGTGGTAAGACAGATATGTGACAAAGCTTTAAAAAAAGTTAAGGATTTTTGGGGGCCTTTAGATTTTTGGTATAGGCTTATGGCAGGGTAGACCGGAAGGCATTGTGGGGGGAGGGTATTGCAAATATATGGGATAAGAGGAAAGTTGTTAAGTCGAGCAGTCAAATGTTTTTACGAGAGTAGTAGAGCCTGTGTTAGAATCAGAAATTGAGTGCGTGAGTGGTTTGAGGAAAAGGTGAGATTTCAACAAAGATGTGTTATGTCGCCTTGGCTGATCAATTTATACATGGAAGTTGTGGTACGTGAGGTAAACGCAAGAATAATGGGTCGGGGATTGGAGATGGTTAACGAAAATGGAGAAAAGTGGTAGGATCAGAAAATGGATTGAGGAAGTTAGTGACAGAGTTTGGAAAGGTGAGTGAAAGAAGGAAATTGAAGATAGATGTGGGTAAATGTAAGGTGATAAGATATACAATAGAAGAAAGTCAAAGAAAACAGAAAGTGAGTATTAAGGGAGAAAGACTGGAGAAAGTGGATAGTTTTAGATACTTATGTGCGAATGTGGCGGGAAAAGGAGGATTGGAGGTGAAGGTAAAATGTAGATTGAGAGAAGCAAGTAAATACCTAGGGGAATTAAAAACTGTAATGGGAAATAGACATTTGCGTATGGATGCTATGAGGAGATTGTATGAAGGAAGGATTGTGCTGACAGCACTGTATTGGGCAGAAACATGAAACATAAGAGAGGAGGAGTTTGAATGTGTTTGAGATGAAGTGCCTGGGAAATATGATAGGGGTTACTATGCTGGATAGAGTGAGAAATGAGGAGGTGGGGAGGAGAATGAGGGTAGAAAGGGACTAGAGAGATAGGGTTGATGAAAGAGTATTAGGATGGTTTGGACACATGGAAAGAATGAGTGAAGAAAGATTAGTAAAGGAGGTGTGGAAGGCAGAGGTAGAATAAGTGAACATGAGGAGGCTACCAAGGATGAGGTGGATGGATGGGGTAAAAGGGGCATTGGGAAAGAGGGGAATGTCTGTTGAGGAGGAATGTTAGAAGACAGAAGATAGCTGTGAATGGAGAATGGTAGTGTATGGATGATGCTGTTGTAAGAGGCTGGTAGATAAAGGTAGATAACTAAGGTAGGTAGAGGGGTAGGTGGCGATAATTTTATCTTATGTGTTGGATGTTTATAAAACACAAGCACCGAAAGAGTTGCATAATTTTGCTCACCATTGAAAGTTTATAAAAAATTGCTAGGGTACAGATTTTAATGCTGATGTGACAATATGTAAACTAAACCATATCTGCCTTCGATATTGAGACTGCTTGTGTAACAGTCATTTTGATTGGATAAGGGTGGAGGAGGAGAAAAAAAAGATATTGTTACATAGGAGAAAAGTCACGCCATTAGGGGAGGTACTTATTTGTAACCATAAAGATCACTGGATGAATAAGGTAGTGACGTCGGAGCAGAAGTGAATTAATGAGTGGATTGAGGATCCCAGGCGCTGCTACCATTGTCGACCCCATCACTTTCAAGTCCAGTCTCTCCGTAATTACTGTATTTAATTCAATTTAACTGTTCCCTTCTATGATATTATATTTCCTCATTCACTTTCCTTCTACCATATTTTTTTTTCTCTTCTTCACTAATTCCCTCCAACGTTATTGTCTTAGGTACACCAGAGGACTCCCGACTACGATCCTCAATCCACTCACTAAGTCACTTCAGCTCGGACGTCACTAGCTTATTCATCCAGTGATCTTTAAGGTTACAAATAAGTGCCTCCCCTAAATGCGTGACTTTTCTCCCATGTACCAATATTTTTTCTCCTCCTAAACCCTTCTCCAATAAGAAAGACTGTTACAAAGTCTTAAGCAATACTGCTTCAACAAGCAATTTCGATGTCGAAGGCAGAAATGGCTTAGTTTACATATTGTCAAATCAGCATTAAAATCTGTACCCAAGCGATTTTTTATAAACTATAGATGGTGAGCGAGATTATGCAACTCCTTCGGTGCTTGTGTTTTATGAACATCCAACACATAAAATAAAATTCTCGCCACCTACCCCTCTATATACCTTACTTATCTACCTTTATGTACCAACCTCTTATAGCTGTGATGCATGAAAGGGAGTGGGTGGGGGTATGGGGGTGAGAGAATATGTGTGAAAAATAAATTAACGCATGCCGAAGGGATTTCTTCCCGTCTTCTCTTTTTCTGCATGTTTCATTCATCAAAGTAGCTGCCCCTCACTTAACCCTTCTTAGGTAAAGTGGGGTCAGACAGACCCCATGCTTTTTTTGCTTTTTACTTTTAATATACTAATATATTGCATATAGAAATGTTCTCCCCTATACCTTCTTGACGAGTGGAGTAGTTTAAGGGGGTGATAGGGTCATTCCTGAATCTTGCTCTATTTAAGTTTTATAGAGCTTTTGAGCCCGTCAGACCCCACTTTACCTGAGGTGTGAGTAGCATGGGGTTTGTCATATAAATGTTTTATCATTTATATTTATGGGTAAATAATAATTTCTTCTTTTTTGTAATTTTTTTATGACTGTTATGTTGAATTTTACTTAGCTTTGTTTCAATTTTGTTTGTTTTCGATGGTGATGGTATCATTTGGAATGGATTATAATTGTGTTGGCTAGGGAATCATAGTTCATTACCATTTCGTTTTTTTATCTATTTGTCGTTATTCTGGGTAACTATTACCTACACTGCAAAAGGCCAATGTGTCAGGAACATTCAACCCCCGTCTGCAATGACTGCAATTAGATTCTTCAGTATCACAAAGTCAAAATAATTACCTCTGATTTTTTTCAGATTTTATGGTTTATGAAACACATTTATTATTCATTTGTTGTGGGTCTGCTTTTCCCTAAGATAGTTGGGACATTAGTCTCTACAAAATAAGGATGACTAACCGCTTTACTTTTCCTGTTTTTAGTCATGTATAGTCACTTTCAAGCATGTAAATGGAAGAAGATAAGTTGAAGTACATACGTTTTGATTTCTATATTACTAAATGCAGTGAAAGTATTTTCTTTTTTTCTGTTTGGGGTAATAAAAATTACCCCCGATTTTTTTCAGATTTTATATTTTTTTGACACACATTTATTATTCATTTGTTGTGGTTCTGTTTTTCCTTAAAGATAGTTAGGAAACTGATCTCTACAAAATAATGATGACCAACCGCTTCACGTTTCATGTTTTCAGTCAAGTACCCTCTAAATTCAGTAATACCTTATTTTTCATCTTTTTTTTCTTATTTTTTTTGTAATTTTCACTAAAAAATATTTCTAACAATTATGGTCACTTTCAAGCATGTAAATGGAAGAAGATAAGTTGAAGTAGTTATATTTTGATTTCTATATCACTAAATGCAGTGGAAGTATTTTTTTATATTTGTTTGTTTTTGGGGTCTGTCAGACCCCGCATTACCTGAGGTGTTTCCCCAAAAAAGCTTTAGCTGAGCAGGGTTAAACACTTATTCTGAGCTAAGACCTATGCAGAATGATCCATTAGCCTTTGTTCCTCACATTAAATCTCTTTCTGCATGTGGTATATACATTATATATATAAATATTGCGTGACCTATACTATATTATTTCAGTTTTAGAAAAAATAAAATAAAAGGGATTACCAAATACATACATACATATACCAAAGGCTTTTTCCCCCTACACGGTGATTAGCCAAAAAGAAAAAGGCATAGAAACCACTCCCACCCATTCCATTTCCTATATATTCCACTCCCCTCCACCCTCCTCCCTCCCACTTATCTTGGCACCTCCTGGATGACGGGTCATCCCTGCATCCTGTCCACTGCCCTGGGTCAGAAGCAGTGTCGCAAGACACAGCACATCCACAGCAAGGCCGCATCATAAATTCGGCGACCCCCCCCCCCCCATGCAGAAAAGGAGAAGACGGGGAAAAATCCCTTCGGGCTGCGTCAATTTTTTTCTCATACATACTTCCTCACCCTCATCCCCCACTCACTCCCCCTCACGCATTACCGCATCATCTATACACAACCCCTCTCCATTCACCCTTGTCTTTTGTTCTCTCCCGTCCTTCCTCCACAGATATTCCTCTCTTTTATAATGCACCTTTCACCCCATCCATCCATCTCATCCTCGGACGCCCCCTAATATTCACTTCTTCCACATCTACCTTCCACACTTCTTTTACTAATCTTTCTTTCCATGTATCCAAACCATCCTAATACTATTTCATCAACCCTATCTCCTAGCTCCCTTTCCACACCTGTTCTCCTCCTCACCTCCTCATTTAAACTCTATCCAGCCTAGTAACCCCTATCATACTTCTCAGACATTTCATCTCAAACACATTCAAACTCCTTCTCTCTTCCTCTCTCATGTTCCATGTTTCTGCCCCGTACAATGCTATTGGCACAATCACTCCTTCATATAACCTCCTCTTCGCATCCATTCCCAGATGTCTATTTCTCATTACACTTTTCAATCCACTGAGGCATTTACTCGTTTCTCTCAATCTACATTCTACCTCCAGCCACACTCCTCCCTTTCCTGACACATTCACACCCAAGTATCTAAAACTATCCACTTCCTCCTGTCTTTCACCCTTAATTCTCACTTCCAGTCTGCTGTCCCTATCTCCCCTTGTACATCTCATCACCTTACTTTTGCCCACATTTATCTTCAGCTTCCTTCTTTCACACACCTTCTCAAACTCTGTCACTAACTTCCTCAATCTCTCCTCTGATCCTGCTACAAGCGCAGTGTAGTCAGCAAAGAACAATTGGCTCACCACCCACTTTTCTCAATTTTCTTTAATCATCTCCAACCCCTGACCCACTACCCTTACATTCACCTCTCGCACCACCCCATCCATGTAAAGATTGAACAACCAGGGCGACATAACACATCCCTGACGAAGTCCCACCTCTACCTTAAACCATTCACTCTCTCAATTTCTAATCCTAACACAAACTCTACTACTCTCGTAAAAAATCTTGACTGCTCTTAACAGTTTTCCTCCTATCCCATATATCTGCAGTACCTCCCACAGTGCCTTCCTGTCTACCTTGTCGTAAGCCTTTTCCAGATCCATAAAAGCCCAAAATACATCCTTTCCTTTTCTTATAGCTTTCTCACATATCTGTCTTACCACAAAAATCTGATCTACACAACCTCTACCTGTCCTAAAGCCACACTGTTCCTCACCAATTACTTCCTCTGTTCCTCTCCTAATCTTCTCAATCAAGACCTACCCATACGCATTCCCAACTACACTCAAAAAGCTGATCCCTCTGTAACTACTGCACTCACATTTGTCCCCCTTTCCCTTGTAAAGCGGAACTATACAGGCACTCCTCCAGTTGTCCGGCACTCTACCCTCTCTTAAACAAACATTAAATAACCTCACCAGCCAGTCCACCATAATTGTGCCTCCTTTCTTCAGACATTCTGCATGGCAATCAATCCAGGCCAGGTGCCTTACCTGCTCTCATCATCTTAACAGCTGATTTCACTTCATCCTGCCCTATTTCTCCTCCATTTTCCTCACTCATCACTCTCATTTTCTTAGTGCTTTCCACTGCAACTACCTTTCCCTCCCTATCCTCCTTCATATTTAGCAACTCCCTAAAATACTCTGCCCACCTTCCTCTCACTGCCTTCTCTTCCATTATCATCTCTCCATCTGCACCTTTTACCTTTTCTTCTCTACCTGATTCGCCTCCTCTTTCTCTTTTAATTTCCTTCCAAAACATCTTTTTATTACTTTCAAAATTTTCTGTCATACTCTTACCCCATTTCACATCTACTCTCCTCTTTGCTTCCTTTATCCTATGCTTAACTTCCCTTCTCTTTACTTTGTACCTCTCATACGATTCCCTCGCCCTAATTTGTAGCCAATCTATGAATACCTGCTTCTTCTCTTCTACACCCTTTTTTGCTTCCTCATCCCACCACTCACTACCATTCCATCTATTTCCTCCTGCCCTCCTTGTTCCACTCACCATCTTTGCACACCTTATGACTCCCTCCTTGAACCATCCCCATTCCTCCTCCACTACTAGTTCTACTCTATCCTTTACTCCCCCCCAATCCTCTTTCAGCTTCTTCTTAAACTAATTCTCTTTTTTTTCTCATTTAAGCAGTTCATTTTAAGTACCTTCCTGCCTTCTTCCCTTTTCCTCTTTCTCCACCTATTCTCCACTCTCAATTTACCTTCCACCAGAAAATTATCTGATATTCCCCGACTCTCTCCCCTTAGAACATGTACATCCTTAACTCTTCCTACCATACTCATGGTCACCACTATATAGTCCATTAACGCCCTATCTGCCACTGTTCCATCCATCACCTTTTCCCATGTGTACTTACGCTTGACTTTCTTCTTAAACACTGTATTTGCTATCATCAACTCTCTTTCAAGACATATCTCCACCATCAATTCTCCACTACGATTTTTACCTGGAACTCCATACTTGCTAATCACTCCGTCTATTGGTTCATTTCCTACCCTAGCATTAAGGTCTCCCAATACAACTACATTGACATTTCTCCCTAATCCCTCTATGCACTCATTTATATCTACCTAAAAAGCCTCCCTTTCCTCTACGCTCTTCTCACTACCAGGTCCATATGCACTTACAAAAACCCACATCTCCCTTCCCAGCTTCACCTTCATCCACATCAATCTTGATGAAACTTCCTTCCACTCCACTACCCGCTTACTTTTCTCTTCACTTACTAGTATAGCCACCCCTTCTCTTCCTCGTCCCCTCTTCACTCCTGAGTACCTCCCAGCTACACTCGCAAACTCACAGTTGCCTTTTCCTTTCAAATTAGTTTCACTCAAAGCCAGCACATCCATCTTTCTTCTCACAAACATACTGCCTATCTCTTCCCTTTTACTCTCATCTGTATCACATCCACGCACATTAAAAGACCCAAACCTTATGTTACTGGTTGGAAAACTCCCAGATCCTTTTATGCCTTTACTTCTTTTTTTAGGAATGTCCCCTATTGGGGCTACAGGTGGTAGGACTCTTAATCCCATCCCCCGTCCCGTCCCGTTTTTTTTTTTTTTTTTTTTTTTTTTTGTCTTCTTTTACGACTCAAGTGGAAAGACTTGGAGGTAGCATTCTCTTCCCTCACCACAGGGTCGGCGAAAAAAGGAAATGAATATTCAGAGAAATGATACAGGACAGTAACAAGGGGTTGAGGGACAGCATAACGGAGGGATAGTCGTAGTATAAAAGTGTCATCATTTCTCTATGAACAGAGTTTTCCTCTATCACAGATAAAATGATGTGTGCCTCTGATCCGTAGGGGCGCCCCATAGAGACCCTAAAGTATCAACTGCATGATACTTTGCCACAATAACATGCAGCCAATACCCCAATAGATAAAATGAATAAATGAAACGAATAAGATGAATAAGATCAATGGAATAAATAATAGATAAGTAAATAGATAAGGTGAAGTAATAGATAGAAAATAATAAACAAATAGTTAAAAGGAGAAACGAACATATAGATAGATAAATAAGCAAGCAAATACATTAATATGTGAACAGATATATACAAATAACTAAACAAATAAATAAACAGATGAATGAATAATAAATAAATGAATGAACAAATAAATCAATAAATAGGTTAAAAAATTGGTAAATAGAAGCTTAGTGAAACCAATATTGGATTTTAAGGCCTAAGAACCACAGGAGTGAGTAAGTGAGTGTACATAGATGAACGAATAGACAAATGAATAAAGAGATATTAATTAAATAATCCTCAGCTTACGCTTCTCAGCCTTCAAGGTTCTCTTCACAATAGACAAGTATGTGACAGTTTACATAAGCACACAAAACATAACTAAAAAAAACACGTTGACATGTAGACAAATATAAATACTACAAACTAATGGATGCCATGTGACACAGTAAACATCTGTAAACTTCGTAAAAATTAACCCTGTAAGTTACGGATAAAGGTTAATGAATCCTGATAATCAGGTAATCCTGTCTTAGGTATAATTCTTGGATATGTTGCCAAACGATTAGTGTCAGACATGGTCATTATAGTCTTATTTAAATTGTCGTAACTTAGGAGATGTTTCTAGTATCGAAAAAAATATGTCGATCTTTTCACAGTATCACAGAAAAACCTGCCATTCTACCTCATGCAATTAATTAAATAGAAACAAAAATACATACGGGAGCGGACGATAATTATGTTGAGCAAGTATTCGATTCAACAAGTAAAACAAACTCAGCACAATAAGCGGGAGGAAAATAAACATAATGAACACATAAAGATGGCTAATGTTTAATTTGCAATATATTTGAAAGCAAGCATGAACATACCAGACGAGACTAATACACACATATTCATTCATATACCATAATACACAAACGCAACATTATAAAAGACTACAAAACAATACCACAAAACAAACATATTAAATATATACAGTCACACAAAGACAAAGCAAACAAAAACAACTAAAACAAGGGTCATAAAAACGCACACACGCAAAACAAAAACAAAGGAATGTACGCACAATCGCACACGCAAAAAAGTAAAGGAAGATAGCAAATATTGTACATAAGGCATTATGACAAAGACAAAAGCGCATCTGAAATCAATCTCCAGGGAATACGGCAATTCAGTGCGGCCTAGGGGAAGACAAGAGCTCGACAGGAGACACGAGAGACAAGGCAGAGAATGAAAGACAGACAGACAGACAGAGAGAGAGAGAGAGAGAGAGAGAGAGAGAGAGAGAGAGAGAGAGAGAGAGAGAGAGAGAGAGAGAGAGAGAGAGAGAGAGAGAGAGAGAGAGAGAGAGAGAGAGAGAGAGAGAGAGAGAGAGAGAGAGAGAGAGAGAGAGAGAAGTGAAGGGGGTAGAATGAGAGTAGTGTTTTCTTTCCTTTTGGAGAACCACACTATCCTCTAAAGGTTGACGGGACATTTCCACTCCCACCCCATCTCAGCACTGATACCGCAAATCTACAGCCCCCTCACCTCACCCATACTTCATTCCATACTTACTTTTCTGTACTGTCCCCTGTGTTTGTTACACTTGTTGATGTGCGTGCGTACGTGCGTGTAAATGTGTAGGTGTGCGTGCGTTTGTTTGTTCGTTCTCTAGCTCGGTCGTTGGTTCATTGATTCGTACGTCAATCTCCTGTCTCTCATTAGCTATCATCTACTTTTTTTTTCTTGTCTTTTCGCCTTCTCAGTTATTTTATAAACAACCTAGCTCGATATTCATAAAGTAGGGATTTATATGTTCCTCTCAAGGCCTGCCTTATACTTAAGTTCGAGTCCCGCACTTCACTTTGGTTTTCATCAGTGACTGTTATATGCATTAACAGTCTAAACAAATAGGATGAAAGTGACGATTCCGGTTGCAGCTATGCGCCTCCTGGCGTATGTTCATCACGGGGTTTCATATGCGTTAATAGCATAATCGGAAGCGCACGGGTTCGATCTCCACATTTCTCTCCGATTACCAGCAGTGACTATTATGTGCCTCAAGAGTCCCTAAAACACATAATAGGGAAAATGTGACGGTTTTGACCGCAACTAGTTAGTGCCTCCAGGCTTTTTTTTTTTTTTTTTTTTTTTTTTTTTCTTTCTTTTTGCTATTGGCATAATCTAATAATATTGGCACGCGGGTTTGAATTTCGCGCTCATCTCCGATTCTCAATAGTGACCGTTACCTGCCCCAACAGGTCTCAACGCCTTTCTTATTGGACTCCTTACTTCCCATCCTCCGACTGGCCACGCGTAGAATCTTTCTCCTCCCTGTATCCCTCAGTCATATCTCTTACGAACATTATAACCCTCGTTGCAGTTCCCCTCCATCACTTTGGTTAATTGCCTCGCCCCTTCCGGTCCTCTGATCCACTTTTCCTGATTGCCCTGGATCTTCAGACTCCTCCTCCATCACTTTCTGTTTCCGCTCTCCTTAGGCTCTGTTCACACTTGCGGTTTCAGCCACGGCGGTTCAATTACAGCGTAAGTCAATGGAGGTGTTCACACAAAAGTGCGCAATGTTTTCTTTGACTGCGATACCATCGTGGTTTCCCCACGGTTCAAACCACTAGTATGAATAGGGCCTTCCAGTCTGATGCCTACTTCTGTCTAATACTTCAACCCTGAGGATAGCTGCCGTCAGACAATTTTATTCAGCCAAGGGAAGAACCCATCAGTCAAATGGTTATTTATCTTTTTAAAGCACTATATCTTCTCCAGCTCACTGTAAATCCTCTTTAAGTTTCTGCGCTATATATATCTACTGTATATACAGACTGAATTCATATCTAGTGACACCAAAATAGCCACATAATTCCTGATCTTCTACTTCCTAACTCGTGACGTATTCTATCAATTATGCAATTTCAAGAAAAGCATTTGCATGGAAGGGGCTGACTTTAATCCTTACCATTTGACGCCACTTATTCTTATTAAATATTCTGACGATGGCTTCATGAAAAAAATCCTCAATGGGTCATTTGGAAATCGTCATGCTTTGGAGAAGCCTCACCCTTTTTATTCTACTGTATAACGTAACTGATTTTGATAATCAGAACTTATGTAGGAGATCTTAAAGCACTCCCGACCTTTTGGTAGTTCTGAATAATCTTTCAGTCCTTGTTGTCTTAATTATGCTATTTGTTGTTTGATTCTATTTGCACATATCACCAACGATATAAAGAGAACCGAGCAGAACATGACAGAATAGAACTGAATAGAATAGAATAGAATAGAATAGAATAGAATAGAATAGAATAGAATAGAATAGAATAGAATAGAATAGAATAGAATAGAATAGAATAGAATAGAATAGAATAGAATAGAATAGGACTGAACAAAATAAAATACACATATACAGACACAGTAAGCACACACACACACACATACATATACACACACAGTGGCGCAGTGGTAGAGTTTCCGTCTGCCACTACGGTGGTCCGGGAGCTGGGGATGTGTGTGCATGTAAAGTTACAGCATTACCCATTTATCGGTCATATATGAACCCTGAGCTTTTTTCCGGGAGGGAAATAACTGTCGATCACGAGTCCAACACGTAATCCAAGACTATGGTGAATCTCACACACACACACGCACACACACACACACACACACACACACACACACACACACACACACACACACACACACACACACACACACACACACACACACACACACACACACACACACACACGCACACACACACACGCACGCACGCACGCACGCACCCACACACGAATGCACGCACGCACGCACGCACACACACACACACACACACACACACACACACACACACACACACACACACACACACACACACACACACACACACACACACACACTCTCTCACTCACTCTCACACACTCACTCACTCTCACACACACACTCACTCACACACACACACACACACACACACACACACACACACACACACACACACACACACACACACACACACACACGCACGCACGCACGAACGCCCGCCCGCACACGCACGCACACACACACACACACACACACACACACACACACACACAAAATCTAACACACAACACACACACACACACACACACACACACACACACACACACACACACACACACACACACACACACACACACACACACACACACACACACACACACACACTCACACACACACACACACACACACACACACACACACACACACACACACACACGCACACACACACGCACGCACGCACGCACGCACACACACACACACACACACACACACACACACACACACACACACACACACACACACACACACAAACACACACCTTAAGATTGCGAAAACTCTTCTTGTTTGACCTATTTTTTTTTTGTTCACTGATTAGGTGGAAAATGAAACTGAACATACTTGGAAATGCATCACTGAAGGACATCTTGATACTATACAGTACAAAGGAAAGAAGTCTAATTCATTGAAATATCCTTTGTCGATAGACCTCAGCCTAATTAATTAATAATTACTTGGAAGCCTGAATTCGGCACGAGAGGTGCCGAGATAGGTTTAATTACTACTTATTTATCTTTGTTAAAGAATTGACATATCATGTAAAAAGATATTTCTTTCACAAGTGCCATGTAAAATAGAATCTTAATACACAATAGAGTCGTATTCATCCTACTCAAATAATAATGAATAAAAAAAAAAATGCTTCAAAACAGTCTACTGAAACACTGTCCCTCACAGTAATGGACCTTACATATTGATATATGACCTTTTTATCCCTGAATTAACAGTGAATCAAGGAATACGGTACAGAAACTCATTATTACATATGTGTAAAGTTACGACAAATAAATTAACAAGCTTTGCCACTTGGGTTCGAACCCATATGCGGCTCCTTACCACAGAGGAAAGACATTACTATTGTACCACACTTGATCGTTTCTTTTATACGATCAAGTGTGGTACAATGGTAACGTCCTTGCTTTGTGGTAAGCAGTCGCTCATACATGAGATCGAGTTTCATTAGCAGAGCATGTTAATCCATTACTAATATTAAGTAACTTGCATAGTAGGAGGATTAGGCCGGGAAGCCTTGAATGTCTTTGCAATAATATTATATATGTACAGTATTCCATCTAATCAACTAGAGAAGTAGTACGGTGAGGAGGAGAGAGGTACGACAGGAGAATAGAAGAGGAAGAAATGTGAGGAAAGGAGAGTAACTGAGAGGAAAGGGAGAGATGACGGGATAGGAGAGAGATGAGAGGAGAGAGAGAGAGGAGAAAAATGAAAGATGAGATGAAAGGAGGAGAGGAAAAGAAAGAAGAGAATAAGAGGAGAGGACGAGAGAATGATAGGGGAAAAAAGAGGAAGGAAAAAGAGGAGAGGGGCAGAGATGAGGAGAGGTGGAGCAGTGGAGAGGAAGTAAGGAGGAAGAGGAGGATTGATGGGTTGAGGTTCGTCTTCCTACCATCTGATGGCATTATTCACCTGCTACGATCTATGAGGAATTCTTTTGGTAATCTCTCTCTCTCTCTCTCTCTCTCTCTCTCTCTCTCTCTCTCTCTCTCTCTCTCTCTCTCTCTCTCTCTCTCTCTCTCTCTCTTTCTTTCTCTCTCTCTCACTCACTCTCACTAACACGCTTACTCACTCTTACCCCCATTCTCTTTCTCTCTCTCTGTCTTTTCCTTATGGTGACGAACTTGTCAATATAAAAGACGTTTGGATTCTACGCTCACTTCCATGTGAAGCTGAGTTGGCATGAACTTACCTTATCCCGGGCAGTGTATCATCTCTAGACCCAACATTTTATTTATCAAAAAAATAAAGTAACGTTTAACAAGTAGAGAAACACATAAATATAGATAAATATACAAGTAAATATTCAAATGAATTGATAAATAAATATACAAATTGATGAAGTTTAGTAGGTTTGGTCATAGAAGCTGGCATCTAAGCAAAGAACATGGCAAAAAGTCTACGGATAATATGCGTATAATTTGAATTTAGAGGAAGACTGTATAGATGGTTCAAAAGCTATTACGTTGCTCAGCAGATGAAATTGTAAGAAATTGTACCTCTTTTATAGCTAGAACAAGTGAGGCTGTTTTATTTCCACGCGTATATTTCAAAGGATACATGGATTATGGAGCTTATCTTGAGATCGTTGAAAAACGAAGATCAATTCTACACATCCACAGGAAATGACTTTCAATATTTCAGAAGATATCAGACGATGGGTACGTCAAGAATTCAAATGACTTAAACTATAAGTAATAACAGAACCATTATAGACGTTAACAATTTATCTGTCTTAAAATATGACTCCACACCTATGTAATCATTAATGGCTGACTGATGAAGAAAATAATGAAATATATGTGTAGTAAAAAATAGATTAATAGATGACTTTTCTGGGTAAGAATGGATAAAAACAAATATGTAGATAAATAGATAAACCAATCAATTAATAGAACAATCTCAAAGTAAAAATAATAACATAAAAATGTCTTATATATTGTATTCCACTTATGGATCTGAGAAATGTAACAGAAGTTTACAACTTCAAGCTTTCTTGTTTTACAAAATAATAATAATTATAAAAATAATCAGCCACGATTACATCCCTTGTTCGTCCAGAGTTGGAGAAGTCTTTAAATAGAAAAAGTAAATACTTCTAGTATACTATATAGCAATAAGAATACACCTTATTAGTGAACATATAATTTTCCAAGTTATCTGAATATTGTTACAAAAAAAAAAAAAAAGAGAATTAGTGAAAGGATTATGAAATTCACTTTTTTCAATATAATGAAATTTTTTATGTGAAAACATTTCAAAATGTAATTGCTTTACAAAAGGAAATGTAATAAAACTATTCGTTTTACCATGATCAATTTTATTCTTGATAACGCCATATTTTTTTTTTCAGGACGTATTCAAAGCCAAAAGTTCAACATTTCAAGCATTCATGTTGACAAATGACGTCACCGAAGACTTATTCTATCCAAATGAGCTCAGTATAGAAAGCATGACATGACAATGGAGCTGAAATTCAACTGGCAATATAAAGGAGTAATGTGTTGTAAAAATACTATTTTTTTTTCCAATTCAGATTAGTTATGTACTAAAAGTTCCATTTTTCACTTGATCTTAAGTACCTAGATACTTGGTTTTAGAATCCCCTTATCAATCCAAAGATAATTTATTTTCACTTTTTCTACGAATTTGTTAGACCGCACTATATCACATTGGATACAGTGTCGAACTCATGAACAGATGGTCGTGCGTTCGAGTCCTGGGACCTGCTGTGGGGTATGTCACGTTGGTTCCCGACAACCGTGCCTATGCGAGGAGGTGACACAACACCACCCTAAAAACCTCAGTGGCTTGCCGCAACTGACAGGGCTTTGCTCTACCAGTAGTGGTGAGTATACAAACTTGCACTGATTGTTTCATTGTACAGTTTTCATGCATGTTCTCATTTTGAACAAATCTAATGGGATACTTTTCAGAGTGTGATTTTTTTTATACTCTGGTTGGCGCTATACTATTTTCTTTCTTTTTCATGAAATTCCTTGGTAGCAGTGGGTATGGGCATTCTGTATTAGAAAGAGTTTCCTATTTCATTATGATTTCTGTTAGAATATTTCTTGAACCTCCGTGTCATCCATGCAATAAGAACGGGGTTAAATGAATCTCCTTGTAATTTAATGACAAATTTGTGTACCCTGAATGATTTTTATTACTAATACCTCCAGACAAAAATTAAATGTTTACATCCTTCTGTTCCCTGAATTTTACCGAATCTACTTCAATGTTCCATCTAATACAAATGTTATCAAACACTCATTCACTAGGTAGATACCCTTATATAATTCATCTGTTTGTCAATAGATCATGAATTCATTCTTCTTTTACGTGTATCCAATTAGTACTTAAAGGTATAATGCTTCTACGTCAAGTAAGTTTTTGTTTCTTCTACTACCACGTCAAGATGGTGAGCGGAGAAGGTCGTCTTGATCTCTTCCCCTCTGTCGGGTGCAATATGATACAATCCCGAAATTGGAAAACACGATCAGGTCGGGCACGTAATCTTGTATTTTGTATTTGAATACAATAGAGAACAGCTCCAAAACAAGACTACTTGATCCATCATATGGCAGGCAGAAGAGAGAAAAAAAATTACACTGAGAAAAAAGAAAGATGGAAACTTTTGGGTAAAAATTGAAACAAATAAGAGTAAAGGAAAATAAAATAAACAAAAGAAAAATAGAAAGAATAAAATAAAACAGGGAACGAATGAGAAAGAAATATTGACAGGTAGACAGACGAACAGACAGACTGAAGGAGAACCAGACATACAGAGGGAGAGACAGACAGACAGAGGGAGAGACAGACAGACAGATGGTGAGACAGAGAGACAGAGAGGGAGAGAGACAGGCAGACACAGGGAGAGAGGAAAAATAGACAGGGGAAGAAACATACAGACAGAGGAAGACATACCGACAGGTAACATTATGTAAAATTACTCTGTACATATCACCTATGCTAAAGATTTTTTTAATCTTACTCTCAATTTAATTCCTTTTTGCCAATTTGAACGTATTAGGATATTGCATTTTTTGTTCTTTGAAATTAATTAAACTCTTTTCGACGACTTTCATATGATCTAACTCTGCATTGGGCCCCTTTTTAACCTTCCCATTTCAATTAAGGTGACCAAAACTTGATGCAGATATCCAGAATAGGACTCACTAAAGTTGAGCTAACTTGTTCATTTCTGAATCGACAATTTTCTTTAACAAGATCTAGCTTTTTATGCGTGTGTGCCCCTTACACTTCTTTGTCTTCCTCTTTGTCTTTTTCTTCGTCTTCTTCCTCCTCTACTACCTTTCCTTCTTCTTCTTCACACTCAAACTGATATTACTTACCGCATCACTTTCCATACTATCTCCTTTTCTTCATTTCTTGTTTTTTTAGAGATACTGCGGTATATCTTGGCTTTCTATTTCTTTGATCAATTAATAATTATATCATTACCAGTAAAAAAAAAAGTCATCCACTCCTTTTCTTATAACTGACCTTATTTCTATACAAGAGGTTTAAGTGATTTAATGAATATCATTTGTATTACAAGACTTTTCAATCATAACTTCTAAGTTGACATAAGAATATTATTCTGAATGAAAAAATATTTTTACTTCAATTAATCAATATCTCCAGAAAGTATTAATAAAACATCGAAAATAAATAATATCTAATTACTTGATTGGAGAAAGAGGAAAAGGACAAAAGGTAGGAAGGCGCTTAAAGTAAACTGCTTTAAACGAGAAAGAAAAGGAGAAGGAGTACAAGAAGAAGCTGAGAGAGGAGTGGGAGAGAGTGAAGGTTAGAGTAGAACTAGGAGTGGAGGAGGAATGGGGATGGTTCAAGAAGGGAGTCACAAGGTGTGCAAAGATGGTGTGTGGAACAAGGAGGATAGGAGGAAATGGAAGGAAGGGCAGTGAGTGGTAGGATGAAGAAGCAAAGAATATTATAGAAGAAAAGAAGCAAACATTTACAATTGGTTGCAAAATAGGACGAGGGGATCATATGAGAGGTACAAAAAAAAAGATAATTAAAGCATAAGATAAAGGAGGCAAAGAGGAGAGCAGATGTGAAATGAGGTAAGAGCATGACAGAGGTTTTTGAGATTAGTAAAAATATGTTTTGAAAAGAAATTAAGAGGGGATGAGAAGGCGAATCAAGTAGAGAAGAAAAGGTAAAAGGTGCAGATGGAAAGATGATAATGAAAGAGACGGTAGTAAGAGGAAGATGGGCAGAGTACTTTAGGGAATTGCTAAATGTAAAGAAGGATAGGGATGGAAAAATATATACAGTAGGAAGTGATAAGAAAATGGAAATGATGAGTGAGGAAAAAAGAGGAGAAATAAAGAAAGATGAGGTGAAGGCAGTTGTTAAGATGATGAGAGCAGTTAGGAACCTAGGTGGTTGAATGGGTGCCATGCGGAATGCCTAAAAAGGGAGGCGAAGTGATGGGGAACTGGCTGGTGAAGTTATTTATTGTTTGTTTAAAATAGGGTAGAGTGCCGGAGGACTGGAGAAGTGCATGTATAGTTACACTTCACAAGGAAAAGGGGGAGAAGTGTGCGTGAAGTAGTTTCAGAAGAACCAGTTTATTTAATGTAGTTAGGAAGGTTTATTGAAGGGTTTTGATTGAGAGGATTATGAGGGTAATTGGTGAGGAACATTGTGGAGGAACATTGGTGAGGAACATTGTGGGTTTAGGATAGGTAGGGGTTGCGTGGATCAGATTTTTATTGTAAGACAAATATGTGAGAAAGCTATAGGAAAAGGTAAGGGTGTTTTTGGGGGGCCTTTATGGATTTGGTAAAGGGTTATGACAAGATAGACAGAAAAGTACTATAGGAGGTATTTCAGATATATGAGATAGAAGATAAGCTGTTACATACGCGTTGAACGGTTGACGTTTGGTTGTTATGTCAATTTGTGCAGATATCTAACGTTACACGCGATTAAGAGGGGGTTCACACTTAGCTGATATAATAACTAGTACACTCTTTGCACATTTAAATTATGGGTCTATCTTATAATTTTTTTCTAACATTATCTTGCTCTAGATGCTGGTAAAGTGTTTTTATCGTACCGCTATTTTTAAAGGGTTTAAAGGGCCTACCCTCCCCCCGGCAGCCACATGCTGCACACGACCATTGTTTACATACGTTTTGACCATATTTTACCCTATTTTTTTGCGTTTGATACACTCATAAAGTTTTCTCTTACGTCCGGCATGCACGTGAGTATGCGGTGTGAGGAAGTTCAGCCTGCACGACTGGCAGTGGCCTGAGCCTTACAAAGTAAAGGACATGTACACGTTAGCTTGCCGCATTCACTAATTTGCCGTGTGAAATTCGCATCTATTTTTCAGTGAAGAGATATTTGAAGATATTAGCCATGCCTAAGCTATCCAAACACAAGGCACACTTGCAGAAGATAAGAACGTCTACATTAGCAACTCAAGGGGAGAAAGAAAGAATCCCAGCATCAACTTTGTTATCACCACCTCCGCCACCACCACTAGTACTCCCTCCAGCAGCTCTCTCCCTTCCATCTACATCCACATCCTCAGCACCTGATCCTCTGTCCTCTACACCTATATCAGACAAGTTGTCTCTACGCAAACAACTGTTTGCTAACAAGTGGCTACAAGGATGCCTCCTTGTTGCAACACCTTGGGTTTGGAGTCTCAAACCTCACAGTGATGTACCTGATGCAGCAAGAGCCTGTTCCAACACCAGAAAGGAAACCTAAGAAAAGAAAGAGAGCTGAATCCCAGCAATCAGACTACCTTGCTGGGTCATTCTAGACCAAGAACTCAAACTTTGCGACAAAGAGTGAGGTGGCGGCTTATGAGACCCTCACTTTGAGTGAATAATATCCTACACTGTAGGAGGGTACAAAGTGCCTGAGTTACTTGAAAGATGCAAAATCATCATGAAAATACAATGGAACCTGTTTTCAATGGGTCTTAGGTGGTCCAATGTAAAATTTAGTCAAACTAAGAAAAACAAAACAAAAAAACTTTAACACTCATTTCTGAAAAATGTAAGTTTTTGATACTCAAAGTCTATCTCCTCCCTCAATTTTCAACCGATTTTTGCATATGAGGTCTCTATTAATAGCTAGATAAATGACAAAAAATAAAATAGAGAGTTTTTTTTTGCTTATGTTAAATAATTTTTTTTTTTAATAACGTGTCAAAATCAAAATTTTGCTTTTTTTCGATAATTTTTTTTCCTCGGCGTTAAACAAAGATATTAAAAAAAGGCTTTCTACTTTTTTTATATATGTAGAAGATTCTTTTGCTGTGAAATGAAAGACATCGAATAAAAATTGTAAGAGGAGATAGGATTTGAAAGAAGGCAAAAAATATGGTATTTTTTACGTTTTATATTAAAAAATAAAAAACTACTTGTCAGATCTGAATAAAACTCATGCTATGAAGGTTTCCTCAGACCTAGATATCACACAGAAAAAATCAGCAAGATCCTACAGAAAAAAATATTTTGGGCGGGGGGTCCCTTTAAAACTACCACATCATGTGTGTGCGGGGTCCCCATGAGGGACTTCGCCACTGATGTGTTATGTCGCCATGCCTGTTCAATTTATACATGGGAGTTGTGGTGCGAGAGGTAAACGCAAGAGTAATGGGTCGGGGATTAGATATGGTTAAAGAAAATTGAGAAAAATGGAAGATAAGCAAGTTGTTGTTTGCTGACGACACTGCGCTTGTAGCAGGATCAGAGGAGGGATTAAAAAAGTTAGTGACGGAGTTTGGCAAGGTATGCGAAAGAAGGAAGTTGAAGATAAATATGGGTAAAAATATGGTGATGAGATGCACAAGGGGAGAATGTGACAGCAAACTGGAAGCGAAAATTGAAGGAAAGAGACTAGAGGAAGTAGATAGTTTTAGATATTTGGGTGCGAATGTGGCGGGGAAGGAAGGAGTGGAGGTGGAGGTAGAATGTAGATTGAGAGAAGAGATTAAATGCCTTGGGGAATGAAAGAGTGTAATGATAAATAGACATTTGGGAATGGATACTAAGATGAGATTGTATGAACGAGTAATTGTACCGAGAGTACTGTATAGGGCAGAAACATGGAACATAAGAAAGAAAGGGAGGACGAGTTTGTATGTTTGAGATGAAGGGCCTGAGAAATGCAGTGGTTACTATGCTGGATGAAGTGAGAAAC
This sequence comes from Oratosquilla oratoria, assembly GCF_046742065.1. Lineage (NCBI taxonomy): Eukaryota > Metazoa > Arthropoda > Malacostraca > Stomatopoda > Squillidae > Oratosquilla > Oratosquilla oratoria. The sequence continues at coordinate 6,025,503 of NC_134779.1, read as the reverse complement.
ATGGAGGTGAGGAGTAGAGCGGGGGTGGAAAGGGATTTGGGAGATAGGGTTGATGAAAGAGTATTAGGATGGTTTGGACACATGGAAAGAATGAATGAAGAAATATTAGTAAAAGAAGTAGTCCATGGGCCAGGAGGGTCCACCGTACATCCCCCCCCCATAACAGTATAGGACCATTTTTTTTTAGTCCCTGGGACCTTATGAAACAACAATATATGATGCCCACAGCAATATTTTGGGATCAACTACCCATTAGTGGCCATTTTCAAAATAACTCAAAAAATCATGTTTTTGTTTATAACTTTCCTTCTATGACAGATAGAGACATGGTTTTGGTGTCTTTACCTATGTTTTCGAGTAACAGCAATCCAATAATGCATCTTAGAACACTATCACGTTTACCTTATTCCCAAATTTTGAAAATAATTCATTTCAAGTACAAATTTGGATTTCTTTCTTTAACCTTACAGAATCATATGGAAATCACATACAAAAAGACAAGAGAAAACATTATCATTTTTCCAATAATTTTTAAACAGCTAGAAACCAGTACATTCTCATTTAAGTTGAGACAATTAGAACATTCATAAAGCATTGGCAGCATCATAAAAATCATAGTGCACGAAACATGATTCTCTTGAAGCCTGGACAATCCAACAAACTTAACAACTGTCATCATCACTGTCACTTGACATGACATATTCATCTATGTCACTTAGTTCCATCTCATCATCAGAAGTCATTTCTTCGTCATTAGCAATGGCACCATCTTCAGAAGCAACATCTTCTGTCACACCTGGTCCATCAAACCTGATGTCATTTTGCCATCGGATGATTTCCATCCATGTCCTGTGGGTTCAGGTATTACAGGCAGGGCAACATCAGGACAGTTCCAGATGCCAGTCTGGTAGTTCACGCGTTGTATATGCTGATACAGAGACTTCCTACATGGTGGGAGCTGGCCGAGATCAATATTTCTATCGACATTGACAGTGCCATCTGGTCCTCCACACTTCTCACTCAGAACAGCATATCAGACTGCATCAACACTCTTGTGGTGGGTTCTGCCATACATGACACAGGTAAATTCCTCCAAGTCATCCACCAAACTCTCAGGAGGATCCCACATGTCTCCTAACTGAGAAAGTGCATCAACGAATCGAGGTGACTTCAAGAGAAGTTTGATTGGTCGCACTTTTCCAATTCCCTTGAATGCACTTGTTGTGTCACAATGGGTGAATGCATGGAGACCCAACAGTGCAGTGCAAAACTGTTGACCATATCCATGTGCCATCTGGGTTATATTTACAAGTCTCTTTTTATTCCCAGTGCCTGTGTCAAACAAGATGTTGACGTCAAACTTTCCAGCATGATGAAGTAGCACGAAAAAGACATCACTGTCGGGACTTAGTACCCGAATGTTATCATAACCATGCTCCTGGGCATAGGCACAGTACAAGACTATTCTTGTGTCAGTTTCTTCTTGATTAGAGAACAAGTCCAGAATTTCTGTTTCCTTCACGGCTTAACCGTCTTCAGTCTCCAACAGGAAGCAGTGACCCTGAGCTGCTGTCATCACTTTTCTGTTTACGAGTTTTGGTGCAGAAATATCTGAACTCCATACACGATGGATAATATCAGCCAGTTGTGACTTGTTGTCATCATTCATCAGGAATGTTTTCCAGTTTTGTGTTTTTTTTGGTCATTGGCCCTTTAATGATCAGCTTCTCACTTGACCCACGCTGTTTACGTTCCATTTCCTTGATAGATCCAACTTTATACATGTCTGTACTAAAGATGAAATCTGATTGCTTAGGGATCCTATCAAAGATGAGGTGAGCTATCTGTTGGAAGTTCACAGGAATGTCATGCAGAGTGTGAAACAGTGCATTACCATCTTGTATGAACAGTGTTCTGCCCTCTGTTGGAAGTGCTATGTCATCGATATCTTTCACTAGGAATTGAAATCCCTTGGACTTGTCAGTCTTTGCCATGTATCTGTCAGCTGTACCAAGGCTGCAAGGAACAGGACTCAGTGGATATGTCATCAGTTGTTCAATATACACAAAAATATGTGTTTTGGCAATTTCCACTGGCCATTTGTGACAGCACGGCAAAGGTCTTGTCCAATTGATTGTGTCAGTCGATTGACTTTGGTGCCATCTTCCTTCGTTTATTTGCCAGTTATAAGGAAGTACAGGAACTTCATTAATTCCTCAGGGATGTTAGGATTTACTCCCTCCAGATATCGGGCTGTTGGTGGCCATTTCAGCGGTTCGGCACATTGAAAGGCTTTTTGAATATCATACCTCAAATTCGAGGCCACATCTTTTGTTTTGTCAGATGTACCAAGGATATACGCCTGCTTCACAGCCTCTCCTACTTTAATGTCAGTGTTGAAAACAAGGTAAGAACCAAACCGGCCAGATTGGGATTGGATTGGCTCAAATAATAGTTTGTCCCCATAATGCACAACAAGTTTTGATTTTAGTTTCTCAGATCTGTACTGAGTGTTTCCAAACTGGGTTTGAGCTAATTCTTGGACATAAATTTCCTTCAAGAAATCTAGCTTGACAACAGTGTTATTGTGGATAACATTTTCTTCAACAAAGGCACAAGTACTGGCAAATACATTGCGGTGTGCTTCCTCCATCATGGCCTGCTGAGACAGAGCTTCAGGGTCACTGCTGCGCCACGACGACGGGTCTCTTGTGTACTTAGCTCTGCAACTCCTGTGGTATTGAGCCTCACAGGCATAAAGGTCATAACCCTTGATCCTTCGCAGCATCTCAAAATCTTTTCGTTCCTCTGCAATTTTGAGAACAGTTGCACCTCCATCATATTCAAATCATGATGTTGGTTCAGTTGTCCAGCTGCCTCCATGTTTAACTTTTTTTTTTTTTTTTTTTTGCCGGTCTTGTGGCAGAAAATGCAGTCTGGGTTAAAAATTAATTTCTCACTTCCATCAGAAGGGCATCTTGGTGGACGTGGACGACAAACATCAGTTTCTGTTAATGATGATGAGGTCGATGAGGATGAAAGTCTTTCTAGATTAGATGTGAACCGTTTGTAACATTGTCGATGATATCCATGGTTTTCCTCGACTGTATCTGGAATTTGTAAACAGACATACGACATCCGATGAGGAGAATCTATTGGCTCAGAAAGTCTCCGCTTTTGGATTTCCTTCAGCTTTGATAGTCTCTCTTCTGTCAGTGTTGTCAATGGTCCTGATGAACTGTCTCTGTAATGTATAATGCAATGTTCAGTTTTGGAAGAAGCACCTGCCACACTCTCATCCCTCTTGCGCTTCTTGGATGCCATGTTCGTTCAGGATAGACAGTTTACTGTAAAACAATAAGAAGATAAATTGTAATTTCTAAACAATAGCTATGCTGAATAAAATCTTACACTTTACGTATTGTACTACAGGATCACTAAAATGTGGCCCGATTAGGCCCAAAATTGATTTTTTTTTTCAAATTTAACAATAAGGTAAACGTGATAGAGTGTTCTAAGATGCATTATTGGATTTCTGGTACTCGAAAACATATGTAAAGACACCAAAACCATGTCTCTATCTGTCATAGAAGGAAAGTTATGAGCAAAAACGTGATATTTTGGGTTACGCTGGCGGCCATTTTGAAAATGGCCACTAATGGGTAGTTGATCCCAAAATATTGCTGTGGGCATCATATATTGTTGTTTCATAAGGTCCCAGGGACTAAAAAAAAATTGGTCCTGTACTGTTATGGGGGGGGGGGTGCACGGTGGACCCTCCGGGCCCATGAACTAAAGTGTGGAAGGCAGAGGTGGAAGGAGTGAACATGAGGGGTGAGGTGACAAAGGATGAGGTGGATAGATGGGGTAAAAGGGGCATTGGGAAAGATGGGAATGTCTGTTGAGGAAGGACGGGAGAGGACAGAAGATAGGGGTGAATGGTTGTGCATGGATGATGCTGTGACGCATATAACGGGGTGGGTGGTGGATGGGGGAGAGATGAGGTAGCATGTGTGAATAATAATTTGATGCAGCACTAAGAGATTTCTACCAGTCTTCTCTTTTTCTGCACGAGGGGACGGAAAGGGGGGATCACCGAGTAAATGAAGCGGCCTTGCTGTGGATGTGCTGTGTTTTACTACACTGCTTCTGACCCAGGGCATTAGACGAGATACAGGGATGACCCATCATCCAGGAGGAGTTAAGATTAGAGAGAGGGAGGGGATGGGAGAGGAGTATTTGGGGATAGAATGAGTGAGAGTAGATTTTATGCCTTTATTTTTTGGCTACCTCCCTTGTAAGGGAAAAAAGCATTTGGTATATGTATGTACTTAATTTATAAAACGAGCATGTAAAACAGAATTGTAGTAGTAAATGCACTTAAAAAAATCTCTCCATATTTATGAAAGGGGTGGTGAAGAGCCTCCACTGTAGGTGCATTGCTGCAGCCAAAGCCGTCACTTTAGTCCCATGCACTTGAACTATTGGAGCAGGTAACACTCACAGCTGTCAATCGGAGAGAAATACGGGATTGAAGCCCATAAATGAATGGATGCGAGACCAGCATGCTCCCGATTACGCCACTAGTGCACCAGATATATGAAAGGGGTTTGGAGTTTAAAGGTCAGCAAATTATAAGAATAAAAGTTAATTATTGCAGGATGTATTGTGGTCCAATACAATTTTATCAGTAATTTTGAGATAGTCGACATAGTAATATTTTCATTAAAAGCATACCCATCTAAATAAGTGAGGTTTTTGGTTCCTGTCATTTCTCCACGTTGATGGTCAATCTTGTAAATTAAGTTAACAGTGATTTTATATCATCTTGATAATGATCTTGAGAGGGATGGGGAGGATGAAGAGGAGCGGGAGAAGAAGAAGAAGAAGAAGAAGAAGAAGAAGAAGAAGAAGAAGAAGAAGAAGAAGAAGAAGAAGAAGAAGAAGAAGAAGAAGAAGAAGAAGAAGAAGAAGAAGAAGAAAGACGAAAAGAAGAAGAAGAAGAAGAAGACGAAGTTGAAGAAGAAGAAAGAAGAAGAAAAAGAAGAAGAAAAAAGAAGAAGAAGAAGAAGAAGAAGAAGAAGAAAAAGAAGAAGAAGAAGAAGAAGAGAGAGAGAGAGAGAGAGAGAGAGAGAGAGAGAGAGAGAGAGAGAGAGAGAGAGAGAGAGAGAGAGAGAGAGAGCGATGAAGAGAGAAAGAGGGAGAGAAGTAGAGGAGGGTAGAGAGAGGGATAAAGAGAGGGGTAGAGAGAAACGTAGAGTAAGAGGGAGAGAGAAAGGGATAGAAGGAAGGAGAGAGAGTGAGAGAAAGAATGAGGTGGAGAGATACAGAAGTATAGAGAGAGAGAGAGAGAGAGAGAGAGAGAGAGAGAGAGAGAGAGAGAGAGAGAGAGAGAGAGAGAGAGAGAGAGAGAGAGAGAGAGAGAGAGAGAGAGAGAGAGAGAGAGAGAGAGAGAGAGAGAGAGAGTGAGAGAGAGAGAAGAAAGGGAGAAAGAATGGGAGAGAGAGAGAGAGAGAGAGAGAGAGAGAGAGAGAGAGAGAGAGAGAGAGAGAGAGAGAGAGAGAGAGAGAGAGAGAGAGAGAGAGAGATACACAGGAGAGACAGAGGAGCGACAGCGACAGAGTCAGAGAGACAGAGAGGCAGAGAGACAGACAGAGAGACAGATGATAGATAGATAGATAGATAGATAGATAGATAGATAGATAGATAGATAGATAGATAGATAGATAGATAGATAGATAGATAGATAGATAGATAGATAGATAGATAGATAGATAGATAGATAGATAGATAGATAGATAGATAGATAGATAGATAGATAGATAGATAGATAGATAGATAGAGAAATAGAGACAGAGAGATAGGGACAGAGACATTGAGAGGGAGAGATAGGTAGAGTGGCAGGGACGGAGAGACAGAGAGACAAAGAGACAGAAAGACAGAGATACAGGGAGACAGAAAGCTAGAAAGAGAAAGACAGAGACATAGAGAGAGACAATAAGGAAGGAAAAAAAGCGAGAGAACAGAGAAATGGATGTAAGAAGAGATGGAAAAATGAATGGGAAGGAAAGCGGCAAGCTTACAGTAAATGGGGTGAATAGTGGGAGACGTACCCAAGGTTTGGTATATCTTTTGGTACTGTGATGATTATCTAAACCAAGTTACTCAAATAAGGATTGCCACTGGTATACTAAATATATGTAATATCATTTCTATTCTAGGTAGACCATGTAATAGTCATTATGTATAATGCAATAGTTTGGGCGTTTCAATATTTTCGACATTGACTGTACATCAGCATAGTTAACCATTTGATGGCCATTAGGACAATCTATCTCCAGAACTCTGATACATATCATGGGTTGCACTAAACAAGGAAACAGAGAAACAGGACACCGGTAGTTTGGCATTACCTTTAAAAAATCATCTCGGTAAGTACTAATGTGCAGAGAGACAAAACCATTAGCTTTAGCATTTATAGTTAAACAGATATAAACATAGAAGATATAGCATCTTATCCAAAAGTACATTTATGACAGTTATCTAAAAATAATAAAGGAACCCTTTACCTATTTAGGGGATCAAGAATGAATAAAAAATAAAAAAAATAAAAAAGTACGGCTTCAATCAAACATAATACTCCAATGTTGCAGTAAATAGACGAAATGTTGTATTTTTTTTCCAGATTTCTTATCCAGACATCAACCAAATCAGTCGATATGTACTGATCTGAAAAACTACAGTCAGAGACAAAACCTCTCTTCTCAGATTTCTCCAAAGATAGGTTAAACTTGGCAAAATATTACGAGAATCAAATAGCAGTCTCCAGCAGAGTCTCATTATGCTTCGCCATGGCAAATCTGGGAAGTTGTTTTGTTTTTCATCGTGCATGAGATTCTTTGATCATAAACAATGATAAAGATTGTAAACATCAGTGAAATAAAGTGTCTTTCCTTTACAGATAAGGACTCTGCTACATTTAATTTGTGTTTATATATTCCATGAATGATATATCAAATTCCGACATAGATTGAGTAAATAAAAATTAAGTATTGCAAATATCATAATAAATCACGTCTGGTGATAACTCAAATACAACAGTACACTATCCAATTAATCAAAAGCGTGAACAGTGAATCAAAAGAGCAATTAGATTAGGGTTGAAGCCAAACTGGAAGTGAAAGAACGATGTCATAGGAAGTAACGGAAGTTAGACAAAGAGAGAGAAAAAATAAAAGAATAATTCAAGTTAAGAAATGAACATATTGAAAGACTGAGCTCAGGAAGTGGAAGAGGAAAGATAAAACAAACGGGGACCAAAAGAATAAACAGATAATACGGGAAAAGGGGAAGTAAAAGAAAACAGACGGCAAAAGTTAAGAGATGCCAACACTTAAAAATATTGGGTAACAAAAACCAAAGAGGGAGAAAAAGAGCGAGAGTGAGAGCGAGGAAGAGGACGAGGACGAGAGAGAGAGAGAGAGAGAGAGAGAGAGAGAGAAAGAGAGAGAGAGAGAGAGAGAGAGAGAGAGAGAGAGAGAGAGAGAGAGAGAGAGAGAGAGGAGAGAGAGAGGAGAGAGAGAGAGAGAGAGAGAGAGAGAGAGAGAGAGAGAGAGAGAGAGAGAGAGGAGAGAGAGAGAGAGAGAGAGAGAGAGAGAGAGAGAGAGAATTTGAGAGAGAGAGAGAGAGGAGAGAGAGAGAGAGAGAGAGAGAGAGAGAGAGAGAGAAAGAGAGAGAGAGAGAGAGAGAGAGAGAGAGAGAGAGAGAGAGAAATGGAATCAGGAAGATGAGCTTGTAAAAAAGATGGTAAGCGGCTGAAAAAGGAACGGAAACAAGAATAATTGAGCGTAGCTTAATGTATTCTATTCAACTTGGAATTACTTTATGATTTTATCAATTTAATGGGATATTCTCAATCAGAGAGCTTATGGATAAAGAATATGAAAGTTCTTCAGTAGTAAGAAAAAAAATCTAACTTCTTAAGCGAGGGTATAAGGAACATTAATCTTCGATAATACGCACACACCAAACCCTCTGGCACTATATAAGATATATAAATAAACAAATAAATAAACAGGTAGGATGAAAATTGGTAAAGGTCACGGAACTACCTAATGTAGGCCTTATGGCCTTTACAGTCTCCTCTCTTCTTAGGTTCCTATGTTTTTACGACAGTACTTTGGATGAGAGAAAAAAAAGCGAGAGGTAAGTACGGACATGATAAGGTCTGAAAAAGTAAGTAAAGAGAGGTATAGAAAA
>NC_134779.1:5992244-6012244 GCF_046742065.1 Oratosquilla oratoria | reverse complement strand
CAGCAACTGACTCAGTGAGAAACTGCTTACCTAGAACAAGTTTCAACAAGAATCTTGTTGAAACTTGTTGTGAGCTGCACAGTGATATATACATGTAAGCTTATACCGTTCTTTGTATACTTGTGGCAAGTCTATATAACACTTCTCTTTATATTGATATGCTAAAAATGTCCTCTAGCAATCACATCACATATCAGATAGTAATCCCACAATATTTAAAATCTATTAAAAAATCTATTTATATCAAATAAATCTGATTTCAATGAAAAAATAATCGATTTATATATATATATATATATATATATATATATATATATATATATATATATATATATATATATATATATATATATATATTTAAAGATAGAAAAAATAAAAGAAAAAAAAATCGCCAACCCTGGTGTCCACTAACCTCATACAATAATACCTGTTAAGTCCGGCTAAAATTGGCATTCCAAAGCATAAGTGCCTTAAAAATAGTTTCTTATTTCACTATAAAAGTTTATATTAGCTAATACTGCATTGAATAAGTCAATAGTTGATATATTTGTCCTATATACAATGTTAGGTTTCTAGTTTTGATATATTTGTCCTATTTAAAATTATTGTTTACAAAGAAAGTAATGGACTCCGCTAGCGGACCCAGAAATCTGGTTGCGCACGTCCTGTGTAATAGTAGTCCTTGATATATATATATATATATATATATATATATATATATATATATATATATATATATACAGATATACATATAAATACATATATATACATATACATATATATATACATATATATATATACATATATATATATATATATATATATATATATATATATACATATATAAAAGAAATCACATCACCGTGATAGGAAAAGGCAAAATATCAATAGGAGAAGAGAAACTTGTAGACAGTAAGTACTTTCGTATATCACATCTTCAGACTAAATGAGAGAGATACAGGGTTGTGTTTGAATGTAAATATCGGGTAGAAATCGCAGGGGGGGGAGACAATACAATGCGGATGGGGAGGTGACCTTACCTCCATTGACTTTACCAACACATACAGTTCAATCTGGTGGAAACATCTCTGTCACCATTTGGGTTACCAATTTATCACATTTAAAATGTCCATAGGTTAAGTTTATATTTTGATCAAAAGTGATTGATATTAAGCAAGATTCTATTACATTTCTTTCATGTAGCTTCTTTCCTTTGGTTAAAATTGTTGCCTATACAACCATCATGTTGATTAGTCTAAGGTAATAATCGAACGGCGTGGACTATTGGACACCATACAAAAACCCCTTCATAGCAACTATGAATAGCACAATCAAAAGCAAAACTGAGCTTTCCTATTGGATCATGGTCTCCTAAAGGTCCAACCGCATCGCCCCATGTGCTTATGGGCAGTGTGCCATCGAACGTGAGTAAGCACTGTCCAAGCAGATCTAAGTCTTGGACATTAAAGAGCACTAAGAAAATGAAAATCTATACCTACAACGTACGAAACCTCTCAGAAGACCATAGGCTGAAGATTTTAATTGAAGAACTGGACAACATCAAGTGGGACATCGTAGGACTGAGCAAAGTCCGAAGAGTGGAAGAAAATCTGATACACTTACAAGTTGGTCACCACATGTTCTACTATAGAGGTAAAAACAAATAAGGATCTAATGGAGTAGGATTCTTGATAAACCGAGAGGTTGCTAGTAACAAAGTCAAGTTCAGTAGCTTATCAGACATGGTAGCTTGGATTATAATTAGGCTGTGTAAAAATAATTAAGGTTAATGCACCAACTTTACAGAGTTCAGACGATAAAATTAAGTACTTCTATGATTATTTAAATCAGGTAATGGATCAAGAAAAAGTAAGTACACGTTGGTAATAGGCGACTTTAATGCTAAATTGGGGAAGAAGATGGGAGATGAGTCGTGCATTGGGAAGTTTGGAGTAGGTGAAAGAAATGACAGAGGCGAGATGTTAATAAATCATGCAGAGAATTACACCATGAGGATAATAAATACTTTCTTCCAAAAACATGTAGGTCATAAATAGACCTGGAGATATCCAAATGGAACAACAAGGAACAAAGAACACTTCATATTAGGAGATGAGAGCAAGAGCGTCAGCAATGCTATGGTCATAAATGAAGACAATATAAGTAGTCACCATAAAATGGTATGTTGCACATCTAAATTCAATTTCAGAACCGAGAGAAATAAACTAGTTTAAAGAAAGAAAACCAGGCTTACAAAGATTAAGGATAATAAGAAATGAAGCTCTAAAAACTAACGAGGACACTCTCGATGATATGAATTTGAATTTAGCGAATATCAATAGGGAATCGGCAGAGAAAGTAAGAAGTACAAAAAGTATTAGAGAAAAAAGATACTCCAAAGCTACAAATTACCTAATTTAAAAAAGAAGGGCCATGCAGATTAAAAGGATGATAGACGAAATAGAAAGAGTAGAACTAAACAAGCTTATCAACATAAGGCAGAGATCAGAGAAAAGAAAGAGAAACATGAATAAGATAAAGGAAACTATTCGGAAAGGCAAAAGTATTAAGTGGACCGAGCGTAGACATGATTTAGGAAGACAGCAATGGATATGTTTGAAAGATAGAAATGGAGAAATAATTCAATGTAGAGAAAGAATGGTAAAAAGAGTAGAAGAATTTTACCAAGACCTTTAGTCGTCGAAGATCGTAGTTGAGTAAATTCATCTGTAGACGTTAGTAATGTACCAGAGATTACAAAAGAAGAATTAGAATTTGCTCTAAAAATATGAAACGAGGAAAAGCACTTAAGGAAAATGGTATATCGATACATCTCTTGAAAGACTCAGGGAAAGAAGTTCATATTAAGTTAGCTCAGTTGTAATCCCAGTGCTTATGTCAAGAAAACGTGTTTGAATCATGGTTCAATGCCACAGTGATTTTTCTTCATAAAAGAGGAGACCATGAGAATCTTAGTAACTATTGACCGATTAGCTTGCTATCAAATGTATATCAAGTATTCTCCAAGATCCTTACAAATAGACTAAGTCAAGTTTTAGATGGAAAACAACCGAGAGAACAGGCAGGCTTTAGGAACGGATATTCGACTCTAAATCATTTGCAGGAGATGAACCAACTAATTTATAAAACGACAGAATACAATATACCTCTCTCTTTATCTTTTGTAGATTACGAGAAGGCCTTTGAATCGGTAGAACAAATAGCAATACTAAACTCGCTACGTAAGCAGGGTACAAACGAACAGATCGTCAAAGTTTTAGAAAAGATATATGCGAAAACTACCGGAGTAATTCAACTACATCAAGACACAGAAAAGTTCAAGATCAAGAAAGGAGTGCGGCAAGGCGATACAATTTTACCAAAAATTATTTACAGCTTTCTTAGAAGATATTTTCAAAGGGTTGAGCTAGGAAGAGAAAGGTTTGAAGATTAATGGCGAATATTTCAACCACCTAAGATTTGCAGATGACATTATTCTTATCTCTGAAAGAGCAGAAGACTTGCTATATATGCTGAGCTATCCAAACAAGAAAAGTCTCAAAGTAGGTTTAGAAATTAATAAGAGTAAAACCAAAGTATTGTTCAATACGAAAGTTCAAAGTGAATAGATTATAATTGATGGTGAGAATATTGAAGAAATTGAAGAGTACAATTCTTTAGGCCAGATGGTGAAAGTGACCAAAGATCATGATAATGAAATAAAAAGACGAATTACAATTGGTTGGATCATTAAGATCCTTAGAGGCTCTCTACTTTTATGTCTGAAACGGGTGTGAGACTTGGAAACTGACTAAGGCGATGGAAACAAAGCTAAGGACTGCACGGGGGAAAATGCAGAGATCAATGATGGGAATGACGCTGAGAGACCGAAAAAGAGTATGTTGGGTGAGAGAGCAGACTAGAGTGAAAGATATTGTGGAGGCGGTAAAAGAGAGGAAGTGGAATTGAGTAGGTAAGTTGGTGTGAACGACTGATGAGCAATGGAGCAAATGTGTAATTGAGTGGACCCCACGAAATAGGATGCGTAGAAGAGGGGGACCAGACAGAAATTGGAGAACGAGATTGAGAAGTTTGCAGGAGTGACGTTGGCGCGGGCATGTGAATAATGGAATGCTATGAAGGAGGAATTTGTTTAGCAGTGGACTCAGGATGGCAGATTATATATATATATATATATATATATATATATATATAAATATATATGTATATATATATACATATACATACACACACACACACACACACACACACACACACACATATATATATATATATATATATATATATATATATATATATATATATATACATACATATAACACAAATCACTAAAAACCGTAAGTGTAAGATTTCGCAGGAAAACCACTTGGGAAATAAGACACTATGATCCGAACGTTTTCGTATACAGTATTCAGACATTTTCAAGGAATACAGAATGACAAAGGGTAGTAACGTACATACAGAAAAGTAGTAGAAGACAGGAACACGTGAGGTCACAAAAGACAATTTTTCACTAGAGCGTATCAAGGCGGGGATACACCTTGAGCTGAAACATAGTCAACCATTTTTTTACAATGAAATCATCAAGTCTATATGAGACTAAACTTACGTTCATAATGTTATCAAAAGAATGTTTAATCAAACTGAATTCAATAATGTTTCTATCTAGCAAAGGACTGTGAAAGACAATTTCTTTAGAATTATTCCAATCAATGGGATGGTTGTGGTCTCTTACGTGTAAAAAATCCCACTGGACAATTGACCCGATCTCACACTATATCTGTGTTGATTAATTCTAGTACCTTCTTTTCCAGTTTTACTAATGTAGTATTTATCACATTTATGACACAGTCTACCCCATCTCCTGGGTAATTTTTAATAAGAATGTTTTTGATAAAACTTGTATTCTTAATTATACATATCATAAATGATTACAAAGGAGGAGCTTGCCGACGAGAGACATTTTCGACCATGACTTGGTCGGGTGCAAAAAAATATAATAATGATAAATAAATAAATAAATAATAAACAAACAGGTAAATAGTAAATAATAATAAATTGACAGATAAATAATAATAAATGATAGTCAAACAAATAATAATAAGCAGACAAATAATAGCAAGCAAATAAACAAATAAAATAAATGGCAAGCATTACAGCACCTTGCTTAGGTGTTTGTTTAAATGAATCTTAAAGCTCTGAACTGAACTACATTGCACTACCTCTACAGGAAGTTTATTCCATTCCTTGATTACACGGTTGGCGAAGTTGTCTCTACCCACTTCCAAATTGAATCTATTTCCTGACAGTTTGAAACCATTATTTATTGTGTGATTCTCATTCAGTGTGAAAATTTTGTCACTTTTGATGTTGTTGATTCCCTTTAGAATCTTAAATACCTGTATCAAGTCACCTCTGAGTCTACACATTTTTATGGATAAGAGATTCATATGTTTTAGTCGATTTTATATGATTTATTTTTTATATTTGGAATCTGTTTTGTAGCTCGCCGTTGTATTTTTTCTAATCTGTCAATGTCTTTAATGAGATTCGGTGACCTTGCGGAAACAACATATTCCAAATGTAGACGAACTGACGCTATATATAGCTTGTTAATGAAAGATGGACTTTTAAAGTCAAAAGATCGCGTAATCAGTCCTAGAATCTTATTTGCTTTCTCAGAGACTGAAATACACTGCTTAGATTATTTGAAATCATTACCGATAATTACTCTGAGACCCTTTTCACTATTGACTTTTGTTAACGAATTTCCAAATTACTTGTAATCGTTCCTACTATTATTTTTACCTATATGCATTACCTTGCATTTACATATGTTAAATTTTATTAGACATTTTTCAGACCATTGCTGTAGTTTATCTAAACCCTTTTGAATATCTAATTGTTTTAAGTGATAATTTACCATTCCACACAGTATTGTATCATAAGCAAATTTTGAGACAATAGATTTCAGTCCGTGGTCTATATTTTTATATATACTATGAATAGAAGTGGCCTAAGAATAGAACCCTGAGCAACTCCACTCGTAACATTTTTCCATCTAGAAGTTTTGCCAATTAGAATACCTCTGTTTTTTATCGTTCAACCAATTACTAGTCCAACCTAATAAACTACCACTTGTTCCGTGTGAAGCTAAATTAATAAGTAGTCTTTCGTGTGGGGCGGTATCAGAAGCTTTTTGCATAGTCTAGATATATTAAATCTATATTGTTTCTTTTGTTATAATTCGAGATGACTGTGTTGTAGAATTCGAGTAAGTCACGCTAGAACGTTTCCGTCTGAACCCATGCTGGCTATTATTTCTCGAACAATTGCTTTCTTAAAGATGTTCGATAGGACCTCTGATGATAGTTTCCATAATTTTTTCTACGATTGAAGTAAAACTCATATACCTGTAGTTTTTAGTTTCTTTTTGTCACCTTTTTTAAAATATTGGAGTAACGTTAGCTAGCTTCTATTCTCTTGGGACATTCCGGATATGATGGATTTTTTTAAATAATAATTTATAATGAAAACACTATATATATATATATATATATATATATATATATATATATATATATATATATATATATATATATATATATATATATATATATATATATATATATATATATATTAAGATTCTTGGATGCCAACCGTCAGGCCATAGTATTTTATTAACTTTTTTTCTATACACCCTTTATTTTTTTATTTTTTTTTATTATTTATTCTTTTATTTTTTGTTATGTTTATCGTATTAAGTTTACCCTAGGCTTTTCACAGATTTCAGTTTGGAGTTCACTTTGAGGTATTTCGTTTACAAATGCTGAGCTAAAATGGTTGTTTAAAACATCACTCATTCCTTCATTTGAATATTCAAGTTAACCGTCAGCAAATAATAGTGGGCTAATGTGATTCTTAATAACTTTTTTATCTCTAATGTAATAATAGATTTCTTTAGGATCCTCTTTGGATTTATCAGCAATATTCATTTCATATTATCGTTTTCACTTTTTTATTGCCTTTTTAAAATCTCTCTGTATTACTACACAATTTTGATAGTCATTAGGTGCACTCAATTACTTGTATTTCTTATAAGCCTGTATCTTTTTAGCAATACTTTTTTCAGTTTCTTTGTCAAGCCATTTTGGGTGAGCCTGATTTGGGAGACGACTGTCGTTAAACGGGATGTAAGAATAAATCATCTTAGTAAGCGTATTTTGAAATATTTCCCACGTTTGATCTACAGGTCTTGTACACACCGGTATGATCACGTGGCATAGAACGCGCGTGATATCGCTCACGACCTGACGATTATCTGACAGCGCGACCCTGCTTGACCCGACCTAACCTAATCCAGTGCAGTTATGTAATTACGCACCACGGGTAACTGTCCACGTGGTATATATATATATGTATATATATATATATATATATATATATATATATATACATATATATATATATATATATATATATATATATATATATATATATATATATATATATATATATATACATATCGGCTCCCCCCGCATGTAAAATCAGTTCACTCGTACCTTACAATAAAAGAGACGAACTGACCAAGCCTCTTTCTCTTCACCAAAGTAGCCTCGCAACACTGGTGACCATTCGGAGCGACAATATACCCATCTACCGCTGCCATCCCCGACGCTATGGTGCCCTCTACTAACACCGCCAAAGCCGTCTCCCTGAAGCTGCCACCTTTTTCCACGGTCGACACCCCCTCCTGGTTTCGCCGGACGGAGATCCAGTTTCGTTTGCGGAATATCAGCGCGTCCCAAACGAAGGTAGACTATGTTCTTGAGGCGATCCCCGGGGATGTGTTCCCACTTATCTCCAAATGGCTCGATCAACACGACGGCGTTATCCAGTATGACGTTCTGAAACAGTACATGCTTCAGGAATTCACGCCGTCAGCAGCCTCCAGAGCCCCCAAAATACTCCAACTCTCCCAAAAGCCACTGGGAACATTAAACCAAATACATCATACCTCGAGGTGATGTCCATCGCCCGCCTACTACCCACAGCCAACGGAACCAGCAAGAACGTCAATATGCTTCGTCAATTGTGGCTCATGCGCCTCCCAGCGCCCATCCGATCCGCCCTTGGCAACGCCGAGGAAATGACCACCGACGAAGTTTCACGGAAGGCGGACCATCTCGCCGACGCCCACGCCGACGCAGCAGGGAGTTAGGATGTCTGTGCTGCTGACGACGTCACGGACAAAATCTCTGCCGCAGCAGCATCACCAGCCAACAGACGCCAACACCAGCAATGGTAGCGACGCCGGACAACCGCCCCTTTGCACCTGTGCTACTACCACACAAGATTCGGTGCCTTCGCCAAGAAATGCCAACCAGGATGTACCTGGACCCCCCCCCAAAAAAAAAAAAAATAATAATAATAATAATAATAAATAAATAAATACATAAAAAAACCGCCTAAAAGGGGTCACCGCCCATCACGGTGGCCTATACAGGCGCAACGGGCCTCTACATCAACGATAAGGCCTCTAAACGCCATTTTCTTGCCGACACTGATGCTTGCAGGTCCATATTTCTTGCATTCGCTGCAGAATGCCGGGTCCCCAACGACATTGGCGTTAGGCTTCTCGCCGCTAACGGTACTACCATAGCCACCTACGGATGGAAACACCTGCACCTCACCTTTGGGAGTCGTCCACAACTCCTGGAACTTCATCCTGGCAGACGTCAAGACGCCCCTCCTCTCTGCTGACTTCCTCGCTCATTACAGGTTACTGGTCGATGTCGCCAACAGACTCGTAGTCTGCGCAACCGCATCCGTCTCGACGCCCCTACAAATCGCGCCACAGCCAACCACGGTCGCCGCCATCGACGCTAGAATACCCTATGCTCACCTGCTCACGTAATTCTCCGACATCTTCAAGCCTGAGCTGCGACAGACACCATAGACGCCAGCTAAACAGGGCGTACACCACCACATCAAGACGTCTGGGCCCCCGTTATTTGCCAAATCCTGCCGCCTACTGCTCGAGAAAACCGCTGTCGCCAAGAAAACCTTCCAAGAGATGGAGAGACTAGACCTCTGCCAAAAGGCCTTCAGTCCTTGGTTCTCCCCCCTCAACCTCGTCAAGAAGAACGATGGTTCCTGGCGCCCCTGTGGAGACTACCGGCGGCTGAACATGACAGAACCTGACCACTACCCACTCCCAAATCTCGCCGACGTCATCACATACCTCAACGGCGCCAAGATATTTTCGACACAGGCCCTCCTGAAGGGCTACTACCAAGTTCCGGTACATACAAACGACATCCCGAAGACCGCCATCACCACCCCCTTCGGGACGTACACCTTTAATTACTCCTGCTATGGCTTGCGAAACTCAGGTGCGACCTTCCAGCACCTATTGGACGGCATTCTCCTCGACCTCGACTCTGCGTCTGCTACGTCGACGATATTCTGGTCTTCTCCAACTCGCCTGACCAGCATCTCCAACATCTGCGGACCATCCTCGAGGGTCTCCAGGACAACGGCCTCGTTTTCCACTTTGACAAATGCAGCTTAGGGAAAAGGTCTGTCCAATTTTTGGGACACCTCAGCTTTCCTGACCGCGTTCGTCCCCTGCACGATAAAGTCGCCGTAGTCGACAGATTTTCCAAACCTAATACCATCAAAGACCTGCAGGAATTTATTGGGATGGTCAACTTCTACCATCGCTTCCTCCCTAACATTGCTCAAACGCTGCACCCACTCCATAGCGCCCTTAACGGAAAATCTAAGGACCTCCTGTGGAACTCCCCCATACAAGCTGCCTTCGTCAATGCCAAAAAAGCCCTCGCCTGTGCCACAACCCTCTCCTTCCCTATACCAGGTGCCCAGCTGCAACTATCAACGGATGCTATCAATGTCGCCGGGGGGAGGGGGGCTCAAACAAATCCTCCGCGGCAGACCTACACCCCTCGGTTTCTTCAGCAGGAAACTCTCCAAGACCAAGCTCAACTACAACACCTATGACAAAGAGCTCCTTGCCGTCCACCACGCCGTCCGCCACTTTCGCCATTTCCTCGAAGGCTCCTCATTGAAACACTTCCCTACAGGACATCCATCACATCCCTTAAGTGGCAAGGCGTTCCTTTCCACGACAACCACACCATCCTCTGCGACGTCGGTACCGGCCGTCCACGACCCCTCATCCCAGCCGCCTTCCGATGTCAAGTGTTTAATATGATACAAGGCCTGTCTCACCCTTCAGGGCACGTCACTGCAAAGCTCCTAAAGAGGAAATTCATCTGGCACAGCATCTCCAAGGGCGCAAAGGAGTGGGCCAGATCCTGCATCGCCTGTCAGCAAAGCAAAATCCCTCACCACACTGAATCAGGCATTGGATCATTCCATCAGCCCCGACGACACTTCGCACATATTCATGTCGACGTCGTCGGCCCACTCCCACCATCGGAAAGCCATCGTTACCTCTTCACCGCCATTGATAGATCGACCTGCTGGTTGGAGGCCATTCCCATGAGGAATGGTGCCGCCTTATCCTGCACTACAGTCTTTCTCAGTGGATGGATCGCCAGATTTGGCCTCCTGGAACACGTCACCTCCAACCGAGGAACTTGCTTCACGTCGCGGCTGTGGCACTCTCTATCTGAACTCCTGGGTACTACAGTCCACCACACTACCTCCTACAACCCTGCAGCCAACGGCATGGTCGAGCAAACCCACCGCTCACTCAAAGCATATCTTATGGGACGCTGTAACAACGGTTCCTGGCTACCCCAACTACCATGGATAATTCTTGGCCTTCGGACAGCCATCAAGGACGACCTCAACGTGTCCCCAGCAGAGATGGTCCTCGGCCAAACACTCGCCGAATTCTTCCCTCCACAGGATTGTCCCGAGGTCCTGCAGCAGCTGCGACGCACTGTCGGCAAATTCGCCCCATGCGTGCCGACACATCACCGGAAGGTCAAGGAATACCTCCCAAAACACCACACCTCGACGCACGTCTTCCTGAGAGCGGACGCTTACACACTACCAGTCACCCGTACCTACACTGGCCCCCATCTTGTAAGGACAAGACCTTCCGCATATCTATTTCCGGCAGGCCAGGATGGGTCTCCATCGACCGCCTAAAACCGGCACACCTCGGCATTCCACCAAATTCTCACATGCAGGACGCCTTCTGAGGCCAAGGCAATTTTGAGAGGGAAATATTTTACACACCACGATAATCATGTGGCATGACACGCGCGTCATGTCGTTTTCGACCTGACGCTTCTCTGACAGTGCGACCCTGCTTGACCCGACCTAACCTAATCTAGTGCAATTATGTAATTACGCACCACGGGTGACTATCGACGCGACATATATATTGGCTCCCCCCGTATGTAAATTCAGTTCACTCGTATCTTACGATAAAGGAGACGAACTGACCAAACCTCTTTCTCTTCACCACAGTAGCATCGCTACAGTATTTTGCTTAATTTTGCCTTCTAATCTGTAAGCTGAAGCTCCTGGCGTAGTCCTATGAACTGAACTTTACTGAAATCGGGTATTTTAGATACACAAGTATCTGTTCTATTTTTTTTTTTTTTTTTTTTTAGCAGTTTCAATCTAAGTTGTGATCACTAATTGCAATAGTTTCACCAACTCCTACATAGGTTATCATGCTTTCGCGACTAGTGATCAATAGATCGAGTAAATTTCCATGTCTTGTGGGTTCTTTTACATGATGAACTAAGTTATTCCTATCATATCGAGATTTTCGCTTTTGACAAACGCCTGAATTTCTTGGAATTTGTTCCTAATACTACGAGCATTAAAGTACATGGTTTAAGAAACTCGTGGTTATTTCTTTTCGACTTGCTTTGAGTTTCAACATCATGCCTTACATTATAATTTTGGTTTTTATTGTTCTATATTGATATTTTATATTTAATTATTTTCTTTCTCTGTTCAATGGGGATTTATGTTTATCACTTTAGTTCGGGATCTCTTTACCATGAGGTATTTAGTTTTATATCAGGTATCACTTGCACTGGGGGTGGGTGGGTTATAGCTTAGTGAATGTAAGATATTCTAAAAATATCAGTATTTGTTTGTAAAACTATTACAAAAATGTGTTTGATGTAATATAACTAAGTAAAATAAAATAAAAGCACATAGATTCTTCTCTTGTGAGAAGTTTGGAGATTTCACACTTTTTACGTATATAAATGTTAATGTGTTTATATGATATCAGATTTCCTGTCTTGGGTAATGTTTAGGTAACACTATAGTGAATGAGTTTGGGATTATTTGTAATAGATTGACCTAGTTATTTATGTTTTGTTTTGTATCTGTGAGAAGTATTTAACATCTATTCTAATGTTGCACAAAATTGATTGAACTTTTTGTTGTCGTATAATCATATTGAATAACTGGTGGGGTATAAAATAATTTGTTCGAGTCCTCGGCAGTACCACATTTCAATTTCTGGTTGTGGCCTCCATTGGGTCTCCTGATGTTGATGACTTAGAATTAAAGTGCATTGTGGTTGTTAAAATGTATCTATAATCACTAGGACCCATTCAGTGCTGTACAAATGCTTTCCCGCGTTTGTATACTTCCAATTGTACTATCATAGTGGAGATGGGTTAAACGTAAAATTTCATGTAAGTGTATGTACTCGAGCATACAAATATATATAAGGAATATTGCGCTTGACTTATATCTCTCTTGATAGCGTAGTTGGTAAGTCACTGTGCACTTGTCATGTGATAGCTGAGTTCGAGTCCTCGGCAGTACCACATTTCAATTTCTGGTTGTGACCTCCATTGGGTCTCCCGATGTTGATGGCTTAGAATTAAAGTGCACTGTGGTTGTTGAAATATATCTCTAATCACTGGGACCCATTCAGTGTTGTACAAATACTTTCTCGCGTTTGTATACTTCCAATTGTACTATCATAGTGGAGATGGGTTAAACGCAAAATTTCATGTAAGTGTATGTACTCGAGCATACAAATATATATAAGGTATATTGCGCTTGACTTATATCTCTCTTGATGGCGTAGTTGGTAATCACTGCGCACTTGTCATGTGATAGCTGAGTTCGAGTCCTCGGCAGTACCACATTTCAATTTCTGGTTGTGACCTCCATTGGGTCTCCCGATGTTGATGGCTTAGAATTAAAGTGCACTGTGGTTGTTAAAATGTATCTCTAATCACTGGGACCCATTCAGTGTTGTACAAATACTTTCCCGCGTTTGTAGAATTCTAATTGTACTATCATAGTGGAGATGAGTTGAACGCAAAATTTCATGTTAGTGTATGTACTCGGAATATTGCGCTTGACTTATATCTCTCTTAATAGCGTAGTTGGTAAGTCACTGCGCACTTGTCATGTGATAGCTGAGTTCGAGTCCTCGGCAATACCACATTTCAATTTCTGATTGTGACCTCCATTGGGTCTCCCGATATTGATGGCTTAGAATTAAAGTGCATTGTGGTTGTTAAAATATATCTCTAATCACTGGGACCCATTCAGTGTTGTACAAATACTTTCCCGCGTTTGTATACTTCCAATTGTACTATCATAGTGGAGATGGGTTAAACGCAAAATTTCATGTAAGTGTATATACTCGGGCATACAAATATATATATAAGGAATATTGCGCTTGATTTATATCTCTCTTGATAGCGAATTTGATAAGTCAATGTGCACTTGTCATGTGATAGCTGAGTTCGAGTCCTCGGCAGTACCACATTTCAATTTCTGGTTGTAGCTTCCATTGGGTCTCCCGATGTTGATGGCTTAGAATTAAAGTGCATTGTGGTTGTTAAAATGTATATATATATATATATATATATATATATATATATATATATATATATATACACACTGAATGGTTCCCAATGCGGATATTAATCTTTTTTCAACCACATTAACTTTTTTACTTTTAATTCCATGTCATCACGAACGAGACTGACAGTGCGCTCGTCGGAGACATATACGGAAACTGATACGAAGTGAAGCCAAGGGCTCGAACCTCAGCTTAGACGTATCAAAGTAACAGTAACTAATCACTGCGCCATCGAGAGAGATACAAGTTGAGTACAATTTCTTATATTTGTATGCTCGAGCTACATACATATACACGAATTTTGTAATCAACCCATCCCCGCTATGGTTGTGTGTATAACACTTGTCCACGCGCACATACTATCATTGTACCATCATAGCGGGGATGGGTTGATTACAAAATTCGTCACACACACACACACACACACACACACACACACACACACACACACACACACACACACACACACACACACACACACACTCACACACACACACACACACACACACACACACACACACACACACACACACATATATATATATATATATATATATATATACATATATATATATATATATATATATATACATATATTATATATACATATATGCCTTAACTTTCTTTTTTAGGAATGTCCTTTTTTGGGGCTACAGGTAGTAGGACTCCTAATCCCATCCCCCGTCCCTTTTTTGTCACCTTTCACGTAGGTAACTATGGCTTAGGTTATTGTTATGGTAACGTTAAGACTCACAAAGCAGGATCTCCCCTCAGGCCCATAATCAGTCAAATTCCCACCCCTACTTACGTTATTGCTAAAAAGTTGAACGAGTTACTTACACCATTTGTTCCTTCTAGGTTTAGCTTGTCGTCAGCCGCTGACTTTTTAGACCTGCTCAGTAACTCCGATACCAATGGTGTTATTGCCTCGTTAGACGCCGAAAGTTTATTCACCCATGTACCAATTTTGCGTACTATCAACTATATCCTGGAAGAGGTCTATCCCGAGAATGGTGTTCCTAAACTCGATTTACCAAAAGCGGCCCTCAAAGCTCTGTTAGAAATATGTACAATGGAGGCCCCGTTCGTCTGTCCTCGTGGTAATATGTTTAGACAGATTGATGGTGTAGCTATGGGATCCCCACTTGGTGTTCTCTTTCCAAATTTTTTCATGGGGATGGTTGAAAAAGAGACATTTGTTTGTTTTAAAAAGCCGTCAATTTATGCGAGATACATTGACGATATCTTTGTTAAAGTAGACTGCAAATTTGAACTTCCCCTCTTAAAAGATATACTGCAGGAGATTTCTGGACTTAATTTTACTATAGAATTTAGTCAAGAAAACAAGCTTCCTTTCTTGGACATCCTCGTCCAACAAAGTCCCCTTTACTTTAAAACAAGTGTATACACAAAACCGACCAACCCAGGGCTGTGCCTTAACGGAATGAGCGAGTGTCCCCAACGCTATAAAGACTCCACCATTAGAGCTTTCATCAGAAGGGCCCTCACTCATTCCAGTAGTTGGAGTGCCACTCATCTAGAAATAGAGAGATCAACCCAAGTCCTGGTTAACAATGGCTACCCTAACGAGGAAATCAATAAGATTATTAAGCATGAAATAGATAAATGGTACCTACAACATAATGCGACCATCAAAGAAGGTGAACGAATTAAAATCTTCTACAAGGCCTTCATACACTCGGACTATAGTACAGATGAACGCATAATAAAATAAACAATAAAAAAATTTGTCAAACCCACCCGGCCCCAAGATTTCCTCGATGTTGTCATTTATTATACAAACAGAAAAACCTCATCACTACTCATGAAAAATAGCCCTTCCACGAAAATCCGAGAACTACAAAGGAGTCATCTTGTGTATGAATACTCGTGCAAAATAGGGAACTGTGAGTCCCTACCCTCCTCATACATAGGATACACAACAACAACACTCAGTAGAAGAATCACTCTCCACCTCCAAAATGGTACACCAAAAACTCATACTATCACATGCCACAACACCACTCTAACAAGGGAAATGATGGAGAAAAACACAAAAATTATTGGACAAGAACAGGACACCAAGCGCCTGCAAATTCTCGAGGCCCTTCTTATTAAAGAGAAGTCTCCAAAATTAAATCTACAATCAAGAGATCTTGCCATAATTCCGTCCATGAAGTCCACCACTGTACGGAATCCCATCTCCCTACGGAGTTCCACCATCCCACGGAGTTCCACCACCATTCTTCCCCCTTGATCATTTTTACGTGACCTCACCCCGCACCATGAAACCTATAACTTTTCCAATATACAAACATGTCTTATTATTGTAATCAATATCACTTGAAAATGTACAAAGTGTACGAAACGTCGTGAATATATTAAGAACACTCCACTGTGTTTTACTATGCCTTTCGGTAATAGTATTTCTGTGCTCAACTCGGCACATAAATCTGCAGTTCGCAAAGTAGAGAGTTTCAGCAAGAAGATCATAAATACAGAAGTCGCTGTATTTTTTAACCAAATATATATATATGTATATACATATATATATATACTATATACATATACATACATACATATACCAAGGCTTTTTTTTCCTTACAAGGGAGGTAGCCAAAAAGAAAAAGGCATAAAATCATTCCCACCCATTCCATCCCTGGAAACACTCCACACCCCTCCACCCTCCCTCTCATCTTAGCACCTCCTGGATGACGGGTCATCCCTGCACCTTGTCCACTGCCCTGGGTCAGAAACAGTGTCGCAAGACACAGCACATACGCAGCAAAGCCGCTTCATTAAATCGGCGACCCCACCTCTCCGTCCCCCCATGCATAAAGGCGAAGACGGGGGGAAATCCCTTCGGGCTGCGTCAAATTTGGCTCACACATACTACCTCACCCCCCATCCCCCCCTTCCATTCCACCTCATACATCACAACATCATCCATATACAACCATTTTCCATTCGCCCCTGTCTTCTGTCCTCTCCCATCCTTCCTCGGCAGACATTCCCCTCTTCCCAAAAGCCCCCTTCACCCCATCCATCCACCTCATCCTAGGACGTCCCTTCATGTTCACTCCTTCCACATCTGCCTTCCATACCTCTTTTACTAGTCTTTCTTCACTCATTCTTTCCATGTGTCCAAACCATCCTAATACTCTTTCATCAACCCGATCTCCCAACCCCCTTTCCACCCCTGCTCTCCCCCTCACCTCCTCATTTCTCACTGTATCCAGCCTAGTAACTCCCATCATACTTCTCAGACACCTCATCTCAAACACATTCAAACTCCTTCTCTCTTCCTCTCTTATGTTCCATGTTTCTGCCCCATACAGTGCTGTTGGCACAATCACTCTTTTATATAGTCTCCTCTTAGCATCCATTCCCAAATGTCTATTCCTCATTACACTTTTTAATCCACCAAGGCATTTACTCGCTTCTCTCAATCTACATTCTACCTCCAACTTCACTCCACCTTTTCCCGCCACATTTGCACCCAAGTATCTAAAACTATCCACTTCCTCCAGTCGCTCTCCCTTAATGCTCACTTCCAGACTACTGCCACATTCACCTTACTTTTACCCATATTTATCTCCAGCTTTCTTCTATCAAATACTCTCTCAAACTCTGTCACCAACTTCCTCAATCCCTCCTCCGATCCTGCTACAAGCGCAGTGTCGTCCGCAAACAACAGCTGGCTCACCTCCTACTTTTCTCCATTTTCTTTAACCATCTCCAATCCCTGACTCACTACCCTTGCATTTACCTCTTACACTACCCCATACATGTATAAGTTGAACAGCCAGGGCGACATAACACATCCTTGACGAAGTCCCATCTTTACCTCGAACCACTCACTCTCTCTATTTCTAATCCTAACACAAGCTCTACTACTCTCATAAAAACTTTTGACAGCTCCTAGAAATTTTCCTCCTATCCCGTATATCCGCAAAATCTCCCACAGTGCCTTTCTGTCTACCCTGTCGTAAGCCTTTTCCAGATCCATAAAGGCCCAAAAAACATCCTTCCCCTTTCCTATAGCTTTCTCACATATCTGTCTTACCACAAAAATCTGATCTACACAACCTCTACCCGTCTTAAATACACACTGTTCCTCACCAATTACTCCCTCTGTTCCCCTCCTAATCCTCTCAATCAAGATCCTCCCATAAGCCTTCCCAACTACACTTAACAAGCTAATCCCTCTGAAACTACTACATTCACACTTGTTCCCTTTTCCCTTGTAAAGAGGAACTATACAGGCACTCCTCCAGTCCTCGGGCACTCTACCCTCTCTCCAGCAAACATTAAATAACCTCACCAGCCAGTCCACCATCACTATAACTCCTTTTTTTTAGACATTCTGCATGGCACCCATCCAGACCAGGTGCCTTACCTGCTTTCATCATCTCAACAACTGCCTTCACTTCATCCTTTCCTTCCTTATTTCTCCTTCATTTTCTTCACTCATCACTTTCATTTTCTTAGCATTTCCCACTGGAGCTATCTTTCCCTCCCTATCCTCCTTCACATTTAGCAACTCCCTAAAATATTCTGCCCATCTTCCCCTTACTGCCTTCTCTTCCATTATCATCTCTCCATCTCCACCTTTTATCTTTTCTTCTCTATTTGATTCACCTCCTCTTCCTCTCTTAATTTCTTTCCAAAACATCTTTTTATTACTTTCAAAATTTTCTGTCATACTCTTACCCCATTTCACATCTGCTTTCCTCTTTGCCTCCTTTACCTTTTGCTTTACTTCTCTTTTTTTTTTGTACCTCTCATATGACTCCCTCGTCCTATTTTGTAACCAATCTGTGAAAGCTCGTTTCTTTTCTTCAACAACCATCTTTGTTTCCTCATCCCACCATTCACTAGCCTTCCTTCTATTTCCTCCTGTCCTTCTTGTGCCACACACCATCTTTGCACACTTTGTGATTTTCTCCTTGAACCATCCCCATTCCTCCTCCACACCTAGCTCTACTCTATCCTTCACTCCCTCCCACTCCTCCCTCAGCTTCTTCTTGTACTCCTTTTCCTTTTCCTTTTTGTTTAAAGAGTTCAATCTAAGCACCTCCCTACCTTTTGTCCCTTTCCTCTTCCTCCATCTGTCCTCCACTCTCAACTTACCTTCCACCAAAAAATGATCTGATATTCCCCCACCCTCTCCCCTTAGCACATGTACATTCTTAACTCTTCCTATCATAATCCTATTTACCACTACAGAGTCCATTAACGCTCTATCTACCACCCTTCCCTCCACCACCCTCTCCCATGTGTACTTATGCTTGACTTTCTTCCGAAACACTGTATTTGCTATCATCAACTCTCTTTCTAGACACATTTCCACCATCAACTCTCCACTACGATTCTTTCCTGGAACTCCACATTTCCCAACCACTCCATCAATTGTGTGTGTCTCCCAGTACTATTACATTGGTATTTCTCCCTAAATCCTCTATGCACTTATTTAAATCTATCCAAAAAGCCTCCCTTTCTTCTACGCTCTTCTCACTGCCAGGCCCATATACACTTACAAAAACCCACATCTCCTTTCCCGGTTTCACCTTCATCCACATCATCCTTGAGGAAACCTCCTTCCACTCCACTACACGTTTACCTATCTCTTCACTTACTAGTATAGCTACCCCTTCCCTCCCTCGCCCTCTCTTCACTCCTGATAACCTCCCACTTACACTCCCAAACTTACACTCGCCCTTCCCTTTCAGCTTAGTTTCACTCAAAGCCAACACATCCATCTTCTCACAAACATAATACCTATGTCTTCCCTTTTACTCTCATCTCTACCACATCCCCGCACATTAAAAGACCAAAACCTTAGGGTGCTGGTCGGAAAACTCCCAGACCCTCTTATGCCTTTGCTTTTTCTTTTAGGAATGTTCCCTGTGGGGCTACAAGGAGAAGGATGCCTAGTCCCAATCCCCGTCCCTTTCTTCCCGCCTCTTACGATTCAAGTGGAATTACTTGGTGGCAGTATTCTTTTCCCCTACCACAGGGTAGGTAGGCGAAAAAGGAAATGAATATTCAGAGAAATGGTACAGGACAGTAACAAGGGGTTGGGGGACAGCATAACGGAGAGACAGTCGTAGTATAAAAGTGT
>NC_134779.1:5982244-5984744 GCF_046742065.1 Oratosquilla oratoria | reverse complement strand
TTTGTAACATTTAATAAATACATTCTGTTAGATTTTTTCTCCTAAAACCTTTTTTTGGATGAGAAGTATTAACAAAAATCAACTGATAATATGACAAAAATATAATAAATTTAGTCAGAAGATCGGATACTTCAAAATCATATTAGTATAAAAATCTGACTTGATTGGAAAAAAATGAACGTCATTTCTGTATTCAGCGATTTAAGATTGTCCTGATTCTGTTGAATAAAACATAGACGGCTTACATTTTTTTTTGTAAACCAGTGCTACTGATCTTTCCAAAAACTACAGTTTCAAAGATACTACACACTACAGTCTACAGAATAATGCACTTTATAGATATCACAGATTAGATTAACAATAATAACTATTACATATTTTTCATCTATTTATCCGTATACCAAAGACTTTTTTCCCTTATAAAGGGAGTAGCCAAGCCAAAAGGTACGTACCAACTCCACCCATTTCACTCCCATCCATTCCACTCCCATCCATTCCACTCCCATCTACCACCCTTTTCTCCCTCTCATCTTACCTACTCGTGAATGACGGGTCATCCCTGTATACCGCCCACTGCCCTGGATCAGAAGCAATGCAGCAAGAAGACACAGCTCATCCACAGCAAGGACGCTTCACTTAATCGATGACCACCCCCTTTCCGTCCCCAATCAGAAAAAAGATAAAACCATGAGAAATCCCTTCAGGATGCGTCAAAATGTCATTCACATATAAGAGTTCACTACTCCACCACATCTCCCTCCCCCTCCCTTCCTTACATAACAGCATCATCTATACACAGCCATTCTCCACTAACTCCTATCTACTGACTTCTGCCTTCCTTGCTCAAAGTCTTATTCAAAGACCCTTTAACCCCATCCATCCATCTCATCCGCGGTCGTCCCCTCAAGTTCACTTTATCTATCTCTACCTTCCACACCTCTTTTGCTAATATTTTTCACTAATCATTTTTATGTGTGAAATCTATCCTAATACTCTTTCAACAGCCCTATCTACCATCTCCTTGTTCATCCCCGTTTTCCTCACCTTCTTGTTTATCACTCTATCCAACTTTGTAACCCCTACTATACTTCCCAGTCATTTCATCTCAAATACATTTAAACTTATCCTCTCTGCTCTCCTAAATTCTAAGTCTCCACCCCATATGGTATCGTCGGCATAATCGTCACTTCATAAAATCTCCTCTTTGCATATATTCCCAGATGCCTATATCTCATCATAATTTTGATCTCCCAAGGCATTTACTTGCTTCTCTCAATTAAACTTATCTCCACTTTCACTCCTCCCTTTCCTACCCCATGCAACCCCAAATACCTGAAACTACCCACATTCTCCAGTCTCTCTCCTTTAAAATTTACTTCCAACTCTGCCATCCTCTCCGTTTGTACATCTCATCACCTTACCTTTACCCATATTTACCTTGAATTTTCTCCTATCGCATACCTTCCCAAACTCCGTCACTAACTACCTTAATCCTACCTAGCAAACAACATCTGGTTCACCTCCCACTTCTCACCATTTATTAACCATCTCCAGCCCCCTGCCCATTAACCTCGCCTTTACCTTCCACACCACCCTATTCAAAGGATTACAAAGGCGGAGCATGCCGACAGGAGACCTTTTGGTCCATATCTAGGTCGGATGCGAAAAAAAATCATAATAATAATAAATTTATAAATAAAAACTATAATAATGTATATAACAAATAAAATGCATAAGTAAATGAATAGGTATTGTTAAATAATAAACAAACAGGTAAATAATAAAAAATAATAAATTGACATATAACTAATAATAAATGAGAATAAAACAGACAAATGATAACAAAACAAAACAAATAAAAATAAATTACAATCATTACAGCATCTTGCTTAGGTGTTTATCTAAATGATTCTTAAAGCTTCGAACTGAACTACATTGCACTACCTGTGCAGGAAGTTTATTCCATTCATTAACTACACGGTTGGCGAAGTTGTTTCTACCCACTTCCCAATTGAATCTATTTCCGGATAATTTGAGACCATTGTTTCTTGTCTGATTCTCATTCAATGTGAAAATTTTGTCACTTTTGATGTTGTAAATTCCCTTTAGAATCTTAAAGACCTGTATCAAGTCACCTCTGAGTCTACGCTTTTTTAGGGAAAGCAGATTCATATGTTTTAGTCGATTTTTCTGTGGTTTGTTTTTTATCTTTCGAATCAGTTTTGTGGCTCGCCGTTGTACTTTTTCCATTCTGTCAATGTCTTTAATGAGATTCAGTGACCATACGGAAACAGCATATTCCAAATGTGGACGAACTAACGATTTATATAGCTTGTTAATGAGTGATGGACTTTTGAAGTCAAAAGATCGCGCAATCAGTCCTAGAATCTTATTCGCTTTCTCAGTGGCTGAAATAAATTGCTTGGATGATTTGAGATCGTTACTGATAATTATGCCGAGATCTTTTTCACTATTCACTTTTGTTAACGAATTTCCAAAT
>NC_134779.1:5959744-5967244 GCF_046742065.1 Oratosquilla oratoria | reverse complement strand
TCTCACTCCAGACTAAGAGGTAGTTTTTAATTTAGGGCTTAGCTGCCACATTATGTCTAAACCTAAGAAGTTTAAAAAAAGAACAGAATGCAAAATACTTATAGACGATGTAGAGAAATTATATATAAAAGGTGAAGTCATTGTTGAGCCCACTTTCAAACAAGAAGTTATAGCCGAAGCTAATAAATCAAGAGGAAAATATCACACCAAATTTGATTGACAAAAAACATATCGAGGCCACAAAAAAGTTAAAATCAAACCATAGTATCACCATCAGGAAAGCAGACAAAGCGGCAACTTACGTACTCATGGACACTTCTGAGTATTTAGAAAAGATAGATACTATCCTCAATGATACAACAAAGTTGAAAAAAAGATCAACAAAGACCCTACAGAATTACTCAAGGAAAAGGTAAATCGACTAATAGAAGGGAATAATGCTGCCAGCAAAATAAAATTTGACAAACTTTTAGGCGAGTATGGTACGGGTTACTGGTATAGGACAGTCAAAACACACAAACCTGGTAATAAACTCCGTCCCATAATCTCACAAATCCCTGCACCAACGTACAAACTCGCTAAGAAACTGTGCTCCATTCTAACTCCCTACACTCCCACCACCTATAGTCTACAATCTACATCTGATTTCCTAGACATTATCAAGGCAAACTCCGCTAAAGATAGAATCGCTTCTCTTGATGTGGAAGGGTTATACACTTATATTTCCGTAGATCGTACAATTAATTACATCATCAACAAAGTGTACTACGATGACACTACACCAACACTAGACATTCCAGAACTTATACTACGGAAACTGCTTGAATACTGTAAAAAAAAGAGACCCCGTTCACTTGCCCCCGCGGAAACAAATATTGCCAAATTGATAGAGTTGCAATGGGATCCCACCTCAAAATATTAATGGCAAACCTCTTCATGGGCTGCATAGAAGAAGAAGTATTCAGTAAAACAGAAAATCCAGATATTTATTGTAGATACATTGATGATATCTTCATTAAAACCAATAACAGCAATGAAGCTGAAAAACTCCACCACCTATTACAAGAGACATCTGAACTCACTTTCACTACGGAAGATAGCGTTGACGTAGCTTTACCCTTCCTCGATCTCCTAGTGAAACAAAATGAACATTCTTTTAATGCAACAGTGTACACAAAACCCACAAACCCTGGACACTGCATTAATGGCTAACTCACTGCACCACATGGACACAAGTGCATGATGAAATCGAACGTTCCACTCAAGTTCTGATTAATAACGGCTTCAGTGGAAAAGAGATAAATCTCCAAACAAAGAAAATAATTGACGGCTGGCATGAAAATAACAATAGTAACCAAAATAAAGAGAAAATCAACATATATTATAAATCAATTTTTTCGTCAGCTTATAAAGAAGATGAATGTATTATGAAACAAATTATAAAAAGAATCATTAAACCAGTCAATCCAGAGAAAATGCTAAACCTGGTGATTTATTATAAAACTAGGAAAACTAGCCACCTCCTTATTAGAAACAGCCCCCAACAAGAGAGAAAGGAACTTCAGAAATCACATGTCATCTATAGGTTCACATGTACACGAGGGAACTGTGAAGCCCTCCCATCCACCTATATTGGCATGACGACAATGAGGTTATCCCGTCGCCTCTCATACCACCTGACATCTGGAGCCCCTAAAAATCACTTAAGAGAAGCCCATGGCATAACACTAGCAAGAGAGACACTAGAGAAAAACACTGAGATCTTGGATTTATGTACTGACGATAGACGCCTCCCAATTTTAGAAGCGTTGTATATTAAAGAGTTAAGCCCAAACCTAAATGTACAAGCAGAAGATCTTAGAGCCCTTCCAAGCATGAGACAAACCGTTACAAATACAAACATGAGACATAACACCACAAACGCCAATACGAGACAAAACGCCACTCGTCCAATTACGAGACAAAACGCTATAACCATAAGCATGACACATTCCGCCACAACACGAACCCGGAGGCTCCCCAGCGCACGTGACATTTCGTCACTGCCCGAAATACCAGGTGACCTCCCCCAAGTGATTAGCAAGTAAAGAAAACTCTAGTATAAAACTTAGAAATTTAACTAGACTCATCGGATTAATTCTTATCCTGATAAGAAAGAACATCCCTATAGCTACTGAAGAAGGGTATTGAACCCGAAATCACGATCTATCTAATTTGACTGCAAGTCATAAATTTCCTTTCTAAGGAATACAAATCCATAATAAGGTATATGGAAAATACCTCTAAGAAAATAATTAATGCACAACTAGCCATCACTTTTAATGACACATGCATTAGAGAAAAACTCCTGCCCAAATACACTTACAATATATATATATATATATATATATATATATATATATATATATGTATATATATACATATATATATATATGTATATATATATGTGTGTGTGTGTGTGTGTGTGTGTGTGTGTGTGTGTGTGTCTGTCTGTGTGTGTGTATTCACTTGGTCTTTGGATCACGTGTTAGACTCGTGATCGACAGCTATTTCCCTCCTGGAAGAGAGCTCAGAGCTCGTAGGTCCGATCTATGGGTAATGCTATGACCTTGCACACACACACACACCCAACTCCCCGCCCACGAGAGTCAGAGTACGACCCGAGGTACAGCGATACCGAAATAATTTCGGCCCTGGGCAGGATTCGAACTGGGTACTAGGAGCACTTCTGCTTCCCATTTCAGCGCTCTACCAACTGTACCACCGAGTGTGTGTGTGTGTGTGTGTGTGTGTGTGTGTGTGTGTGTGTATGTGTGTGTATATATATATATTTTATATATATATATATATATATATATATATATAAACAGAAAGGTAGTATTACATTTCCAAATAACACACAAGAAACCCACAGTCGGAGAAAATAAACTTCGAATGAAAGAAGATTCTATATTTCGGCTACCACTTGTACTTTCCTGATGAGGGCTACAGCTGGTAGCCAAATTATAGAATATATATGCCCTGAAAAGTATAGCCACGACGGTAGGTATGAGAGTCTATAGTGTAACTAGTATTCTCCTCTATGCTACTTTTTTTTTTAATTCTGAAGTAAATGTTAGAAGTAATAAAGGTTTCAGAAAAATATTGATTAAGAATATTTCACCTCCCATGCATATCAGCAGAAGGCACAAATGAGCATACACTTCACTTAAGGTAGACAAACGAAATTACAACTTAGTGAAGACATGATGACAAGAGAAATAAAATCCTGAAGCAGGGGGAAAAGTGAGGCTAGAATACATAACTGCACAAGGAAGCAAGAGAACTTATTTTGAATCGATACAAAGGAAATGGAGTATACTGTATCAAAACGCAGAAACCGAGAATACAGTTGTGCCGCTGAGCCATTCTAAAGGGACCTTGCAACAGATATCGGAAAAAGAGGTAATATATCACTGATTGGGGAATGGAGCGTTACAGAAAAGGAGAAAATGGGAGGACAAGCATTTGGCAACACTAGGCATAGCATAGTGTGATTGTTATAGTCAAGTTTGATTAGTTGCCAAGTCTTTCAATATCTAAGTTATATGCGGGGGGAAGGAGAAAATGGGAGGACAATGATTTGGCAACACTAAGCATAGCATAGTGTGATTGCTATGGTCGAGTTTGAATGGTTGCCAAGTCTTTCAATACCTTAGTTATAATGGGGCTTTTGAAATGTGTTCTCGAGCTGGATTCTTTTATTGGTTAGGTAGACATGTGTTCTTGTATAACATGGTTATCGATACGAGGCTGCTGTCTGTAACCCTTATTTTTCAAAGGTTCTTTAATAGTATATAGGCGTTTGGTTCGTCCAAAAGTAGTTTAATATATTGGAAAATTGTCTACTCTTCACTTGGCCACGGCTACGTTTGACTGTAGTTTGTGACGATAAAAGTACTAACAATATCATACTTATCAGTAAATACTGACCACACTAGAGCCCCTTAGCAATTGGTGTAGTTTATATAACAATTCTGGCTAAAAGGAAGTGATTTTTTTTTTCTTTTTGCAGAGTGAATTCACTTCAGTCGTTGACACATTTGGCTATGGCTTATTTAGTCAAAGGGTAAGCAGACCCGGAAAAAGTAAGTTACGTTTAAATCCCCCAGTTACGTCAGCGTTAAACTATTTGTGGATTTTGGCAGTTTGGGTTTCAAACTCGTTTTATGCTCTTGTGCTCGGCCACATTTTGTGTTCAGCTTTTTGAAACGTGTTTTTTTAACTACACGTTCTGTGGTTTGTATATTCATTTGAGATCTTTCAAAGGTAGCTCTTATATGACATAGTGGTCTCATACACAAACACGACCAAACAAACAACTATAACACACGAACACGCAAACATGCGAACAATGATAAATATAAATCAATAAAAAATCTAAATAAATACATCTAACTAAACAAACAAATAGAAATGAAAATTAGCAAGCATAACCATAACGCAAACAAATAGTACAAAAATATATAATTATAAACAAACCAACAGGAATAAAAAATAAATTAAATAAATAAATAAGCAAACAAATACCGTAATAAATGACAAATGAAAATTACGATAAATAAATAAATAGATAAGCCATATAAATGTATATAAAAAATCAATCAACTGATCAGTCAGTCTTTCATCAATCAATCAGCCAGTCACTCTCTCAATTAGTAAATCCTTTATTCAATCGTACAATCACTCAATCATTCAATCATTTAATCATTCAATTATTCAACTAGTCAATCAGTCAATATGTCAACCAACAAATAAGATAAAATGCATAAATTGAATAGCTTACATTATTTCTTTATATGGATACCATTTTGATGGTTCTACAACTTTCAACCAATAGAACAAAAGCTCAAAGGAGACAAGCGGTTCCGCATAAGACAGAGACAAATTTGAAATATTTCATTCGTCTGAACTTCGAGCAAGACGAGGTGGTCACGAAGGAAAAGCTCACAATAACGAGAATATTCTTCACCGAATATTATTTCCAACAATAATGAGCTCGCCTTCCATAAAGTCCCAAGTTCACACGAAGTAACTAAAAATTTGGGTTAGAATTGATTCAATATACTGCAACCGTGTGCTGCAGCTGATAAATAAAAAGTAATATGTGGAGCTAAAAAAAAAAAAACACATGTTTTTTTCTCACCTAAACAAATTGTTCCATTTATCTGAAACGAACATCTAAAATTCACATATACAACTGAAAAAAATCAGTCAAGAATAATGAGTATTTCTTTTCAGAAATTAGTCGATAAAAATGAGAGCGTCTGTTCTTTGGGACATTACGCCTATAAGGTAGTGAAAGTAAAATATAACAAAAATTTAGAGTTATCAGCATTCTGTTTTGCGTAGAGATTATTTTTCAACCACGAAAGAATGCTGAGTAAATCTGGCCCGTAGGGATGCCACAAAAGGTTCCTGAAATATTCACTGCAATTAACTTACGACTGGGCCACGCGGTAGCCCAGTGGATACCATATCAAACTCACAATCGGGCGGGCTTCAGTTTAGTTTCCGGGACCCACTGCGGTCTTTATCACATTGATTCCTGACAGCCTTGGCTAGGCAGGGAGGTGACCTAACGTCGCCCTACAAATATATATACATATATATATATATATATATATATATATATATATATATATATATATATATATATATATATATTACCGCAACTGACAGGGATTTGCTCTACCAGGAGTTTCTCAATTCCCACTGCATGAGAATGGGGATGGTTTTACTATTTCATGATTGGTATTGGGATACGACATGGGCAAGGAAAGTCTTCATCATAGTCAACAGTTTGGCGGGGACTGTTGTACAATCCGCTCCCTCAGAGGAGCTCTTCTAAGCCGAACAAAATCATCAGGCGATAGCCAGAACAAAATTCTTTGAGGCCCCATCCACGGTACGATCTAGTCTTGATCCGACGAGACTAGATCGTGTATATAGGTCGAGCAAACCAAAATCAGGACCGAACAGACTTGTCCGGCGGCCTTAAGACAAGATCGTACCGTGGATAGGTGTCCTTTAACGACATCAAACTTTATGTAGTAACTGCAAATGGGATCTACTACAGCCACTACTTAAGCGGTTGGTTATCATCTCGGATTATATCTTTGTTAAGGAGGGACCAATGGTGGGTAACTGAAAGTGACAGTCCTGCAAAATGGTCGTTAGAGAGGATTGTCTCCTTCTTATCGTCAATACTCGTCAACATTCTCGTCTCCATCAAGTGGTGCAACCATACTCGGTCACAGGAACAGACCCAAGATCTCTATCAATTTCAATTAGAGGAGAGAATCAAAGATGAAAGCAGGACGGAGGGATATCAAAAGTTAAAACTGATCACATTTTTTTTCGAGAAGAGATATCCAAAGTTTATACCGTTCACATTAGACTTTAGATATTGCCAGGAAGTTATTCACAGCTTGAGAAAAGAAAATATCCGTTTTTCATATTAAACATTGCTTGCATTTTTACCCGATTGAATGCAGTTCTTCATGTCCAACAGCTCTGCCCTCATTTCTGACGACTTGTGCAACATTTCGAAACCCACTGTCGTTTTTACACAATTTACTGTCAGGTTATGGATTTTATAGCTCCACAAAAAATAAAGATCCACTGTGCAAATACCAAAATGTTTGAGAGACCAACTGCGATTTATTTTTAGTTATAATTTAACCCAGTTTATAAAGGCCTACATGGAAACAAGTATAATCCTGTTAACTTAAGATGTAATATTCGATTTCAATGCAGTTAGTGAACACCGATATACTGTTTTTGCTTCCTATAACTTACGAATATAAAACGGGGAAAAGTGCACCAACGCACGTGCGGCTAACAAGTACTAAGGTAAATTGCTGAAACTAATTACGTAAACTAGTAAATAACCAAGTAAATTAATAAGAAAGAAGTAAAATATTATAGAACCAAATAGATACAATGTAGGTAGATAACTAAACAAGCAAATGAATATATAGTTTAAAAACAAACATTCCCAAACTATCGTTGTATTCTTTGACCGGTCCTATCCTTTAGCTCTATTTCTATCCCAACTCTACTCCTCATCTCTACATTTCTCACTCCTTTCATCCTCGTAACACCCACCATACTTCTTGAATACTTAATCTCAAACAGATCCGGGATCATCTTATCTGCTCTCTTTAGACCCTGTTTGCACTAACGGTTTCAACCTCAGCAATTCAAACTGCAGCGATTCAAATACAATGTAAGTCAATGGAGGTGTTCACACAACCACGCAGTTTATATTTGATTATTTGGTCCCACCGCGATTTCCGCGCTGTTCAAACTGCTACTGTGAATAATGCCTTAGATTCTAAGTCTCTGTCCCATACAATGTCACGGGGACCATCACCGCTTCGTACAGTCTTCTGTTTGTGTTCAGCCCCCAAATACCTATTTTTCATGACACTTCATTACCCCATGACGTTTGCTTAT
>NC_134779.1:5952244-5957244 GCF_046742065.1 Oratosquilla oratoria | reverse complement strand
TGGCGATTACTATATTAGGAACATTTGTCTGGCGATTGCTATATTGGAAAGATTTGCTTGGCGAATACTATATTGGGAAGATTTGCCTGGCGATTACTATATTGGGAACGTTTGTCTAGGGACTACTATATGGGAAACTTTGTCTGGCGATTACTATTTTGGGAATATTTGTAATTACAAAAATAACTTTTTTTTATGAAAAGCTCTATTCCTTGAATGTCAGGGATAAAAGCGCTGGAAATTTCTGACAAATATCATTCCTTGGATGACAATCGAAATAATGGGACGAATACCCTAATCATGAATATTTTCATTCAGTGGGATTTCTACATAGATTAGTGGGTATTGGTATAAATGCCCGTAATCGGATAAAAATCCACTTTAGTAAATCACACTCAGAAAATGACGTAAAAAAAAAAAATCTATAGAAGAGTGAATCCTCCAAGACGCTTCCATAATCATCGCATGCCTCTTGTCACATTTAATTTTGTTGAAGGTGATGTTACTCTGCATTTATCGTTTTCTTAATGATGATTTCTCTACTTTTGACTGTTCGCCGTTTTGCTGGTCCAATCTTTGTACAACTTCCGCAGGCGTTCGTTATCTTCGATCCGGTTTTCGGCTCAACCGAGCCTTTTTCAGTAAGTGATACTGGTATTCTTGATAGATCCCAGATTATGGACGCCTACAGACAAGTTCTAGGGGTTGGACCCAGCACAAAGGCGAATGGTTTGAACTAAAAGGAGCCGTCTGCAAGAAAACAATCTGTGCAGAAACTATCATCACCTTCATCCAAATTCGTCTATCAGAAGGCCTTAGAGCCTGTCTAAACATTTTGCCATCCTCATCTAGTGTGTGTTAAATTGTCAATGTATGAGAAATATAAGAGTTCGAGTTCATTGCAATTTCACCTCTATAATAAATATACATTACCTCCGTTGGATGCTTTTGTCCAGATCACAAATAATTTCTTAGAGGGTGTGGGTGGGTGCCCTGTAATTTTTACTCAGCAATTGGGGTGGAATTCTGACGTCAAAAACTACAACGTGAAAGTCCCTTTCCCTTGAATATTGATGCGACATCGTCCACAAGTAGAAAAACGCTGCTAATTTCAGACGAAATACTCTTACTTGGGTGACAATCGTAAAATACGTAAAAATTTTTGTTATTCGGCCCCCATTCTCCTTATTTACCCCGATTATTCTATAAAAAAAAAAAAAGCAATTTAGTGTTGTTAGCTGCACAGCGGGTTGTAAGCTCAAGCTCCTGACGTAGTCCTGTGAACTGAGCTGTTATTTACACTATTAAAGTTTTTATTTATTAATCTATTATTATTATGATTTTTTTCGCATCCGACCTAGATATGGACCAAAAGGTCTCCTGTCGGCATGCTCTGCATTTGTAATCATTTGTAATTTATATATACATGTATATATGCTAATTTGAACACGGGTACGTGTGTTCACTTATGCAAAGTAGACCACTTGGAAAAAGAAACTAACGAAGCAGAGCGCTTTCGTATATTACATCTTCAGTGCAAAAAGTACATAGTGATAGGAATACATAGACAATATATACATGATACAAAGGAACAAGGACAGTTTGAATAAGCGTAGCGACCAATTACCCACTGGAGAGCGGAAGGTCATTGTCAATTATCTTACGATGGTGGGGCGACATCAGGTCACAGTCGCCAAGGGTCACTGTTTCTACTAATGATATAGGGCGACATTAGGTCAATTCGTTGGGTCACATTTTACCTGATATTATCTTACTAATTTCTTGACAAATGAAATTATCAAGTTTGTACAAGCCTTTATGTAGGTTGGTATTTTGATTACTGGTGGTATGAATCAAACTGCACTCTTTTAAATTTCTTGCTATTATGTTGTTGGTATAATAGATTGCCTGGGCATTACCCCAATCAACTGGATGATTATTTAATTCAATATGCTTGAATATACCACTAGAATGATTGCCATCCCTAACATTTTTCTTGTGTTGTTCAATTCTGATGTTTAAGGGTTTGGCAGTTTGACCTATGTAAAATTTATTACACA
Source organism: Oratosquilla oratoria (assembly GCF_046742065.1). Lineage (NCBI taxonomy): Eukaryota > Metazoa > Arthropoda > Malacostraca > Stomatopoda > Squillidae > Oratosquilla > Oratosquilla oratoria. Next base: position 5,955,184 of record NC_134779.1, on the reverse strand, counting down.
TTTTGCAAGGAATTTTATAAATGCATCCTTTTTTAATTTCAATACTATTGTTGATGAGTTTATGTTTTACTGTACTATCATGTTTAAAAACTACCTTTACGTTAAATCTTTTTTATAATTCTGTGATATTTTTAAACATGATACATTTATATAAGTAAGTATGTATGTATGTATATATGTATGTATGTATGTATGTATGTATGTATGTATGTATGTACGACTATGTATGTATGTATATATGTATGTATATGCGTATGTACGTATGCACGCACGTACGTATATACGTTCGTACGTACGTATGTATGTATGTATGTATGTATGTATGTATGTATGCATGTATGTATGTATGTATGTATGTATATATGTATGTATGTATGTATGTATGTATGTATGTATGTATGTATGTATGTATGTATGTATGTATGTATGTATGTATGTATGTATGTATGTATTCATGTATGTATGTATGTATGTATGTATGTATGTATGTATGTATGTATGTATGTATGTATGTATGTATGTATGTATGTATGTATGTATGTATGTATGTATGTATGTATGTATTTATGTATGTATACACGACATCCTGCAGCGGAAGACTAAGCGACGTTGCAAGCTTGTATGTCAACCGGGCCGTGGGATCGCCGATTGTATCCAGTCCATCATGGAGCAAGGACGGAAGAACACGGTTACGATTGTTCATACGGAAAGTAACGATGTAGGTAGGGTGAGATCAGAGGAACTTGTTCGGAATTACAAGGTCCTCCTTCAGGAGATGAAGGAACGTGGGAGCCGTCACGTAGTCTGTGGGATCCTCCTGAGGATCTACGCAGGCTCGTGTTGGAACAGTAGAGCCATAGGGATCAATGATAGGATATCGCAGTTGTGCACACAATTGGGATACCACTTTCTTGATCCTTGGTATCTCTTTTCTAGGCGCCATGACCTTTACGCTTCTGATGAGATCCACCTTACCCGCAGAGGCAAAGATGTTCTTACAAATCTCATTGTGGGAGTTTGTAATGAACTAGCTCCTTTTTTTAGGGTAGAAGCCCAAAGGGAAGGGGAAATAGAATGTACATGGGAAAACAGTGTAGAGTATAGCATTAATGTAGAACAATGTGCCAGTATAGGACAAAATATAATTTTAGGCTATGATGTCGGTAAAGGACGAAATGTTACATTAGGATATAATGTCAAAGGACAAAATGTCGCAATGGGATGTAATGACAGTGGAGGACAAAAGATCACGATGGGAAGTAATGATAGTGGAGGACAAAATATCACGATAGGATGGAATGATAATGGAGGAGAAAGTATCACGGTAGGATATAATGTCAGTGGAGGACAAAATATAATTCTAGGCAGAGATACCGGACAGAATGTCAATGAAGGCCAAAATATCATGATGGGATGTAATGACAGTGGAAGACAAAAGATCACATTGGGATGTAATTATAGTGGAGGAAAAAATATCACGGTAGGATATAATGTCACTGGAGGACAAAATATAATTTTAGGAAGGGATGCCGGACATAATGTCAATGAACGACGGGAGACCGGTGTGAATCACGGTGACGTAGGGGGACAAAATGTACAAAAGAGATCGGATGACCGTGATCGACCAGATTTCGGTGATGGGGGAAGTGCTAATTTTGATGGGAGAAATATTAATGAGGCATTGAATGTTGTCAATGAAGGACCAAATAATAATATAGATCAAGGTATAAATACAAATCAAAATGATAATGTAAGACATGATATTGAAACTCAAAATGTGTCAAAAAGAAATAATCACGAGTTTCTTAAAACCATGTACTTTAATGCTCGTAGTATTAGGAACAAATTTCAAGAAATACAGGCGTATGTCAAAAGCGAAAATCTCAATATGATAGGAATAACTGAGACATGGTTAAATGGTACAGAGTTCGAAGCTGAATTTAATATTGCGGGATTTAAACACTTTCATCAGGATAGAAACCACAAGAAAGGTGGGGGTGTTCTGTTGTACGTTAAAAACAATGTTCATGCTTGTGTTTTAGAGAAAGTGAAACAGGATACATATGATAGTTTGTGGGTTGAGTAAACCCAAACAAATGAAAAAAAAATAATATAGGTGTAATATATAGGCCAAAGACATTATCATTAGCAGACGACAAACTGTTATTTCAAGAACTGTCTAGTTTCTGCAACCGGGATTTATTGATAATGGGTGATTTCAATTTTACTGACATTGATTGGATGACCCTTGATCATGGCCATATAGGTAGTCGTTTGATTGATTTTCTTGGTGACAATTACTAAATTCATCATATAAAAGAGCCCACAAGATATGGAAACTTACTCGATCTATTGATCACTAGCCGCGAAAGCATGGTAACTGATGTAGAAGTCGGTGAATCTGTTGCAAATAGTGATCACAACTTAGTTACATTCAAACTCCTAATTTTTTTTTAGAATAGATACTTGTGTTTCTAAAATACCCGATTTCAGTAAAGCTCAGTTCATAGGACTACGTCAGGAGCTTCAGCTTACAGATTGGGAGGCAAAATTAAACGAAAGACCTGTAGATCAGATGTGGGCAATATTTCAAAATACGCTCACTAAGATTATTTATACTTACATTCCTTTTAAGGACAGACGTCCCCCAAATCAGGCTCGCCCAAAGTGGCTCGACGAAGAAACTGAAAAAAGTATTGCTAAAAAGAGACAGGCTCATAAGAAATATAAGTGCTCGGGTGCATCTAATGACTATGAAAGTTATGTATCAATACAGAGAGATTTAAGAAAGACAATAAGAAAAAGAAAACGACGATACGAAATGAACATCGCTGATAAATCCAAAGAGAATCCCAAAGAATTCTATAGTTACATTAGAGATAAAAAGGTTGTTAGGAATCACATTGGTCCACTATTGTCTGCTGAAGGTCAACTTGAATG
>NC_134779.1:5939744-5947244 GCF_046742065.1 Oratosquilla oratoria | reverse complement strand
AATAGATGGGCATTTGTCGACAACTGGGACCGCTTTTATGGTAAGAATTATATATATATACAAGGGACGGGGTGCACTTGTCGCCCAGAGGATTTCGGCTCCTTGTTGAATCCCTTGAGTGAGAAGTAGGCATCCTACATTTTTTTTTTTGGGGGGGGGGGAGGTAGATTACGTGGGAGTCAGGGGGGAGTATCAGAATATAGTTTGGCAATAGAAACAACTCAGAGAGGGACTGTGAAAAAATCATCAAAGCAGGTGGAGGGAAGATAAACTTAAAGTTTATTATACAAATAGCAGAAGCATAATTAACAAAATTGGTTTGCTGAAAAGTAAAGCATGTGCAGAGAATTTTTACATTATAGCTATTACTGGATCCTGGATCAACATGGCTGATAAATATTTCCTCCAGGAAATCGAAATAGAAGGATATAAGTTTTTTTTTCATATGGATAGGGGTGGCAGGAGTAGAGGAGGTGTAGCACTCCTCGTTAAGATAAAATAAACTGTATTATCAATAATTCGATTAAGGAAGAGGAACATACGGAATCTATTTGGGTAGAGATTATAGGCAAGAATAAGAAAGTTATTATTGGCGTCTTGTATAGACCTCCTAACCTCAGCATTGAGCAGACTGATCCCCTGATTCATGAAATTCACAGAGCGTCCCAGTACAAAAACGTTGTGATCATGGGAGATTTTAATTATAGAAACATTGACTGGAAAACTTTAATAGGAGATCAGGAAACGAAGAAATTCCTAGATGTGGTGCAGGATAATTTCCTAAAACAAGTGATTACCGATCCTACGAGGGGAGAAAATACTCTGGACTTACTTTTAACTAATAATGAGCACCTAATGAGTAACGTAAAAGTGGGAGATAGTCTAGGCTCTAGCGATCATCAAGAAATAAGATTTAATATTATTTGGGAAGAATTAAAAAGTACGAATAACGTCCAAGTACCAGACTTCAGGAGAGCAAACTTTGACAATATAAAAACCTATTTGAAATTGAATATGAAATGTCATACGGACGTTACGGACGTTTCGGACATTGTCGGCGCGGTCAGGTCTCGGTACATGACCAGGGGTCGGGTCACGGAGGGTAATATGCATACCTTGGGTCAGGTCACTTGGGGGCGGGGGCTCAACAGACAGGTCAGCGATTTGGATGAAATGTATAGCAATCTAACTGATCTAATTATTAATGCACAAAATACATTTATCCCCCTAAAGTCAATACGGAAAAATAGTAATACTTCCAAATGGATGACGGATAGATTGAAACATGAGATCGGAATGAAAAAAGGACTTTACGTAAAAATAAGAAACGGGGAAACACACCTTAGATCAAGATATAACGAAATGGCAAAGCTGGTTAAAAAGAATACACGTACAGCGACACGTAATTATCAAATTAAGGCTGCCAGTGAAGCAAGATCCAACCCAAAGGGTTTCTTTCATCTCAAAAAAAAAAAAAAGGAAAAAAAAAAAAGAGAGAGACCAATTAGAATCGATGAAAATGTCATGATAGAATCGGGGGGAAATGAGTGAGGAGTTTAACAATTATTTTCTCGCGGTGTTTACTAATGAGAGCTTAGATAAAATACCTGATTGCGATTCGATTTTCAGTGGGGATGAAGAAAGTAGTTTATCTAATATAAGCATTAGTAGAGAAGAGGTAGTCAAGCAGATTCAAAGACTTAAAGCTTCAAAATCCCCGGATCCAGACAAGATTTTTCCGAGAATGCTTAAGGAGTGTAAATTTGAAATCTACAACGAATAAACTGAAATATCTAACAAGTCGGTAGACACTAGTTTTGTGCCTCTTGCTTGGAGGCAGGCAAACGTTGTTCCTGTTTTTGAGAAGGGAGATTATCGTCTATATGCAACTACTGGCCAATCAGTTTAACATCGGTTATAGGAAAAATGCTTGTATCAGTAATAGTAAATCGACTCGGAGAATACATCGAAAGACATAATTTAATTCGCGATTCACAGCATGGTTTCTCCAAGGGTAAGTCATGTGTGACTAATTTTCTATCCTTTTATACTAAAGTATATAAAGCGTCAGATAACAACGATAATTACGATGTTATTTACCCTGACTTTAGCAACGCGTCCGACAAGGTGCTACACCAGAGCCCATGGCATAGGAGGAAAAGTGTTAGAATGGATTAGAGCTTGGATTAGTAATAGAAAACATCGGGTCACCATAAATGGAGCAAAATCTAGGTGGGGCAATGTTACTAGTGGGGTCCCCCAGGGCTCGGTTTTGGGTCCCTTGTTGTTCATAATGTACATAAACGACTTAGACGATGGGATAAATAGTGATGTTAGTAAGTTTGCGGACAACAGTGAAATAGGACGCCTAATTAGGTCAGGAGACGACGCAGAGATTCTGCAGGATGATCTTAACAAATTGTTCACATGGTCGGTGAACTGGCAAATGAACTTCAATATATCTATGTGTAGCGTGTTAAATGTAGGGCTACACAACCCCAAAAATAGATACATTTTAGATAACACGATTTTTGAAAAAAAAACTGAGTGCGAGAGAGACTTGGGAGTTCTAGTGAGTCCGGACCTTAAAACTAGGAAACAGTGCATTAGCGCCAGGAATAAAGCTAACAGAGCATTAGGTTTCATTACTAGGACAGTAACGAATAGAAGTGCAGAGGTAATTATCAAACTCTATCTAGCGATAGTTTGACCCGTCCTTGACTATGCGGTACAGTTTTGGTCTCCGTCCTACAGAATGGACATCAATTCACTAGAATCAGTCCAGAGAAGAATAACCAAAATGATACATGGAGTCAGAAATTTGCCTTACGAAAAGAGGATTTGACACATTAACTTACACTCTTTGGAAAGACGCAGAGTGCGGAGTGATCTAATAGAGGTGTTCAAGTGGATCAAAGGCGTTAATAAGGGTGATGCAAACAAGGTCATCATATTAAAACAACACGGCAGGACTCGCTGTAATGAATTTAAACTGGACAAATTTAGATTTAAGAAGAAAATAGGCAAGAATTCGTTTACTAATAGGGTGGTCGAAGAATGGAATAGACTTAATAACCATGTAGTAAGCGCTGAAAATATCAGTTATTTCAAAAAACGATTAGACAACTTTATGAATGAGGATGACAGTTTTTATTTTTTTTTTATTTTTTTATTTAACTTATTACGCATTAGCGTCATACAGTGGGGGAGGTTTTCATAATGAATGTAGGAAGGCAACTGGTATGCACATGCTTACACACGTACACATACACTTATATACACATACAAATACATGGGTTGCAGGTAACATATACGACACTGGGTATTGTACATTCATTCAAAGGGGAATAAGACTGAGATGTCACGCAGGGCATCAGGTATTATGAGAACCCACCAAAGCGGGGGTAACGGACAAGTATTTCATCTAATCTATTTTGTGATAGGAGATGACGACAGATTGCATCTAATGGTAGTCCCTGGGGTATTAGATGTTTTACAGTGGGGCACGCTAGGCAGTAGTGCTCGATGGTGTTGGCTAGTGGAGCGTGGCATAGGCGACATTCTGTGAATACAGGCTCGCCCTCCACCCCGGCGACCTGCCACGGTGGACGGTAGCCTAGTCGCAGTCGGGCTGAGACAACATTGTGGCGACGAACCATAAGTCCCTTGCGGCGGTACTTGTATTTGTGGCGGCATACGGATTCGTAGTGGGTGATGGTGACACTGAAGGGTCTCTCGGTGTCCCGTCGACGTTGTTCAGGCAGAAGTGCAGCGGAGCGGACCCTGTTGAGGTAACATAGCAGGGAGAGAGGTCGTCCATCACCACGACGGGGGAGTCGGCAGGCTTCTTTTGCTAGGCGGTCTACTTTGGTGTTGTGGTGCAAACCTACATGAGATGGAATCCAAATAAATTCAATGCAGAGATTACGGATAGTTAGTAGGGATAGAAAGGAAAGGATTTGTTGTACAACAGAATGGTGAGTGGGATGAATAGCGGTGAGGGATTGCAGTGCAGGCTTAGAGTCACATATAATGACAGCATTCACTCCTCTTTGGCAAACGAGACTGATAGCATCTAAGATGGCGTATAGTTCACACAATGTGGAGCTGGAGTGATCTCTGAGTCGACGGCCGACCCAGCCCTCAGGAGGCGGCGTTAGGTCAGGTGAGTAGACTGCTCCTCCAGCTGCACCATCCGATTGTAGTGACCCGTCAGTGTAGAGGCGATGCGGAGCAGTGATGGAGGATGTTACCTGGGTAACATGTTCCAAGGCTAGCTGTAGTTGTAGAAGAGGTGGGTCACATTTTGCTGTAGGAGTGAAGCTAACCACAGGCGAATGTAGCGTCCACGGGGGAGGGCCTGGGGGTATGTCAGCTACTGGTACTTGTAAATCTAGGCTGCGAATGAAGGAGGAGATAGACTTTATAAGACGGCGACCGGGGGGCATGAGGCGGGGGACGGGCGGAGCGGGGCCGAGAGAATCTCTGACCAGTGCTGTGAAGTGCGGTGAGATGTGGGGAAAGTGTATACACTTAACTGTGAGGCAGGTGACATTAGAATAAATCCTCTCAACTAGGGATGGAAGCCGTAATTCCCGTTGCATGTTGACAATTCTGGTAGTCATTGGGCAACCGAGAATGATTCTCATGGCTTTATTCTGAAAAATCTCCAGTGGCTCTAAAGCATATCGAGGAAGTTGAATTAAGGCAGGGGAGAGGTAATCAACAACAGAGCGTATAAAAGTAATATAGACAGTTCTGGCCACGGGGATGGAGATACCGGAAGAGTTGTTGGTGAGCCACTGGAGAGGCCGGAGCCGACGTTGTAGACGATCTAGCAATTCACGAATTACGGTATGGGATTGACGCCGGGCAGAAAGAGTTTCCGAGATTCGTACTGGTGCACCAAGGTAGCAGTACTGGGAGCTTAGTGGGATGATGCAGTCTCCAATCATGAACTCTGGCAGCGTGGCAGGAGGGCGGTAGGAGAAAATTCTGCTCTTCTGTGGGGAAGCAACAAGGCCACAGTTAGCAGAAGCTTGGGAGAGAGAAGTAAGAAAGAGTTGTAGGTGTGTTGGGGAGGTAGTGTGAATACATAGGTCATCTGCATAGCATGTAATTGTGACCTCAGGAATAGTGGGCAAAGACGTGAGGAGACGATGCATAAGTATATTAAAGAGAAATGGACTTAGTACCCCTCCTTGAGGAGTGCCGAGATGAAAATCCCGTGAGGAGCTGTAGGCACCGCTAAAGAAGACACGGGAGGTTCGGTTACTGAGGTAGCCCTTAATCCATCGTAGTAATTTACCCTTAATTCCAAAGTCAATTAACTGATCTAAAATAACGTCTCGGTTTGCTATATCAAATGCACTTTTTAGATCTATAAATGCCACAACACTGTCACGGGAGAGGCGAGAATATAAGTCGACGAGGCAGTGATGGGTGCTGCGTTGGGGTAGAAAGCCGAAGAGACGTGGAGAAAGGCGATCTTGTAGTTGGTACATCAGTCGGGTGAGCAAGATTCTTTCCATTACTTTGCAGAAGCAGGATGTAAGGGAGATGGGCCTGAAATTTGCTGTACCGGGCTTGGGTATGGGGGATTATTGTACTCGTGGTCCAGGCATGTGGGATATATCCATCTCGTAGACACATATTGTAGAGGCGAAGGAGGGGGTTACCGGGTACACGGTGCAGTAATCGTAGCACATTGTAGGTAATGCCATCATCCCCAGGGGACGTGGCTTTACCTCTCAAGAGAGCACGTCGTAGTTCATCTTCAGTGATTGGTATATTTTCTTCATCATCCTCTTGCAGCAGAGCATGTACTAAGCGGAGTCCACGAGCAAAAGCACCGGAGGAGAGGGCATCCTGGACGGGGGTAGGTAGGTTGGCAGGGTTGGACTGGTTTTGACCACGTGACGATGAGCTGTTCGGCAAATACGGTGGGGGGAATGATGACGGGCAGTAGCAGGAGTCTTCTTAATTACCCTGCGAATAAGGTGCCACATGGAGGCTACACTAGTTTGGTGATTAATTCTGTCCGTGAATCTCTTCCAGGAGTCAGTACTTACACATTCTAGGAGGGTTGTCAAATCGTCTCTGGATTGCTGGTTAACGATGAAGTAGTTCAGGAGATGGGTTAGTTTGGAACATGAGTCCAACGCGCTCCGCTTCTTTCTGTGCGTCCTGAAGTCGGGTGTCTAGGTACCACGAGTGAGGAGGAGGGCGACGTTGGAGGTGGGGTCGTGATACGTAAAGCCTGTAAAAGTCGTGGGTGGCGGAGACAAGGCTATTGTATAACTGGTCGGGGGAGGAACAGTCTAAGGTAGGTAGTATGCAGGTCATGTATGAAATGTACGTCGTGCAGTATTTGGGTGTTATGGTGAGGCGTAGGCGTGTGATAGGGGGTGTAGGTATCGTAGGAAGAGAATAGTGGAAGAGAAGAGCAATATGGTCTGATAATAATGCAGGTACTGAGGAGCACTGGATGCGGGATGATACCAAGCCAGAGGTGAGGACGTGGTCCAGGGTGCCTCCCCGGGAGTGTGTGGCGCCACCTGTGTCCCAGCGGGTCAGATGATGTTGTCGGATGAAGGATAGTAGGTGAACACCAGGGCGGTTAGTGGTGCCAGGACGATCTCCCAATGCAGGATGTCGAGCATTGAAATCCCCTGCGTATATTATACCTTTGATCGTAGGTGGTGGAAGAGTGGTTGGACGAAGACGTGCGGGAGCAGAGTAGATATTGCAGAGCTGTAGGATTCCGCCCCCAATTTCTATCTCGAAGAGTTGGAATGTTACGTCAGGGTCTGTAGAGGAGCGCAGAAGACGGTGTATCAGTGTATTGTGTATGTATGTTAGAAGACCGTTTCGTATCGTATGAATATAGGGGATATATCCGGGAAGGGAGGGTGCCTGTGGTGCAGTGTTGGGCCGGTTTGGAAACGCCTCCTGTAGAAAAATGACACAAGGGTGATGTGTCTGTACATATGCCTTCAATTGTGTGTACTTTTTGTGGTTGGTGATACCATTGATGTTCCATGAAAGGAGGTCTAGGTGAATGTTAGTTACGAACGTTGCGTTTGCTAGTAGGAGACCGGAGTGTGGAGGTGGATGGACGATTCGAGGAAGACTGGCTAGTACTGGGTTGTAACTTACAGAGTTTGTCGAGACGAGTTGCAATGGATTCCATTCTCTCGGCAAGCATGGAGATGGAGGAGACGAGGGTTTGTTGGGATTTCCGCTAGTGTGGAGAGTCTGGTGGCAGTAGTAGTTTGGGCTGAGACAAGGCTGTCAATCCTGGTGTCAATGGAGGCGAAGCGGTCCTCGAGTGCTGCACATCGCGCCTGAAGGGCTGCAACGGCCTTACGGAGGGCAGCGTCTTGCTGAGGGGTGGTGGGAGCAGAGAGGCCAGTCCGGGCGGGAGGAGGTGGTGGGGCTGAGGTGGGGCCATTGGTCTGGGTCTGGCGCCGAGTACAGCCGTGCCAGACGTTGACACCT
>NC_134779.1:5924744-5929744 GCF_046742065.1 Oratosquilla oratoria | reverse complement strand
TGGCTAACAAATGAAATAGACTTGGTAACCATGCAATGAGCTTTGAAACAATTGGTTATTTTAAGAGAAGATTAGATAACTCTATGGATAGGAATGACAGTTGGTAAGAGACCTGTCTAGTGTGGAACTTGTGATTCCTTACAGTCTCCTCCATTCTTAGGTTCTTATGTTTTTATGTTCATGTGGTGGTTCCTGGAAGATGAACAGCGGTGCTACATATTTTTAAAGTTCGTCAGCCTCTTCCTCTCCATCAGAAGGTGCAGCCCAGAGGGTTGACACTCTATTCCGATTGACCCCAAGATATGTCTCTCTGTCAGCTTTAGATCTTTTACACCTTTACACAAGGAGAACTGACAACCGGTAACTGCTCCCCTTCTACCATTTTTAGCTGCTGACACAGAACCAGTCCCACACTAATACAGCACAGCCAACATTCCAACGTTTTTTCTCGGAGAGATATGTGGGACAGCAATAAATTTCACTGTAATTCTATAGCTGGGAGACCGCAAGGAAGTTACAGGTGACCTGTGGGATAACGATTGACGCCTGAAACATAGTTGGGCCAAACGGGATTCGAACCAATGACCTTCTACTCAGCAGTCCACTGCTCTACCCACCATGCCATTCACACCTTGCTATTATTATCATTATTAGTTATCATCATTATTAATTATTACCGCCATTATTAATTGCTATTATCATTATTATTGATGATGATGATGATGATGATGATGATGATCATGAATATGATGATGATGATGATGATGATGATGATGATGATGATGATGATGATGATGATGATGATGATGATGATGATGATGATGATGATGATGATGATGATGATGATAACAATAGTAATAATAATAATAATAATAATAATAATAATAATAATAATAATAATAATAATAATAATAATAATAATAATAATAATAATAATAATAATAATAATAATAATAATAATAATAATAATAATAATAATAATAATAATAATAATAATGATAATAATAATAATAATAAAAATAATAATAATAATAAAAACAGTAACAATAATAGCAATAGTAATAATAGTAATGGTAATAATAATGATAATGATAACAATAACAAAGACGTAAAATATGATCATGATAATAATGAAAATAATAATGATAATAACAATACTAATAATAATGATAATAATAGTAATAATAATAATAATAATAATAATAATAATAAAAATAATAAAAATAATAATAATAATAATAATATTAATAATAATAATAACAATAATAATAATAATAATAATACATACATATACCAAGGCTTTTTCCCCCTTCCAAGGGAGGTAGCCAAAAAGGGAAAGGCATAAAAACACTCCCACCCATTTCATCCCTAAATACACTCCACACCCCTCCCACCCTTCCTCTCATCTGAGCACCTCCTGGATGACGGGTCATCCCTGCACCCTGCCCACCGCCCTGGGTCAGAAGCAGTGTCGCAAGACACAGTACATCCACAGCAAGGCCGCTTCATTTAATCGGCGACCCCCCCTCTCCGTCCCCTTTGCATATAAGGCGAGGACGGGGAGAAATCCCTTCGGGCTGCGTCAAAATTTACTCACACATACTACCCCACCCCACCCCCCCGCCCATTCCTCCTCATGCAATCACAACATCATCCATATACAACCATTCTCCACTCACCTCTGTCTTCCGTCCTCTCCCTTCCTTCCTCAACAGACATTCCCCTCTTCCCCAAAGCCCCCTTCACCCCATCCATCCACCTCATCCTAGGACGTCCCCTCATGTTCACTCTCTCCACATCTGCCTTCCATACCTCTTTTTACTAGTCTTTCTTCACTCATTCTTTCCATGTGTTCCAAACCATCCTAATATTCATTCTTCAACCCTATCTCCCAAATCCTTTTTCACCCCTGTTCTCCTCCTCACCTCCTCATTTCTCACTCTAATCCATCCTAGTAACCCCCACCATACTTCTCAGACACCTCATCTCAAACACATTCAAACTCCTTCTCTCTTCTTCTCTTATGTTCCACGTTTCTGCCCCATACAGTGCTGTTGGCACAATCACTCCTTCATACAGTCTCCTCTTCGCATCCATTCCCAAATGTCTATTCCTCATTACACTCTTTAAACCACCAAGGCATTTACTCGCTTCTCTCAAGCTACATTCTACCTCCACCTTCACTCCACCTTTTCCTGCTACACTTGCACCCAAGTATCTAAAACTATCCACTTCCTCCAGTCGCTCTCCCTTAATGTTCACTTCCAGTCTACTGCCACTTTCACCCCTTGTACATCTCATCACCTTACTTTTACCCACATTTATCTTTAGCTTTCTTCTATCACATACTCTCCCAAACTCTGCCACCAGCTTCCTCAATCCCTCCTCTGACCCTGCCACAAGCGCAGTGTCGTCCGCAAACAACAGCTGGCTCACCTCCCACTTTCTCCATTTTCTTTAACCATCTCCAATCCCTGACTCACTACCCTAGCATTCACCTCTCGCACCACCCCATCCATGTATAAGTTGAACAGCCAGGGCGACATAACGCATCCTTGAATAAGTACACCGCCCACCCTTTACTTCAAACCACTCACTCTCTCCATTCTCTAATCCTAACACCATAGCTCTTCCTCACTCTCACTAAAAACTCTTAAAAGCTTCCCAAGCAGCGTTTCCTCTCCTATCTCCTCCCATAAATCCTGCATAACCTCCCACAGTGATATCCGTTCCTAGTCCATTACCCTATCGCGTATAAGCCTTTCTCCAGATCCCATAAAAGACCCAAAAAACAAATCCTTTCCCCCTTTCCTATAGCTTTTCTCACATTATCTTGTCTTAAACTTACAAAGCAATCTGATCTACACAAGTACCTCTACCCGACCTAAATCCATCACTGTTTCCTCACCAATTACTCTCTAGGTCTGTATTCCTCAGTCCTAATCTCTCCTCAATATAAGATCCACTGTCCATTCAAGCCTATCCATACTACACTCAACAGTGCTCAATCCCTCTGTAAATTTAACTCACATTCAATACACTTGTCCCCTTTTTCCCTTGTTAAAAGAGGAACTAGAACAGGAACTACTCCAGAGCTCACTACCCTCTCTATTCCTCCAGTCTCACCACATCCACTGAAACCTCCCTTATTTCAGACATTCCTGAGACATGACTATCACATCCAGAACACCTCAGGTGGCCTGTAACCCCATGACATTCATCTCTTTACAACTGCCTTGCACCTCATTCTTCCATATTTTCACTGACCTCGCATATCTCTCTCACTCACTCTCACTTCTCATCTTTCTTTGCATTTCCCAGCTGCCCGCTAGTCTTTTCCTTCCCTATTTCCGATCCTTCACATTCAGCTAACTCCCTAAAATATTCCCCGCCTCATACTACTTCCTCTCACTGCTCTCATCTCTTCCAACTTATCAACTCTCCATCGGTACACTTTTAATTATCTTTTTCGTTTCCCTACTTGATTCGCCGTCGCTCTTCCTCTCGTTAATTTCTTTTCCAACAACATCTTTTTTAATTTACTTCATCAAAACGTTTTTCTGTCATACTCCTACCTTTCCATTTCACATCTTCGCTCTCACTCTCTTCTGTCCGTTCCTTTCACCTATCTTGAGCTTTACCTTCTCTTTTCCCTTTCTTCCTTTGTACGTTCTCAGATGACCGTATTCCCCCTGTCCTCTTTTCTGTCCAACCAATCTGTGAAATAGCTCGCTTTCTTCGTCATTCATCTACGATCAACTCTTCTTTGATACCTCCCCTCATCCCACCATTCACTACCCTTGTCTCTCTTATTCCCCTTCGCCCCTGTCCTTCTTGTTCCACACCTACCATCCTGTCGCACACTACTCTTTAGAGACTCCCTCCTTGAACGCATCCCTCATTCGCTCCTCCACAATTTCCCATATCTCTGCTCTACTCCAACATTTACCCCCTCCCTCCCACTCCTCCTTACAGCATCTTTTCAGTATCTTCCTATCTCCTTCTCTTCCTTTTTCATATTCAAGGAGTTCAGCACTACAGAGAACCGGCCCTAATCTCTTTTACTCCCTTTCACTGCCCTTCTACCCCATCTAATCCTCTCACCTCTCAGCTTCATACCTTCCACCAAAAATATGATCACTGATATTCCCCCAAACCCCTCTCTCCCTTAGGCCCACATGTAACATTACCTTAACTCTTCCTAGTCATAATCCTATTTAATCCACTACATACCATACCATTACGCGCTCTATCTACATCACCCTTTTCACCTCCACCACCCAATCTACCCATTGGTGTACTTATGCTTAGCGACTTTCTTCCGAAACACTCGAATTTGCTCATCATCAACGTGCATCTCTTATCATAGAACACATTGAGTATCCACCATCCAACTCTCCACTCACGATTTCTTTTCCTCAGGAAGCATCCCACACATCTATCCCAATCCACTTTTCCCATCGATTCGGGAGACCATTTCCACACCCTAGCAATTAAGAGATCTCTTTCCTCAGTCTACTATTACATTGAGCATTTCTTCTTCCTATCAACCCTCTACTAGCAGCTCTATTTAAAATCTATATCTCAATAAGGCCTCACTTTCTTCCATGCCACCTTCTCACTAGGCCCGGCCCTATATAGCACCTTAACATCAAGACCCACATCTCCTATTCCCCCCAGTTTTTCAACCCCTTCATTACCACATTATCCTTGAGGAAACCTCCTTCCACTCTCCACTACCCTATTACTCTTTACCTAACTCCATCAAGCTTACTAGAATAGCCACCGCACTTCCCTCCCTCGCCTCGCCCTCTCTTCACTCCTGACTAACCTCCACAACTTCTCACACTCCCAAATCTTAACACTCCAACCGCCTATCACCTTTTCACACTTAGTTTTCACGTCAAAGTCCAACACATCTCAAATCTTCGTTCTCTAGAAACAATACTATATCCTACCCTCTTCCCTATTTGCTCTCTATATCTGTAACCCACATCCAT
>NC_134779.1:5911936-5916936 GCF_046742065.1 Oratosquilla oratoria | reverse complement strand
TTAATTTTTTTTAGCTGATTTAGGATTATCTTAATGTGCTGAATCCAAAAAAAACACATTGGTTTTGCTCAATCAGGTCAACTTTCTAAAGCTACATACACTTTTTTTACATTTTTGTTTACATGTGCGGCTATTTTCACGTGATATGATGCAAAATTCTTTCATATTTCTTGTAATAAATTAATTCTGAAGATTTTGTATGCGCCAACTTATGACTAATTGTTTATATATATATATATATATATATACATATATATATATATATATGTGTGTGTGTGTGTGTGTGTGTGTGTGTGTGTGTGTGTGTGTGTGTGTGTGTGTGTGTGTGTGTGTGTGTGTGTGTGTGTGTGTGTGTGTGTGTATACATGTATATACTTTAATTTTACAGGTGAATGAAATGGCTTCAAGTAGATCTTACAAAAATAAGCGTAACGTATTCTGATACATCTGCGGTGAATACACCATTGTGCCTAACAGGAATCAAGTCACACGTTTCATAAAGCGTGCATACCATTCTTATTTTGGTATTAAACATGATGATCAGTATAAAGCTTGGGTACCACACATGGTATCTACACCAAGTATCTGCGACAGTTGACCAAAGGCAAGAAGAGTTGTCTGAAGTTTGAATTTCCCATGGTTTGGAAGGAGCCGCTAAACCATATCACTGACTACTTCCGCTATATTGATGTGACTGGGATCAACAGAAAGAACCGAAGCAGCCTCAAGTATCTTGATCTTTGGGACAACAGTCCGGCTTCACCAAGTACCCATGCTTTCTGTGCATGTGGGATAAACAGGGACACTGCTCAGCCTGTGCGGGAAGATTTCGTGCCTTGCCGAGCAAGGAACATCATCATCAATCCTCTGGTAGTCAGAGACAAGATACTCTTCCCACGGCTGCACATCAAGTTTGGCTTGATTAAACAGCTCCCCAAAGCTCTAGACAAGGATGGTAGCTGCTTCATTTACTTGTGTCATGCTTTTCCAGGATTAACCACAGAGAAGTTGAAAGCTTGCATCTTTGATGGTCCTCAAATCCATCAGCTCATCAGAAATCCTGAGCTTGAAAACTTAATGAACGAAGGGGAACTGGAAGCATGGAAGGCTTTTGTCCTGGCCGTGAAGAACTTTCTTGGCAACAACAAGGCCAGGAACTATGCAAAACTTATTACCAATATGCTGACTGCTTTCAGAAACCTTGGATGAAACATGAGCATCAAAATGCATTACTTATTCTCACATATGGATCGGTTCCCTGAGAGTCTGGGATCAATGAGTAATGAGCAGGGGGAGAGAATCTATCAGAGCATAAAAGAGATAGAGACCAGGTATCAGGGACGCTGGGATGCAGTCATGATGGCTGACTACTGTTGGACTCAGAGAAGAGACGTCTCTGCTGATGAGCACTCGAGGTGTTCGAAGAAAAGAAAGTTTATGCCCTGAATTTTGCACAATGACGACGTATCGTTCAAATTACATTTACTTACTTTTATCAATATCTAGTATTCAATTTACAGAAATTGAAGTTTGTAACATTTAATAAATACATTCTGTTAGATTTTTACTCCTAAAACCTTTTTTTGGATGAGAAGTATTAACAAAAATCAACTGATAATATGACACAAATATAATAAATTTAGTCAGAAGATCGGATACTTCAAAATCATATTAGTATAAAAATCTGACTTGATTGGAAAAAAATGAACGTCATTTCTGTATTCAGCGATTTAAGATTGTCCTGATTCTCTCGAATAAAACATAGACGGCTTACATTTTTTTTTGTAAACCAGTGCTACTGATCTTTCCAAAAACTACAGTTTCAAAATACTACACTCTACAGTCTACAGAATAATGCACTTTATAGATATCACAGATTAGATTAACAATAATAACTATTACATATTATTTATCTATTTATCCGTATACCAAAGACTTTTCCTTTATAAAGGGAGTAGCCAAGCCAAAAGGTACGTACCAACTCCACCCATTTCACTCCCATCCATTCCACTCCCATCCATTCCACTCCCATCTACCACCCTTTTCTCCCTCTCATCTTACCTACTCGTGAATGACGGGTCATCCCTGTATACCGCCCACTGCCCTGGATCAGAAGCAATGCAGCAAGAAGACACAGCTCATCCACAGCAAGGACGCTTCACTTAATCGATGACCACCCCCTTTCCGTCCCCTCAGTCAGAAAAAAGATAAAACCATGAGAAATCCCTTCAGGATGCGTCAAAATGCCATTCACATATAACAGTTCACTACTCCACCACATCTCCCTCCCCCTCCCTTCCTTACATAACAGCATCATCTATACACAGCCATTCTCCACTAACTCCTATCTACTGACTTCTGCCTTCCTTGCTCAAAGTCTTATTCAAAGACCCTTTAACCCCATCCATCCATCTCATCCGCGGTCGTCCCCTCAAGTTCACTCTATCTATCTCTACCTTCCACACCTCTTTTGCTAATATTTTTCACTAATCATTTTTATGTGTGAAATCTATCCTAATACTCTTTCAACAGCCCTATCTACCATCTCCTTGTTCATCCCCGTTTTCCTCACCTTCTTGTTTATCACTCTATCCAACTTTGTAACCCCTACTATACTTCCCAGTCATTTCATCTCAAATACATTTAAACTTATCCTCTCTGCTCTCCTAAATTCTAAGTCTCCATCCCATATGGTGTCGTCGGCATAATCGTCACTTCATAAAATCTCCTCTTTGCATATATTCCCAGATGCCTATATCTCATAATAATTTTGATCTCCCAAGGCATTTACTTGCTTCTCTCAAGTAAACTTATCTCACTTTCACTCCTCCCTTTCCTACCCCATGCAACCCCAAATACCTGAAACTACCCACATTCTCCAGTCTCTCTCCTTTAAAATTTACTTCCAACTCTGCCATCCTCTCCGTTTGTACATCTCATCACCTTACCTTTACCCATATTTACCTTGAACTTTCTCCTATCGCATACCTTCCCAAACTCCGTCACTAACTACCTTAATCCTACCTATCAAACAACATCTGGTTCACCTCCCACTTCTCACCATTTATTAACCATCTCCAGCCCCCTGCCCATTAACCTCGCCTTTACCTTCCACACCACCCTATTCAAAGGATTACAAAGGCGGAGCATGCCGACAGGAGACCTTTTAGTCCATATCTAGGTCGGATGCGAAAAAAATCATAATAATAATAAATTTATAAATAAAAACTATAATAATGTATATAACAAATAAAATGCATAAGTGAATGAATAGGTATTGTTAAATAATAAACAAACAGGTAAATAATAAAAAATAATAAATTGACATATAACTAATAATAAATGAGAATAAAACAGACAAATTATAACAAAACAAAACAAATAAAAATAAATTACTGTCATTACAGCATCTTGCTTAGGTGTTTATCTAAATGATTTTTAAAGCTTCGAACTGAACTACATTGCACTGCCTCTGCAAGAAGTTTATTACATTCATTAAATACACGGTTGGCGAAGTTGTTTCTACACACTTCCAAATTAAATCTATTTCCGGATAATTTGAGATCATTGTTTCTTGTCGGATTGTTATTCAGCGTGAAAACTTTGTCGCTTTTGATGTTGTCAATTCCCTTTAGAATCTTAAAGACCTGTATCAAGGCACCTTTGAGTCTACGCTTTTTTAGGGAAAGCAGATTCATATGTTTTAGCCGATTTTTCTGTGGTTTGTTTTTGATCTTTCGAATCAGTTTTGTGGCTCGCCGTTGTACTTTTTTCATTCTGTCAATGTCTTTAATGAGATTCAGTGACCATACGGAAACAGCATATTCCAAATGTGGACGAACTAACGATTTATATAGCTTGTTAATGAGAGATGTACTTTTGAAGTCAAAAGATCGCGCAATCAGTCCTAGAATCTTATTCGCTTTCTCAGTGGCTGAAATAAATTGCTTGGATGATTTGAGATCGTTACTGATAATTACGCCGTGATCCTTTTCACTATTCATTTTTGTTAACGAATTTCCAAATAACTTGTTATCGTACTTACTGTTATTTTTACCTATGTGCATTACCTTGCATTTACTTGTGTTCAATTTCATTAGCCAATTTTTAGACCATTGCTGTAATTTATCTAAATCTTCTTGAATATCTAATTGGTTTAAGTGATCATTTGCCATTCCGCATAGTTTGTATCATCAGCAAATTTGGAAACAATAGATTCTAGTCCGTAGTCTATAGCATTTATTTATACTATGAATAGAAGCGCCCCAAAAACGGAACCTTGATGAACTCCACTCGTATCATTTTTCCATCTAAAAGTTTTTCCATTTAAAACAACTCTCTGTTAATGCAACCAATTATTAGTCTATATTAATAGGCTACCACTTATTCCGTGTGAAGGTAATTTTGTAAGTATTTTTTCGAGGAGGACGGTATCAAAAGCTTTTGCAAAGTCTAGATACATTAAATCTATATTGTTTCTTTTGTCATAATTCGTGATGACTGTGTTGTAAAATTCGAGTAAGTTAGTCACGCAAGAACGTTTCCGTCTGAAACCATGCTGGCTATCATTAATCAAACGGTTACTTTCTAAATGATGTTCGATAGCATCTCTGATGATAGTTTCCATTATTTTTCCTACGATTGAAGTCAAACTTATAGGCCTATAATTATTTAGTTTCTTTTTGTCACCTTTTTTGAATATGGGAGTAACGTTAGTTAGCTTCCATTCTCTTGGGACATCTATGATGGATTTCTTGAAAATCATTTCTAATGGAACAACAATATCATTTTCAATTTCCTTTAAGATTCTTGGAGGCCAACCGTCAGGCCCTGGTGTTTTATTAACTCTGAGTTTGTCTATACACATTTTATTTTTTCTTTTGTTATATTTACCGTAGTGAGTAAGTTTACCCTAGACTTTTCAAAGTTTTCAGTTTGGAGTTCATTTTGAGGTGTTTCGTTTACGAATACCGAGCTAAAATAATTGTTTTAGATATTAC
>NC_134779.1:5891936-5899436 GCF_046742065.1 Oratosquilla oratoria | reverse complement strand
GGGTCTTGAACCCGAAATCACGATCTAGCTAATATGACTACATATAGTCAAGTCATAAATTTCCTTTCTAAGGAACGCAAATCCATGATAAGGTATATGGAAAATACCTTTAAGATTATAATTGATGCACAACTAGCCATCACTTTTATTGATACATGGATTAGAGAAAAACTCCTACCTAAATACACTGACAATATCCCCTGTGATGCGGCAGTGACCCTAAGAAAGAGACGCAAGTATAAACCTAGTAAGGAAGAAAGAATAGAATATATGAAACAAAGGGTTAAAGAATTAAAAGACAAAACCTCAACCCAGAAATCCAAGACCTTGAAGAAAAATGGAAAAATATAAACATAGGTACAACCTTAAAAGAGAATTTTGACACCCTATTCTCTGGTATTATTAATCAACACAGAAATTCTATCACTAAAGCTAATCAAAAGAAATTAATAAATCTGAACGGCGGCCATATTAAATACTCACTCCCACCAAATGGTTATATAAATTCAACTAATAAGATTCTCACTCCAGACTAAGAGGTAGTTTTTAATTTAGGGCTTAGCTGCCACATTATGTCTAAACCTAAGAAGTTTAAAAAAAGAACAGAATGCAAAATACTTATAGACGATGTAGAGAAATTATATATAAAAGGTGAAGTCATTGTTGAGCCCACTTTCAAACAAGAAGTTATAGCCGAAGCTAATAAATCAAGAGGAAAATATCACACCAAATTTGATTGACAAAAAACATATCGAGGCCGCAAAAGAGTTAAAATCAAACCATAGTATCACCATCAGGAAAGCAGACAAAGCGGCAACTTACGTACTCATGGACACCTCTGAGTATTTAGAAAAGATAGATACTGTCCTCAATGATACAACAAAGTTTAAAAACATCAGCAAAGACCCTACAGAATTACTCAAGAAAAAGGTAAATCGACTAATAGAAGGGAGTAATGCTGCCAACAAAATAAAATTTGACAAACTTTCAGGCGAGTATGGTATGGGTTACTGCTAAAGGACAGTCAAAACACACAAACCTGGTAATAAACTCCGTCCCATAATCTCACAAATCCCTGCACCAACGTACAAACTCGCTAAGAAACTGTGCTCCATTCTAACTCCCTACACTCCCACCACCTATAGTATACAATCTACATCTGATTTCCTAGACATTATCAAGGCAAACTCCGCTAAAGATAGAATCGCTTCTCTTGATGTGGAAGGGTTATACACTTATATTTCCGTAGATCGTACAATTAATTACATCATCAACAAAGTGTACTACGATGACACTACACCAACACTAGACATTCCAGAACTTATACTACGGAAACTGCTTGAATACTGTAAAAAAGAGACTCCGTTCACTTGCTCCCGCGGAAACAAATATTGCCAAATTGATGGAGTTGCAATGGGATCCCACCTCAAAATATTAATGGCAAACCTCTTCATGGGCTGCATAGAAGAAGAAGTATTCAGTAAAACAGAAAATCCAGATATTTATTGTAGATACATTGATGATATCTTCATTAAAACCAATAACAGCAATGAAGCTGAAAAACTCCGCCACCTATTACAGGAGACATCTGAACTCACTTTCACTACGGAAGATAGCGTTGACGTAGCTTTACCCTTCCTCGATCTCCTAGTGAAACAAAATGAACATTCTTTTAATGCAACATTGGACACAAAACCCACAAACCCTGGACACTGCATTAATGGCTCTAGTGAGGGCCCTCAAAGATATAAGGACTCTACCATCAGTGCCTATATCCGAAGAGCACTAACTCACTGCACCACATGGACACAAGTGCATGATGAAATCGAACGTTCAACTCAAGTTCTGATTAATAACGGCTTCAGTGGAAAAGAGATAAATCTCCAAACAAAGAAAATAATTGACGGCTGGCATGAAAATAACAATAGTAACCAAAATAAAGAGAAAATCAACATATATTATAAATCAATTTTTTCGTCAGCTTATAAAGAAGATGAATGTATTATGAAACAAATTATAAAAAGAATAATTAAACCAGTCAATCCAGAGAAAATGCTAAACCTTGTGATTTATTATAAAACTAGGAAAACTAGCCACCTCCTTATTAGAAACAGCCCCCAACAAGAGAGAAAGGAACTTCAGAAATCACATGTCATCTATAGGTTCACATGTACACGAGGGAACTGTGAAGCCCTCCCATCCACCTATATTGGCATGACGACAATGAAGTTATCCCGTCGCCTCTCATACAACCTGACATCTGGAGCACCTAAAAATTACTTAAGAGAAGCCCATGGCATAACACTAGAAAGAGAGACACTAGAGAAAAACACTGAGATCTTGGATTTATGTACTGACGATAGACGCCTCCCAAGTTTACAAGCGTTGTATATTAAAGAGTTAAACCCAAACCGTAAATGTACAAGCAGAAGATCTTAGAGCCCTTCCAAGCATGAGACAATCCGTTACAAATACAAACATGAGACATAACACCACAAACGCCAATGCGAGACAAAACGCCACTCGTCCAATTACGAGACCATAAGCATGACACATTCCGCCACAACACGAACCCGGAGGCTCCCCAGCGCACGTGATATTTCGTCACTGCCCGAAATACCAGGTGACCTCCCCCAAGTGAATAGCAAGTAAAGAAAACTCTAGTATAAAACTTAGAAATTTAACTAGACTCATCGGACTAATTCTTATCCTGATAAGAAGGAACATCCCTATAGCTACTAAAGAAGGGTATTGAACCCGAAATCACGATCTAGCTAATATGACTGCATACAGCCAAGTCATAAATTTCCTTTCTAAGGAACGCAAATCCATAATAAGGTATATGGAAAATACCTCTAAGAAAATCATTAATGCACAACTAGCCATCACTTTTAATGATACATGCATTAGAGAAAAACTCCTGCCCAAATACACTGAAAAAAAAATATATATATATATATATATATATATTTATATATATATACATATATATATATATATATAAACAGAAAGGTAGTATTACATTTCCAAATAACACACAAGAAACCCACAGTCGGAGAAAATAAACTTCGAATGAAAGAAGATTCTATATTTCGGCTACCACTTGTACTTTCCTGATGAGGGCTACAGCTGGTAGCCAAAATATAGAATATATATGCCCTGAAAATTATTGCCACGACGGTAGGTATGAGAGTTCTATAGTGTAACTAGTATTCTCCTCTATGATACTTTTTTTTTAATTCTGAAGTAAATGTTAGAAGTAATAAAGGTTTCAGAAATATATTGATTAAGAATATTTCACCTCCCATGCATATCAGCAGAAGGCACAAATGAGCATACACTTAAGGTAGACAAACGAAATGACAACTTAGTGAAGACATGATGACAAGAGAAATAAAATCCTGAAGCAGGGGGAAAAGTGAGGCTAGAATACATAACTGCACAAGGAAGCAAGAGAACTTATTTTGAATCGATACAAAGGAAATGGAGTATACTGTATCAAAACGCAGAAACCGAGAATACAGTTGTGCCGCTGAGCCATTCTAAAGGGACCTTGCAACAGATATCGGAAAAAGAGGTAATATATCACTGATTGGGGAATGGAGCGTTACAGAAAAGGAGAAAATGGGAGGACAAGCATTTGGCAACACTAGGCATAGCATAGTGTGATTGTTATAGTCAAGTTTGATTAGTTGCCAAGTCTTTCAATATCTAAGTTATATGCGGGGGGAAGGAGAAAATGGGAGGACAATGATTTGGCAACACTAAGCATAGCATAGTGTGATTGCTATGGTCGAGTTTGAATGGTTGCCAAGTCTTTCAATACCTTAGTTATAATGGGGCTTTTGAAATGTGTTCTCGAGCTGGATTCTTTTATTGGTTAGGTAGACATGTGTTCTTGTATAACATGGTTATCGATACGAGGCTGCTGTCTGTAACCCTTATTTTTCAAAGGTTCTTTAATAGTATATAGGCGTTTGGTTCGTCCAAAAGTAGTTTAATATATTGGAAAATTGTCTACGCTTCACTTGTCCACGGCTACGTTTGACTGTAGTTTGTGACGATAAAAGTACTAACAATATCATACTTATCAGTAAATACTGACCACACTAGAGCCCCTTAGCAATTGGTGTAGTTTATATAACAATTCTGGCTAAAAGGAAGTGATTTTTTTTTTTTCTTTTTGCAGAGTGAATTCACTTCAGTCGTTGACACATTTGGCTATGGCTTATTTAGTCAAAGGGTAAGCAGACCCGGAAAAAAGTAAGTTACGTTTAAATCCCCCAGTTACGTCAGCGTTAAACTATTTGTGGATTTTGGCAGTTTGGGTTTCAAACTCGTTTTATGCTCTTGTGCTCGGCCACATTTTGTGTTCAGCTTTTTGAAACGTGTTTTTTTAACTACACGTTCTGTGGTTTGTATATTCATTTGAGATCTTTCAAAGGTAGCTCTTATATGACATAGTGGTCTAATACACAAACACGACCAAACAAACAACTATAACACACGAACACGCAAACATGCGAACAATGATAAATATAAATCAACAAAAAATCTAAATAAATACATCTAACTAAACAAACAAATAGAAATGAAAATTAGCAAGCATAACCATAACGCAAACAAATAGTACAAAAATATATAATTATAAACAAACCAACAGGAATAAAAAATAAATAAAATAAATAAATAAGCAAACAAATACCGTAATAAATGACAAATGAAAATTACGATAAATAAATAAATAGATAAGCCATATAAATGTATATAAAAAATCAATCAACTGATCAGTCAGTCTTTCATCAATCAATCAGCCAGTCACTCTCTCAATTAGTAAATCCTTTATTCAATCGTACAATCACTCAATCATTCAATCATTTAATCATTCAATTATTCAACTAGTCAATCAGTCAATATGTCAACCAACAAATAAGATAAAATGCATAAATTGAATAGCTTACATTATTTCTTTATATGGATACCATTTTGATGGTTCTACAACTTTCAACCAATAGAACAAAAGCTCAAAGGAGACAAGCGGTTCCGCATAAGACAGAGACAAATTTGAAATATTTCATTCGTCTGAACTTCGAGCAAGACGAGGTGGTCACGAAGGAAAAGCTCACAATAACGAGAATATTCTTCACCGAATATTATTTCCAGCAATAATGAGCTCGCCTTCCATAAAGTCCCAAGTTCACACGAAGTAACTAAAAATTTGGGTTAGAATTGATTCAATATACTGCAACCGTGTGCTGCAGCTGATAAATAAAAAGTAATATGTGGAGCTAAAAAAAAACAAAAAACACATGTTTTTTCTCACCTAAACAAATTGTTCCATTTATCTGAAACGAACATCTAAAATTCACATATACAACTGAAAAAAAATCAGTCAAGAATAATGAGTATTTCTTTTCAGAAATTAGTCGATAAAAACGAGAGCGTCTGTTCTTTGGGACATTACGCCTATAAGGTAGTGAAAGTAAAATATAACAAAAATTTAGAGTTATCAGCATTCTGTTTTGCGTAGAGATTATTTTTCAACCACGAAAGAATGCTGAGTAAATCTGGCCCGTAGGGATGCCACAAAAGGTTCCTGAAATATTCACTGCAATTAACTTACGACTGGGCCACGCGGTAGCCCAGTGGATACCATATCAAATTCACAATCGGGCGGGCTTCAGTTTAGTTCCCGGGACCCACTGCGGGCTTTATCACATTGATTCCTGACAGCCTTGGCTAGGCAGGGAGGTGACCTAACGTCGCCCTACAAATATATATACATATATATATATATATATATATATATATATATATATATATATATATATATATATATATATATATATATATATATATTACCGCAACTGACAGGGATTTGCTCTACCAGGAGTTTCTCAATTCCCACTGCATGAGAATGGGATGGTGAGTTTTACTATTTCATGATTGGTATTGGGATACGACATGGGCAAGTCTTCATCATAGTCAACAGTTTGGCGGGGACTGTTGTACAATCCGCTCCCTCAGAGGAGCTCTTCTAAGCCGAACAAAATCATCAGGCGATAGCCAGAACAAAATTCTTTGGGGCCCCATCCACGGTACGATCTAGTCTTGATCCGACGAGACTAGATCGTGTATATAGGTCGAGCAAACCAAAATCAGGACCGAACAGACTTGTCCGGCGGCCTTAAGACAAGATCGTACCGTGGATAGGTGTCCTTTAACGACATCAAACTTTATGTAGTAACTGCAAATGGGATCTACTACAGCCACTACTTAAGCGGTTGGTTATCATCTCGGATTATATCTTTGTTAAGGAGGGACCAATGGTGGGTAACTGAAAGTGACAGTCCTGCAAAATGGTCGTTAGAGAGGATTGCCTCCTTCTTATCGTCAATACTCGTCAACATTCTCGTCTCCATCAAGTGGTGCAACCATACTCGGTCACAGGAACAGACCCAAGATCTCTATCAATTTCAATTAGAGGAGAGAATCAAAGATGAAAGCAGGACGGAGGGATCTCAAAAGTTAAAACTGATCACATTATTTTTCGAGAAGAGATATCCAAAGTTTATACCGTTCACATTAGACTTTAGATATTGCCAGGAAGTTATTCACAGCTTGAGAAAAGAAAATATCCGTTTTTCATATTAAACATAGCTTGCATTTTTACCCGATTGAATGCAGTTCTTCATGTCCAACAGCTCTGCCCTCATTTCTGACGACTTGTGCAACATTTCGAAACCCACTGTCGTTTTTACACAATTTACTGTCAGGTTATGGAACTTATAGCTCCACAAAAAATAAAGATCCACTGTGCAATGGAATAACGTAAAGTAAATACCAAAATGTTTGAGAGACCAACTGCGATTTATTTTTAGTTATAATTTAACCCAGTTTATAATGGCCTACATGGAAACAAGTATAATCCTGTTAACTTAAGATGTAATATTCGATTTCAATGCAGTTAGTGAACACCGATATACTGTTTTTGCTTCCTATAACTTACGAATATAAAACGGGGAAAAGTGCACCAACGCACGTGCGGCTAACAAGTACTAAGGTAAATTGCTGAAACTAATTACGTAAACTAGTAAATAACCAAGTAAATTAATAAGAAAGAAGTAAAATATTATAGAACCAAATAGATACAATTTGGGGAGATAACTAAACAAGCAAATGAATATATAGTTTAAAAACAAACATTTCCAAACTATCGTTGTATTCTTTGACCGGTCCTATCCTTTAGCTCTATTTCTATCCCAACTCTACTCCTCATCTCTACATTTCTCACTCCTTTCATCCTCATAACACCCACCATACTTCTTGAATACTTAATCTCAAACAGATCAGGGATCATCTTATCTGCTCTCTTTAGACCCTGTTTGCACTAACGGTTTCAACCTCAGCAATTCAAACTGCAGCGATTCAAATACAATGTAAGTCAATGGAGGTGTTCACACAACCACGCAGTTTATATTTGATTATTTGGTCCCACCG
>NC_134779.1:5884436-5886936 GCF_046742065.1 Oratosquilla oratoria | reverse complement strand
TTTTGGGAATATTTGTAATTACAAAAATAACTTTTTTTTATGAAAAGCTCTATTCCTTGAATGTCTGGGATAAAAGCGCTGGAAATTTCTGACAAATATCATTCCTTGGATGACAATCGAAATAATGGAACGAATACCCTAATCATGAATATTGTCATTCAGTGGGATTTCTACATAGATTAGTGGGTATTGGTATAAATGCCCGTAATCGGATAAAAATCCACTTTAGTAAATCACACTCAGAAAATGACGTAAAAAAAACAAAAAAAAAAAAACTTTCACCAAGACGATACTATATTCAGGTCATTATTTACCACTTATCTATAGAAGAGTGAATCCTCCAAGACGCTTCCATAATCATCGCATGCCTCTTGTCACATTTAATTTTGTTGAAGGTGATGTTACTCTGCATTTATCGTTTTCTTAATGATGATTTCTCTACTTTTGACCGTTCGCCGTTTTGCTGGTCCAATCTTTGTACAACTTCCGCAGGCGTTCGTTATCTTCGATCCGGTTTTCGGCTCAACCGAGCCTTTTTCAGTAAGTGATACTGGTATTCTTGATAGATTCCAGATTATGGACGCCTACAGACAAGTTCTAGGGGTTGGACCCGGCACAGAGGCGAATGGTTTGAACTAAAAGGAGCCGTCTGCAAGAAAACAATCTGTGCAGAAACTATCATCACCTTCATCCAAATTCGTCTATCAGAAGGCCTTAGAGCCTGTCTAAACATTTTGCCATCCTCATCTAGTGTGTGTTAAATTGTCAATGTGTGAGAAATATAAGAGTTCGAGTTCATTGCAATTTCACCTCTATAATAAATATACATTACCTCCGTTGGATTCTTTTGTCCAGATCACAAATAATTTCTTAGAGGGTGTGGGTGGGTGCCCTGTAATTTTTACTCAGCAATTGGGGTGGAATTCTGACGTCAAAAACTACAACGTGAAAGTCCCTTTCCCTTGAATATTGATGCGACATCGTCCACAAGTAAAAAAACGCTGCTAATTTCAGACGAAATACTCTTACTTGGGTGACAATCGTAAAATACGTAAAATGTTTTGTTATTCGGGCCCCATTCTCCTTATTTACCCCGATTATTCTATAAAAAAAAAAAAAGCAATTTAGTGTTGTTAGCTGCACAGCGGGTTGTAAGCTCAAGCTCCTGACGTAGTCCTGTGAACTGAGCTGTTATTTACATTATTAAAGTTTTTATTTATTAATCTATTACACAGGGGAACACTTTTTCAGTAACTTTGAGTTGCATTGGATATTTTAACGGATTTTGAAAGAGTTTTAGGCACTGATTTCAAATCTGAAATTAGTTTTTCTCTACAAGCTCTAGTTTGTATGCAATTTGAGGTTAATGAAATTGTACATATGTGAACTTGCGTAAACCATGTATAAGCATTTTAACGTCCATATATATAGATAGCTTCTAATATTTTTATCATTCTTCTTTTGTTTCAGTTCAAACATGGCTTCCAGAATGAGACATCATTGCAGAAACAAGCCTGCTGCCTTCTGCTACATATGTGGATGCTACACACTCAATCGTCAGAGACGTAACATATCCTCGTTCGTCAAGCGTGCCTACAAGGCATATTTTGAAGTTCATCTTGGTGATCAAGACAAGCAATGGGCTCCTCATGTTGTGTGCCACAATTGTGAGGAAATGCTTCGAGACTGGACCAAAGGAAAACGCAAATGTCTGCCTTTTGGAGTTCCAATGATTTGGCGCGAACCCACCAACCATGTAACTGACTGTTATTTCTGCATGGTAAACACAACGGGTGTTGGGAAGAAAAACCGACATAAGATTACGTATCCGAACATTCCCTCAGCTATTCGGCCTGTTCCGCACTCTGAAGAAGTACCTGTTCCAGTTTTCAAAGGCTTGCCTTCATTGGACGATAAAGACATTAGACATGATACAAGCCAGCAAGACAGTTGTGACAGTGAATTGTCAGAAAAGTGTTCACAATCGGAGGACTGTTCTTCAGACACTGAACCTTTCCCCGTCCCTAAGCCTCTTCCCCAGGCTGAACTGAATGATTTAGTGCGGGATTTAGGTCTTTCAAAGAAAGCAGCAGAGCTTTTGGCATCAAGATTACAAGGCAGAAATCTTGTTGATCACTCTGTTAAAGTATCATATTTCAGAAAGCGTGACCAGCTTTTTGTGACCTTCTTTTCAAAAGACAGACAGTTTGTTTACTGCCATGACATCCCAGGGCTTCTCAAAGAACTGGGTGTACCTTACTATAGTCCTGCTGAATGGAGACTCTTTTTAGACAGTTCAAAACGCAGTCTAAAGTGTGTTCTTTTACATAATGGCAATGTTTATGGAGCAGTACCTGTCGGTCACTCAGTGCATTTGCGGGAAGACTATGATGATATGAGAATGGTCATGGACTTATTAAAGTATCATGAGCACAATTGGATAATTTGTGTAGACTTAAAGATGGTCAACTTTCTTCTTGGACAACAGAAAGGTTTCACC
>NC_134779.1:5879436-5881936 GCF_046742065.1 Oratosquilla oratoria | reverse complement strand
CACTTTCTTGATTCTTGGTATATCTTTTCCAGGCTTTATACTTCTGATGAGATCCACCTTACTCGCAGAATAAAGATGTTCTTACAAATCTCATTGTTGGAGTTTGTAATGAACTAGTTCCTTTTTGGGGGTAGAGGCCCAAAGGGAAGGGGAAGTAGAATGTACATGGGAAAACAGTGTAGAGTATAGCATTAATGTAGAACAATGTGCCAGTATAGGACAAAATATAATTTTAGGCTATAATGTCGGTAAAGGACGAAATGTTACATTAGGATATAATGTCATAGGACAAAATGTCGCAATGGGATGTAATGACAGTGGAGGACAAAAGATCACGATGGGAAGTAATGATAGTGGAGGACAAAATATCACGACAGGATGGAATGATAATGGAGGAGAAAATATCACGTTAGGATATAATGTCAGTGGAGGACAAAATATAATTCTAGGCAGGGATACCGGACAGAATGTCAATGAAGGCCAAAATATCACGATGGGATGTAATGACAGTGGAAGACAAAAGATCACAATGGGATGTAATTATAGGGGAGGAAAAAATATCACGGTAGGATATAATGTCACTGGAGTACAGAATAGAATTTTAGGAAGGGATGCCGGACATAATGTCAATGAACGACGGGAGACCGGTGTGAATCACGGTGACGTAGGGGGACAAAGTGTACAAAAGAGATCGGATGACCGTGATCGACCAGATGTCCGTGATGGGGGAAGTGCTAATTTTGATGGGAGAAATATTAATGAGGCATTGAATGTCAATGAAGGACCAAATGATAATATAGATCAAGGTATAAATACAAATCAAAATGATAATGTAAGACATGATATTGAAACTCAAAATGTGTCAAAAAGAAATAATCACGAGTTTCTTAAAACCATGTACTTTAATGCTCGTAGTATTAGGAACAAATTTCAAGAAATACAGGCGTATGTCAAAAGCGAAAATCTCAATATGATAGGAATAACTGAGACATGGTTAAATGGTACAGAGTTCGAAGCTGAATTTAATATTGCGGGATTTAAACACTTTCATCAGGATAGAAACCACAAGAAAGGTGGGGGTGTTCTGTTGTACGTTAAAAACAATGTTCATGCTTGTGTTTTAGAGAAAGTGAAACAGGATGCATATGATAGTTTGTGGGTTGAGTTAACCCAAACAAATGAAAAAAAAAATGAATATAGGTGTAATATGTAGGCCAAAGACATTATCATTAGCAGACGACAAACTATTATTTCAAGAACTGTCTAGTTTCTGCAACCGGGATTTATTGATAATGGGTGATTTCAATTTTACTGACATTGATTGGATGACCCTTGATCATGGCCATATAGGTAGTCGTTTGATTAATTTTCTTGGTGACAATTACTAAATTCATCATATAAAAGAGCCCACAAGATATGGAAACTTACTCGATCTATTGATCACTAGCCGCGGAAGCATGGTAACTGATGTAGAAGTCGGTGAATCTGTTGCAAATAGCGATCACAACTTAGTTACATTCAAACTCCTAATTTTTTTTAGAATAGATACTTGTGTTTCTAAAATACCCGATTTCAGTAAAGCTCAGTTCATAGGACTACGTCAGGAGCTTCAGCTTACAGATTGGGAGGCAAAATTAAACGAAAGACCTGTAGATCAGATGTGGGAAATATTTCAAAATACGCTCACTAAGATTATTTATACTTACATTCCTTTTAAGGACGGACGTCCTCCAAATCAGGCTCGCCCAAAGTGGCTCGACGAAGAAACTGAAAAAAGTATTGCTAAAAAGAGACAGGCTCATAAGAAATATAAGTGCTTGGGTGCATCTAATGACTATGAAAGTTATGTATCAATACAGAGAGATTTAAGAAAGACAATAAGAAAAAGAAAACGACGATACGAAATGAACATCGCTGATAAATCCAAAGAGAATCCCAAAGAATTCTATAGTTACATTAGAGATAAAAAGGTTGTTAGGAATCACATTGGTCCACTATTGTCTGCTGAAGGTCAACTTGAATATTCAAATGGAGGAATGTGTAATATCTTAAACAATTATTTTAGCTCGGTATTCGTAAACGAAACACCTCAAAGTGAACTCCAAACTGAAACCTGTGAAAAGTCTAGGGTAAACTTACTCACTACGGTAAATAAAACAAAAGAAAAAATTAAAAGGTGTATAGATAAACTCAAAGTTAATAAAACACCAGGGCCTGACGGTTGGCATCCAAGACTCTTCAAGGAAATGAAAAATGAGATTGTTGTTCCATTAGAAATTATTTTCAAGAAATCCATCATATCCGGAGATGTCCCAAGAGAATGGAAGCTAACTAACGTTACTCCCATATTCAAAAAAGGTGACAAAAAGAAACCAAATAACTATAGACCTATAAGTTTGACTTCAATCGTAGAAAAAATTATGGAAACTATCATCAGAGATGCTATCGAACATCATTTAGAAAGTAACCGTTTGATAAATTATAGCCAGCATGGTTTCAG
>NC_134779.1:5871936-5874436 GCF_046742065.1 Oratosquilla oratoria | reverse complement strand
AGGAGATCAGGAAACGAAGAAATTCCTAGATGTGGTGCAGGATAATTTCCTAAAACAAGTGATTACCGATCCTACGAGGGGAGAAAATACTCAGGACTTACTTTTAACTAATAATGAGCACCTAATGAGTAACGTAAAATTGGGAGATAGTCTAGGCTCTAGCGATAATAAAGAAATAAGATTTAATGTTATTTGAGAAGAATTAAAAAGTACGAATAACGTCCAAGTACCAGACTTCAGGAGAGTAAACTTTGACAATATAAAAACCTATTTGAAATTGAATATGAAATGTCATACGGACGATACGGACGTTTCGGACATTATCGGCGCGGTCAAGTCTCGGTACATGACCAGGGGTAGGGTCACGGAAGGTAATATGCATACCTTGGGTCAGGTCATTTGGGGGCGGGGGCTCAACAGACAGGTCAGCGATTTGGATGAAATGTATAGCAATCTAACTGATCTAATTATTAAGGCACAAAATACGTTTATCCCCCTAAAGTCAATACGGAAAAATAGTAATACTTCCAAATAGATGACGGATAGATTGAAACATGAGATCGGAATGAAAAAAGGACTTTACGTAAAAACAAGAAACGGGGAAACACACCTTAGATCAAGATATAACGAAATGGCAAAGCTGTTTAAAAAGAATACACGTACAGCGAAACGTAATTATGAAATTAAGGCTGCCAGTGAAGCAAGATCCAACCCAAAGGGTTTCTTTCATCTAAAAAAAAAAAAAAGAAAAAAAAAGGGACCAATTAGAAACGATGAAAATGTCATGATAGAATCGGGGGGAAATGAGTGAGGGGTTTAACAATTATTTTCTCTCGGTGTTTACTAATGAGAGCTTAGATAAAGTACCTGATTGCGATTCGATTTTCAGTGGGGATGAAGAAAGTAGTTTATCTATTATAAGCATTAGTAGAGAAGAGGTAGTCAAGCAGATTAAAAGACTTAAAGCTTCAAAATCCCCGGTTCCAGACAAGATTTTTCCGAGAATGCTTAAGGAGTGTAAATTTGAAATCTACAACGAATTAACTAAAATATCTAACAAGTCGGTAGACACTGGTTTTGTGCCTCTTGCTTGGAGGCAGGCAAACGTTGTTCCTGTTTTTGAGAAGGGATATAAATCGTCTATATGCAACTACTGGCCAATCAGTTTAACATCGGTTATAGGAAAAATGCTTGTATCAATAATAGTAAATCGACTCGGAGAATACATCGAAAGACATCATTTAATTCGCAATACACAGCATGGTTTCTCCAAGGGTAAGTCATGTGTGACTAATTTTCTATCCTTTTATACTAAAGTATATAAAGCGTCAGATAACAACGATAATTACGATGTTATTTACCCTGACTTTAGCAACGCGTCCGACAAGGTGCTACACCAGAGCCCATGGCATAGGAGGAAAAGTGTTAGAATGGATTAGAGCTTGGATTAGTAACAGAAAACAATGGGTCACTATAAATGGAGTAAAATCTAGGTGGGGCAATGTTACTAGTGGGGTCCTCCAGGGCTTGGTTTTGGGTCCCTTGTTGTTCATCATGTACATAAACGACTTAGACGATGGGATAAATAGTGATGTTAGTAAGTTTGCGGACGACACTGAAATAGGACGCCTAATTAGGTCAGGAGACGACGCAGAGATTCTGCAGGATGATCTTAACAAATTGTTCACATGGTCGGTGAAATGGCAAATTAACTTCAATATCTCTATGTGTAGCGTGTTAAATGTAGGGCTACACAACCCCGAAAATAGATACATTTTAGATTACACGATTTTTGAAAAAAACTGAGTACGAGAGAGACTTGGGAGTTCTAGTGAGTCCGGACCTTAAAACTAGGAAACAGTGCATTAGCGCCAGGAATAAAGCTAACAGAGCATTAGGTTTCATTACTAGGACAGTAACAAATAGAAGTGCAGAGGTAATTATCAAACTCTATCTAGCGATAGTTTGACCCGTCCTTGACTATGCGGTACAGTTTTGGTCTCCGTCCTACAGAATGGACATCAATTCACTAGAATCAGTGCAGAGAAGAATAACCAAAATGATACATGGAGTCAGAAATTTGCCTTACGAAAAGAGGATTTGACACCTTAACTTACACTCTTTGGAAAGACGCAGAGTGCAGAGTGATCTAATAGAGGTGTTCAAGTGGATCAAAGGCGTTAATAAGGGTGATGCAAACAAGGTCATCATATTAAAACAACACGGCAGGACTCGCTGTAATGAATTTAAACTGGACAAATTTAGATTTAAGAAGAAAATAGGCAAGAATTCGTTTACTAATAGGGTGGTCGAAGAATGGAATAGACTTAATAACCATGTAGTAAGCGCTGAAAATATCAGTTGTTTTAAAAAATGATTAGACAACTTTATGAATGAGGATGACAGGTGGTGATGGATTCGGAGCTGCCTAGTGTAGGCCTTATGATCTCTTGCAGTCTCCTGCATTCTTATGTTCTTGTGTTCTTATGTTCACACACAC
>NC_134779.1:5854436-5859436 GCF_046742065.1 Oratosquilla oratoria | reverse complement strand
AGTCTGAGTCGGGCACTCACAACATTGTGTCTTCTCACAATAAGTCCATTACGTCTATACTTATAGGGAAGAGGAAGAAAATTCTCGTAGTGTTGGATAGATACACTTGTAGCCCTCTCAGCATTGCTACGGCGGCGAGTAGGGGAGCAGGCAGCTTGTCTTACCATTCGCTTGTAAGAAGGTAGGAAGGCAGTAGTAGAAGTGGCAGCTGGTGGATCCATACTACAGGCTGTCCTTGCTAGCCGATCAGCGGTGTCATTGCCTAGGAGTTCGATATGGGATGGAATCCACAGGAAGTGTACCCTCTGTGAGTTTTCGTGAGTTGTGGCCAGTTGTCGCATTATTTGTGTTACCACTTGTTGGTGTTCAGGCTTGGTAGATGAGAGAGCACGGAGGGCTGACTGAGAGTCGCAGATGATCAAGCCGTTTTCTCCAGTCCGTGTCAGCAAAGTAACAGCGTCCAGGAGCCCATGCAACTCACAATACGTGGAGCTTGACGAATTAGGGAGTCGACGGCCTGCCCAGCCCCCTAGTGGTGGCTCTATGTTGGGGGAATACACAGCACATCCAGCACTACCGTCCTCCTGCAAAGAACCGTCAGTGAAGAGATGATGGGCCGCATTTAAAGAAGATGACAGACCGGCGATAGTTTCTAAGGCTAGTTGTTTCTGGAGCTGTGGTAGGTCGGACTTGGTAGTTGGAGTATAGGTGACTGTTGGCATGGGTGTCTGCCAAGGTGGGAGGCCAAGGTCCTCATTCTCTGTTAAAATGTTTATGTTAAGCCTCCGAATGTTTGAACTGATGTTAAGGACCAGTGAGCAGCCACCGGGACGAAGCTGAGGTCGAGGCTCTGCCAAATCAATCGATGTCTGAATTGTGTGACAAAAGTGAGGAGATAAGTGGGGGTAGTGCAGGCACTTGATAGTGAAGTAGGTAACGTTTGCGTATATTCTCTCTACAATTGGTGGTAGACGAAGTTCTTGCTGTATATTGACGATCCTGGTTGTGGTAGGGCAGCCTAAGATGAGCCTCATTGCCTGGTTTTGGAATTTTTCAAGTGGTTGCAAAGTAGTTTTGGAAAGCTGACTAAGTGCGGGAGAGAGGTAATCAACCACTGATCGAATGAATGTGATATATATAGTTCTGGCGACAGGGATGGACACTCCAGCAATATTGTTGATAAACCACCTAAGAGGAGTCAATCGTCTCTGTAGCCGGGTTAGCAGGTCTTGAACAATTGGATGTACGCGTTGTCTTGCTGGGATAGAAGGTGTGATACGAACTGGTGCCCCCAGGTAAAGGTACTGTGAGCACAATGGCACGATGGTGTTGCCAACAGTGAATTCTGGCAAAGTTCTTGCTGGGCGAAAAGATAAAATTCTGCTCTTTTCTGGTGAGATGACCAGCCCGCATGAGGAGGATGACAAATGAAATGATTGAAGGAAACGTTGCATGTCTTGTGGTGATCTTGAATGAATGCATATGTCGTCTGCATAGCAAGTGATTGTTGTACCGTCGATGTCAGGAAGCAGAGAGAGAAAGCGATGCATAAGGATGTTAAATAAAAATGGACTGAGTACTCCTCCCTGTGGAGTACCGAGTTCAAACTCTCTGGTATTGCTGTACGCTCCTTTAAACAATACACGTGAGTTCCTGTTCTGCAGGTATCCTCTTATCCACCTCAGTAAATTTCCTTTGATGCCAAAGTCAACAAGTTGGTCGAGGATAATGTCCCTGTTGGCGATGTCGAATGCGCTTTTCAAATCAATGAAAGCCACTACACTGGTGGGACAGAGGCGTGTGTAGAGTTCCATGAGGCAGTGGTGTGTTCCTCGTTGGGGCAGGAAGCCGTACAGTCGGGGCGAGAGCTTATCTTGTATCCGGAACATCAGACGTGATAGAAGAATGCGTTCCAATACTTTACAGAAACAAGAGGTGAGAGATACAGGTCGGAATTTGTCAGTGCCAGGTTTAGTAATCGGTACTATCGTGCTGCAAGTCCAGTCCCGTGGTACATATCCCAGGTTGTAGCAGAGATTATACAGCTGGAGGAGGGGGTTACCAGGTACGTCCAGGAGTACTCGGAGGACGGCGTAGGTGATACCATCATCGCCAGGAGCTGTCGCCTTACCCTTGGCGAGGGCTCTTCGCAGCTCTTGTTCGGTTATCTCCTCATCTTCTTCTTCGGTCTTCAGCAAGGCAGAGGCAAGTCGGAGTGCACGATAGTTTTTGTGGGTGGAGAGAGCGTCGTGTATGTATGGTGGGAGGTTGCTGGTTCGTGCCTGTGCTGACCAGGCATCAACAAGGTCTTGTGCAAACTGTGTAGGACTATGATGGAGGGCACTGTGATGTTTTTTCTTTATCACCTTGTTGATGAGGTGCCACATGGTGCCAACACTCGTTTGATGGTTAATGCTGTCCGTTAGTTTTTTTCCAGGAATCCGTTTGAACACAACGCTGTAGAGCAACTAAGTCATCTCTTGATAGTTGATACTGGTGTAGAGTTTCTGGACTTGGTCTTTTCTGAAAGGCAAAGCCATCCTCCATCGCTTTCCTCTCCGCCTGAACGATGTGGTTGTCTAGTGTCCAAGTGTGTGTATTCGGATGACGTGTGATGTGTGGCTTTTTGACGTATTGGGTGTAGAAAGTATGTGTGGCGTTAACGAGGGAGGAATATAACTGTTCAGGACAGTGGTGGTTAAATGTGGGTAGGAGGTTTGTTATGTATGAAATATATGTGGGACAGTACTTGGGTGGGAGTACGATGCGTGTACGGGTGTGCACTGGGGATGGCGTGGTAGGAAGGGTGTATTGGACGCTGAGTGCTACGTGGTCGGAGAATAGTGTCGGTATCGTTGAACACCGGACTTGGGAGGCCACTAATCCAAACGTAAGGACGTGATCTAAGGTACCACCTCGAGCATGCGTGGCGCCAGCCGTGTCCCAGCGAGTTAGCCTGTTGCGTTGAATGCATTCCAGAAGTCGAGTCCCGTTGCGATTTATAATGCCTGCGAGATCTACTAGATCAGGGTGTCGACTATTAAAATCTCCTAGATAAATCATACCGTGGGTGGTGGGGGGTGGAAGTATAGCTGGATTCAGGCCGTTCGGTGCAGCGTACACATTGCATAATCTTATGGTACCGGAGCCAACTGTTACCTCTAGAAGCTGATAAGTCGTGTTATTGTCCATAGAATTTTGAAGAAAGCGATGCTGGACGGTGTTGTGGACATACGTAATTAATCCGTTTCGGATCTGATGTACATACGATACGTATTGGTTGAGAAAAGGTGGATCACTGTTTGGTGGAGCGAGGCCTATAAATGCTTCCTGTATGAAGATAATGTCTGGGTGGTGACAGTGCACGTACCCTTTAAGTGCTGTACGTTTGGCCCAGTTTGTGATACCGCAGGCGTTCCATGAGATGACGTGTAGCTTCATTTGATTATTGAATTTTAGTTCTATGGTATCGGCGACCAATTGATGAAGAAGTGGTGGTTCGGGCGGTTGTGGAGGTATGAGCAACGGTGGTGGTTCGGCCGGCAGTGGTGGTGTGGGGGGTAGTGGTGGTGGGGGGTAGTGGTGGTGGGGGGTCACTGGGTGTTGTGTTACGTAGGGGAGACTCCCTGTGTGGGGTTGCAATTAGATTGCCGAATCTAGCAGCAATAAAATCCATTTTCTCCGTGATGGTGCTAATGGTGTTAATAATTACCTGTTGCGATTCAACCAACGAGTTCAGTGTCACCTCACATGTGGCCTGTTTTTTAACCAAACTATCCAGGCACGTTTCGATTGCATCGAAACGTGCGGTCATTGTCGCGACCCGAGTCTTAAGGGCTGCCACTGCATCGCGAAGTGCAGCTACTTGCTTGGAGTCCGAGGAGGCAGTAGAGGTAGAGTGGGGGTTACCGACGGAGGGAGGAGGTGGTGGTGACTCAGTGTGACCCGTGTGTTTAACAACCAGTGCATTGGTGGTTTGCTGACGCTTTGCACAACCATGCCAGGCGTTGACCCCTGTCTGATGACATCGTGGACATTTCCAGCACGAGGTGTCTGGTGGGGGAGGCTGGGATTGTGATGAAGCCGAGTCAGGGGTAGCAGCAGTTGGTGGAGGGGCGCGGTGTGAACAAGTGCGGGAGTCATGAGGGCCCGAGCACCATGCACACCGTTCGGTCGCGGCGCAATACCGTGAGATATGACCGATGCCCCAGCACCGGTAACACCATGGCTGTTCGTCTTTCATCCTACGAAGTTCACAGGGTGGTAGGCATGGAAGGAAGCTGAAATAGACACTCGGTGGTGGTGGCTCTATAAGGCTCCAAGTCACTACCAGGCGGTTGATGGGTGTGTCATTATGGTGGAACCTTCTAACTGAGTGGGTGCCCGGCAGTTCTTTGGCCAAGGCTGGTTCAATATTGACCGGGTAACGTGTTAAGAGGTATGTGGGATATTTGCGAGGCCTTTCCTGCGAGTCCTGAGCCTCAAGGTAGATGGACAGTACCTCTCCTTTCGTAACACTGTTGACAATATCTGTGCGGTTACGAGAGATGTAAACAAACTGAGATGTAATTGCTGCCATCTTCACCTCAGCCAGTTTACGGTCAAGTTTGAAGGCTTTGTTTATTTCATTCAGCCATCGAAGTTTTATGTCCACTGAGGGGTTAGTCTTGAACCGGAATTTGATATAGTCAGCCCTGGGAGCAAATGCTGGGGATGGAGGGTCACGCAGCGATGAGGTCCCCCTTGTGGGTGCCTCCTGTGCTACAGGGCGTGGATCGCTGTGGTCTGTTGTAGATATGCTGCTCTGGGCAGATGTCTCAAATCGTTTTGAGGATTTGGCAGCAGGGGAAGAAGGCGAACTATTGCTGTCCGAGGTGTGGGTTATGGAACGTTTGGGAGTAGTTGTGGGGCGTGACATGTCTAGCGCAGACATTGGAGCTAGTGGATCACGGAGTTCGTGTCTAGGTAGCCGTGGCCAGTGAATGTCTTCCTCACTCATC
>NC_134779.1:5821936-5849436 GCF_046742065.1 Oratosquilla oratoria | reverse complement strand
TGGTCCCTTATTTCTTTCTGTGTCAACATTATTTATTTTATTTTAGGGGATCCTTCCTGGTGACTATCATCCCACAATTGTGAGCTTTCAATTGTAAAAACAGACTTAAAGTGTCTGGTCATTACTTCGGCCATTTCTACATCTGTATATTCTTGGTTTACTTCACACAGTTTTATTATTTCGTGTTTGTCTTTTAGTTTGTCGTTTACATAATCATCTGTAGAACAGTTTAGGTTAATCTTTGCATTTTGCTATTATATCTTTTTCATAGTTTCTTTTTTCCTCTCTTCGTATGTCTACGTATTCATTTCTCAGTTTAATGTATGTTTGCCATTTAGTCTCTCTTTTTTTTGTCCCTTTTCCATATATTCCAAGCTTTGTCTCTTCTATCTTTAGCATCGCTACACTTTTTATTATACCAACACTTTATGTACTCCCTTTTCTGTTTCCGCTTAGGCATATATTTGTCTGTTCTATCTTTATATGTTTCTTTGAAAAGGTTCAATTTCTCTTCCGTATTTGTTTCATCATTTAAAAAAAATTT
The DNA here is from genome assembly GCF_046742065.1 of Oratosquilla oratoria. Classification (NCBI taxonomy): domain Eukaryota; kingdom Metazoa; phylum Arthropoda; class Malacostraca; order Stomatopoda; family Squillidae; genus Oratosquilla; species Oratosquilla oratoria. The sequence continues at coordinate 5,848,892 of NC_134779.1, read as the reverse complement.
CCAACAGGCATTTTGGAAAAAAAATTAAGTTTTATAAAATCAGTTTTGTTGTACATCAGTCTTTCTTCTCTATGTTTCTCTTCTTTCTTACCACATTTTGTTCTTTAAGTTTGATCTCTATTAGTATCTGGTTACTCTTCCCAATTGGTGTTTTATAATCTATTTCTTCCACTATTTCTGGTTCAGATTGAATATCAAATCTAGTCTCGATGATTCTTCATTTTGTTTAAATCCAGTATTTTCTTTAACCCATTGTGTCAATGTGTAACCTATGGTCATATCCAGTAGGACATTTCCCCAGAGTTCGTCTTCACCTCCTATTGTCATTTCTTCCCAATTTATATTCTTTGCGTTAAAGTCACCCATAATTACTATATTTTCTCCATACTTTAGTGTCTCGTTTAATTCATTCTTTGTATCTTCTAGTAATTTTAAGTGTTCGCTGTCAGTCCAGGTCTTAGTTATTGGTGGCACATAAACAACTCTAAACCTTTTACTTTTCATACTACTGTTTTCGACTTCAACTGTGATTAATTCCACATTATCTTTTCCTTCTGTTGCCTTTATTACATTTAGGTCCTTTGTAGTCAATATCATGACTCCTCCCCCCTGTTTGTCCTCTTTTTCGACCAAATATTGTATAATCCTTGTCTCACCATACTTTATTGTATAAGACTTATCAGTTTTGTCTCTGCAATTCCCATTATGTCAGGTTTCTCTATTGATAGATATTCATTCAATTAATTTAATCCTGATATAATACCGTCCATATCTGTATATGCCACTTTTAATTTTTTCTTCTCTTCTCTTTTTTGGTTTACGTTTCCATTTTTCTGATGTACCATCTTCTCAGTTTCAGGTCTAGCACTCTCCAAAAAACTTGTTTTTTCCGTCTCCGTCCTTTCCTCGTTTTTTTTTTCCTTAGCCTCACTTCTCAGTTCCCTATCTTTTTCTAATACCTCAGCGTTCATTTCCTTTTTTATACATACTTTTTTGTATTTTTCACTGTTTGCTAGTTTTGCCGCTTTTGATAGTACTTTTTCTGCTATAATTTGTGTTCTTAGTTTGATTTTCATTGGTCTGTGATTCTTTTCTTTTGAGTATGTACCCATCCTATATACGTCATCGATATCTCTATCTAAACTTTGTCCTTCTTCTTGGATCACTTTTAGAATCTCCTTCCCAGTTTCTTTCTCTTCCTTTTCCCTTTGGTATTTGTGTACATTGTGTTTTTCATTTTAACCATAAACCACAATGCAATTTTTTTTTTATCTACTGTGTCTCTCACCCAATTTTCCTTCTATATGATCACCTTGATCACCGTTTCCTTTGTATTCTCTTCTACCTGCTGCTGTACTATTTCTGTGAAAGATAGTTTTTTACTTTCGAGTTCCTCTTTCCACTGTTTTTTATTTCGTTTACGTCAGTCTCTTTGATTCTTCAATTTTTCCAGTTACTGCTTTCAATTGTTCTTTTACCTCTTTTTTCAGTTCATCATTTGTAATCTTAACCTCGTTTTCCTTTCTTTCATTTTCTCTTTTTATCGCACTTAGTTCACTTTTTAGTTCGTTTAATTCCCTTAGTATTACCTCGTTCGTTGTACGTAGGTTGGTTACTCCTAGTTACAAAGCTTTGTAGTCTAATCTTAAATCGATAGCTTCGTCTGCTAAGTTGTTCATTTCTCAGTTTCGTATTGCTCAGCTAATCCTAAATCTCTCTCAGTAACCTAGTTTTTCTCCATTGTTTCCCCTTGTCTCCTAAACCCCGAGAAATACACATCACTTACGTACCTCCTGATCGCTTTGGGAGTGTCATTCAGGCATATATATTTTTTTTTCCTGCGTATTACCCCCCACGGGGACTCAATCCTGGATTCGTCCACTCCTCTTTTTGTTGCTTCATTACTTCTTCCTTCTTCTTTGTTACTTTCCATTTTGTATTAAACTATTCACTCAAGAACTGGATCGGATACAAACCCCGGCGGTCCCACGAATACATATTCAAACTCTCCGTAATACCACGACCGTGTGTGTGTGTGTGTGTGTGTGTGTGTGTGTGTGTGTGTGTGTGTGTGTGTGTGTGTGTGTGTGTGTGTGTGTGTGTGTGTGTGTGTGTGTGTGTGTGTGTGTGTGTGTGTGTGTGTGTGTGTGTGTGTGTGTGTGTGTGTGTGTGTGTGTGTGTGTGTGTGTGTGTGTGTGTTTGTGTTTGTGTGTGGGGGTGTGTGTGTGTGTGTGTGTGTGTGTGTGTGTGTGTGTGTGTGTGTGTGTGCATGTGTGTGTGTGTGTGTGTGTGTGTGTGTGTGTGTGTGTGTGTGTGTGTGTGTGTGTGTGTGTGTGTGTGTGTGTGTGTGTGTGTGTGTGTGTGTGTGTGTTTGTGTGTGTGTGTGTGTGTGTGTGTGTGTGTGTGTGTGTGTGTGTGTGTGTGTGTGTGTGTGTGTGTGTGTGTGTGTGTGTGTGTGTGTGTGTGTGTGTGTGTGTGTGTGTTTTAAAGAAGTCTGCGCGAAAACGACCGCTCAAAAACACGAGAACAAACTAACAGACATGCACAAATACAAACGCACATACACAATAATACAACGAAAAGCACAAACATGAACACACAAAAGCATGAACTAACACAATAGCACAACCGAAAACACACAAAAACATGAACAAACACATATATTCAAAAACATACAAATTCAACTATACAAAAGCACAAGCACAAGCTCGCATGTAAAATACAAGCACACACGCGTGCGCGCACACACACACACGCGCGCGCGCGCGCACGAGTGCGAAATTCACTGTGGCCAGAATAGTCTTGATTATCTTGTTTATCAATAAATATACGATAATTTGTATTCGCTGTTAATGAGTTTCCCGTTCTATCCACAGACTCCCATGCTCACTGGGTGAAAAGACTTATTTTTGCCAAGCTTTCTCAACTTAGATACAACAGTTGCTGATGTATTCCAGGATGTTGTAGTGACTGTATATCTTTGAATGCGTACCTTTCCAATCTGACTTTTTTCTATCTTTATTTAAGACTTTCATGTATCGAACATGTTGGATATAGATACATTTGATACTGTTTTGCACATGGTGGCACTTTATGTACTGACTAAACGTAAAGCTAATTGTACTCTCCAACCTACTCGCAGTTATTCGTCTAAAAGACTGGTAATTGTCCATTCTAACTCATGTAACTAATTACCTGTCTTTCCGTTTGCTCTTTGACCGCCCCAGCGTTAACTCCCCTGTTTTTCTCATTAGTAGCTATTTACTTATCTCAACAGCACCTAGTTAACGTCTGGATTACATTTAACATTTTTAACAAATCTTGATACGTTTCTAACTCATGAATACTATTTTCTTTAGTATAATTGTTTCACCAACAATCAACTACTATAAATGTACAACTATAGCATTGGCCGTTATTATTTGTTCCATTTCGTCTCTAAATTAGCGCGTCCGTAGTTCAATCTTTTTAGCTAAATCTAATACGTTTCTAAGTCATAAACACTATTTTCTTTAGTATAATTCGTTTTTACCAACAGTTAACGACTATACATGTGTTTAACTATAGCACTGGCTGTTAGTCACTTTGTTGAGTTTAGTCTCTAAATTAGCACATCCGCAAGCCAATTAAACAATCCTTCATTTGATTAAACAACCGGCAGTTTGGAACTGTTCTTACTTGCCTTGGAACTGTTCATAGGGTCATGTTAGGCTAAGTTAGAGACAAATTCAAACAATGCAAAACAAACTACTTATAGGAAGGAATTGTTTTGCTAGTCATTTCAACAAAAACTAGGTAGGTATAGAAAATGTCAGGAATTTAGTTTCATATCTTATTTCAACATGACATTAAAGTGTTCTTAAATTTATGTTTTATTTTTTCTTGTAACATATCTATTTGAGTGTATGAGATACTATGTTTTAAAATGTCCTCTATGTCTCGATGATATTGATGCTAAGATTTTGAGAAAATGTGCGCCGTTTCGTCAAGAAACCTAATATCCTTGATATAATCAACAGATAGATAAATTGATTGACATATAGATGAATAAATAAACGGCCAATGATAATTTTGTTGGATACATAAATATATAGATATTATAATGAATAAATCGATATACAAAAAAGTAAGCAGAAAACAAATAAATAGATGAATAAAAAATAATAAATGGATAAATAAATAAATAAATATATAAGTAAATAAATAAATGAACACATATAGAATAGATAAATAAGAATACTGGATACTCTCATGGTATCGTCTCGTACAAAAATTCTTCAAATGTCTGTTATTCATTCAACATGCATAAGGACAGGGTTAGTTCATTTTCAGGGAAATTATATAGACAAGCGACGCTATCTTTCATTTGAATATCTCGGATGACGTGAATCTATATTTCTTGCTCCCACGGGAATCCTCACTCATAGAGCCAAAGTATCTCCAACCACGACAGTGAAGGGATATGGATTATATTCTAAACACGCTTGCTTGCGAGGCTGCTCGCATATCTCCCCAACACAGACGTACACACGAAACATGCATATGTGAGCGCAAACACTAATATAATGAGACAGCATGCAAATATGCACGAGCAATCGCACACACACACACACACACACACACACACACACACACACACACACACACACACACACACACACACACACACACACACACACACACACACACACACACACACACACACACACACACACACACACACACACACACACACACACACACACACACACACACACACACACACACACACACACACACACACACACAAACAAACAAACACACACACACATACCCCTCCGCCCTCGTGGGCGTACGGTTCCTTTTCACAACCTCGTAGCGCGGTGGTTAGTTCTCGCTTGTCACTACGGCGGTCCGGGTTCGTATCCCGCCCAGGGCTGAAATAATTTCAGTATCGCTGGGCTGTGGGTTGTTACTCCAGCTCTCCTGGGCGGAGAGTTGGGTGTGCGTGTGTATGTGTAAGGTCACAGTATTACCCATAGATCGGTCATACGAGCTCTGAGCTCTCATCCGGGAGGTTAATAGCTGTCGATCACGAGTCCAACAAGTGATCCAAGACCATGGTGAATCACACACACGCACGCACGTATGCATGCACAGACATCCAGGCAAACACGCACGCACAAGCACACGCACACGCATATACAGACACGAATATCCAATGCATAAGTACTCAAGAATGATGACTGGTTTTTATCTTTAGTTTCATTTATAGGATACACATGTAAACAGAGTTGCTTCATTTATATGCCAAATATATCTAGAGAGAGAATGGTAGCGATCAAGTAAACAACCTAAATATGGCAATGCGTATTAATGGTAGGAATATATGCAGAATGGTTCTAGCAAGCAAATAACAAAAAAGAAAAAAACAGCCAATTGAACAACAAGGAAACTGGAAGCAAGATTGTACATAGTAAAGGTACGAAGCTATAGGGGAAGGAATATTTTATAGATGTAAACTAAATATATTTTGAATATATTTGGAAAAACGAGATCAAGAGGATAAACAGTAATGACAGGAATATATTTGCCGAGGTTAGCTTTCCAAGAACAAAATATACGATGAATGTAGAAAAGATCAAGAAGGTATATAGCAATAATGGGAATGTATGTGGTAAGGCTAGTTTTCCACTAGGTTTAAAAGAAATAGGTGATGAATATGTGCGTAGACAGAGCTATGAAGGTGGTGCAGGGCCAGCAAACAAGAACCGGATGTACTCACAGCCAGAAGGACAAGCAGGTAATTGGTTAAGCCCTTCGTCGACGAATGATCCTGCAGGCTTGCAGGGAAGTTGAGCTGGAGAGCTTCCGGGAAGCAATTAAAGGAACCTAGATTGATAATTGATCTCCAAAGAAATAGGCAGGCAGAAACCATAACCACGGAATTAGAAGAGCACGCGTCGACTGTAGTTGGAACATATTTTTGGTATATACAATATATATATATATATATATATATATATATATATATATATATATATATATATATATAACCTGGCAAATTAGGAAAACATAAGAACATGAGAATGGAGGAGGCTGCAAGAGACCATAAGGCCTACACTAGGCAGTTCCATGTCCCTTTCTATCTACCATTCCTATCCATGAAGTTACCTAATCTCCTCTTAAACAGCTAGTTGTTTCAGCCCTAATTACATGGTTAATAAATCTATTCTATTCGCTAACCAATTTGTTGGTAAACCAATTCTTGCCTATTTCCTTCATAAACAATTGATCTAATCTAAATGACGGGTTAGTTTATGTTGAATTAGATATATAGTTTATATGAAATATAAGGTGTGAACGAACTAACGCAAAGATTGAAAGATGACATAAGGGCAAAGGCGACTATACAACTTATGTGGGAAGATGAACAGGCAAGAATATTATAAAACAGAGGAAGGTAAATGACGAGACACCAAGGTATATGTACTTTTTTATTGAACCCAGTAGTAAATAGTAGAAGAGTAAAACACCATAGGAAGCAAAATGCAAGAAAGGTTAGATGAAACGCACAGAGTTACGATGGCAGCTATGTTATTGGGCGGAAAAGCTGATAATTACCATACACTTTTACAAGCTGGGAAGGAGTGTAGACAGTTGAAACAACAGAGAGAAATTACCTTGTTGATAATACAAATGTTTGTACTTGGTAATTTGGACGGGAAAACCAATCAAAGACAAGTGTGATGAGAAGACGTGGCAAGGTTTTCTTGGGACGTTGGGTCGGTTTGGGTCGACTCAGGTCGGCTTGGGTCGATTCGGGTCAGGAGAGAGGAAACTGTGCATTTAGAGATACACCAGGAAGGAGGATAGCATTTTCATTTCTTCTTTAAAGATTCATTCGACAAATGCACTATCGTAATGCCTAAGAAAAAATAAACTTTATCATGTACTGAACGAAATTCCCTGAACATACGTGATTCTGCAATGTTATCCAGTAACCAATCTAATGAATCTATAAATATATTCGTTCTTTCATTTATATAATCGTACCTGTTTCTATACATCCATTAATTTATTGATATATCAAGTTACCCAAATATTACTTTGTAAACACTAACATAAAAATTCAATCACATATTTCATCTCTGTATCTAGATACAACTCATGTACTGTACAAGTTTAGAATACCTGTGTTCAAAGCTATTGAAATGTATTTAGGGTTAGAAGGAAGTCATTCGTCATATTTAATACTGAGGTACTCATTATCTATCTACCATTCCCTTCAGAGTATATTGTAGAAAAAATAATATCTTTTTGAAATTATTTTCACTGTAGCGGATTACAATGTAAAAAGCATAACATGACATTTTTGTTCCAATAATACAGCAAAGAATAGAACAAAAACGACACACGAACAAGGAACTACAGTGCATCCCAAAATGACGTACTCTATTAAACATTTCGTAGCTGTGTCGAGTTCATTCGTTTATATTGGCCGTTGTGTCTGGAAACCTGTGATGATAACCTTAAATACTTGCGAAAACACAAAAAGAACATGAGTGAGCCTATCAGACTAAAGGGAAATGTATAGAGTTTTATTAGTCTAAAACTAATGTCTACATTTTCGAAGGAGTAAATTTTGAGAATATACTTTACACACAGATTCATGCTGTTTGAAATCCATAGATGTGCCTCTCAAACTTTTCCTCACACATACACACGCACATACAAAACACACGAGTCCAAAGAGTCCAGTACGTGAATCACACACACATCCACACGCATCGCATATATATATATATATATATATATACATATATATATGTATACAAATATACAAATATATTTATGTATATGTATATATATATATATACATATATGTATATGTATATATATATACATTATATATATATGTATATACATATATATATGTTATATGTATATATATGTATGTATATGTACATAAATATGTATGTATATATATATATACATATATACATACATACATACACACACACACACACACACACACACACACACAAGCACACACACACACACACACACACACACACACACACACACACACACACACACACACACACACACACACACACACACACACACACACACACAGATATATATATATATATATATATACAAGTATATATATTCACATACATGTAAATATATATATATAAATATATACATATACATATACATATATATATATATATTTACATATATATATATATATATATATATATATATGTTTACTGACTTAAACACCCCAGCATTGTCACAATTAATTATCTTCTTCCTAATATTTTCAATTCTTCTCACTACAGTTCTGACTTTCGGAGGGTGATCGTAAACGAGCTGTCCAAAGTTATCCATTTTAATAACACAATTTGACGTTTCGACTTCAAAGAGTCATTCTCAAAATAATAAATTACAATTCAGCACAACACAATTAAACGGGCACAGAACAACTACATTTTTCACAGACTGAACAAGGCGACGTCTTTCCATATACATGAAAAGGCTTACAATAGTGTGTGGGCCGTCGACCTGACCCGAGCTGCTCGTCTCAGAGGAGGGGGCGGGGGAGGGGGAGGGGGGAAGGTGGAGATGGAGGGGAAGGGGGAGATGGAGTGGGAGGGGAAGGGGGGTTGGGGCAGTAGGCAATGTGAGAGGGGTGGACATAATCCCACTATTGATGAGATTAGTTCTCACATGTCTTGAGGAGCTATTGAATAAGGAAATGGCCGTTACCATGTTAGATTGAATATTAATACTAGGAGCCCATACCCTGATATACATAGCCTCTAGCATCCTTAATTCTCTAACATCATTACATTGTGTAACTACTTCAGTGTTGTTAACAATGGTTGCTGCATCAAGGGAAGATTGGTGCTCATGCTGAAAATGATTTTTAATCGTTCCCTGTTGGAGATGGAGTGTTAGGCGACGGCTGAGACTACAGGTCGTAAACCCAGTGTATGCGCATTTGTAGAGCGAGCAGTCTCAATATTTACAGTTAGATATGTACACAACATTGGTTTTTGACAGAGTCCCAGACTTGCCAGACAAATAGTTTTTTAGCACAAAGGAATAGATGCGTTTTTTTCCCCCTTTTAAATCACCATTCGTAAGACATGGCTGTCATCCACCAGTTTGCAATTTCTGAAGACAATGTCTTTAATATGCTTTTAGTCTTCCCGGTACAAACTGCTAAAAACGTTTTGGTAGTAAACTGTGATTTTGTTTTGCTGACACGAAGAGTACTCAGAGGCACTACGGTCTAGCAAGTATTTAGTGTTTTTATCAAAATCTGTGTTAGAGTAACCATTATTAACTAACATCTGACGTAAGTGCTGAAGTTCGGCATGCAGCAGATACCAAGAAGAGCAAACCTCAATTGCCCGCCTTACGTATGCCTTGATTACCCCTCTCTTGTAATCTTGTGTGCATTCACCCTCACCATTCATGCACTTACCCTCATTGGTGGGCTTGCGATAAATGGAAGTAATAAAAGCATCTTAGGAACCATCTGTCATTAGATCGTCTTCAGAAAGTGCAAACCGGTGATAAATTCACTAGAAGAATTGTAGAATCAGCATATATTTCAACTAAGAATTCATCGAACTATCGAGGAGGATTTATAAATTTAGCAAAACAAACTAGTATTTTGATTCTAGAACACGCTAGAAAAACGACCTATCTTAAGTATCCGACAAGATAACTAAGTTTAATACATAAGCTTCAGTTCCAGTTTTCCGTACACTCTCTGAAGAAGTTCTACACGAACGAAACGTTAGAGTGTTTAGGGTTCCGTGCCTTCCCCTGTGTATATGTTCTCCATCATCCACATCATTTGTCTAAAATATTTACTATATATATATATATATATATATATATATATATATATATATATATATATATATTCATCATACGACCTTAATCCCCCTGTACTGTATCCACCTCTTTCACTTCTAATTTCCTCATGTCAAACCTTATGTCTCTCCATCTCATTCTTTTTCTCCCGACGTTCCTTCTTCCCTTAACTTCGGCCATCATCGCCTTCTTCACTAGTTCGTCATCCTCTCTCCTTTTAATGTGTCCAAAATATCTCAGTCTTGCTTCTCTTGCCTTTTCTTTTATATTACATATTTCACACGTTTTTCTTATATCTTCACTTTGTTTCCTCTCCAACAGAGATATACCAACTATCCATCTCACCATCATCATCTCCGTTCTCTCCAAAATGCCTTCCTCTTTCTTCCTTAAGGACCGTTTCTGCACCATACAGGAGTACTGGTCTTATCACAGTTTTGTATACTTTTATTTTCAGCTTCAATGGTATTTTCTTATCTAATGTCATTCCACTCCTCTACATTTTCATCAAACATCTTTTACTCTTTGTCTAACGGGTTTTTCTGTTCCTCCTTCATCAGCAATTAATGATCCCAGGTATTTAAACTCTCTTGTCTGCTTCAATCTTCTGCCGTCCTCTGATGTTACATTGATTTCCTCATAGCCTTCTCTGCTGCTTATCATTACCTCTGTCTTTTGTGTATTCACTTTCATTCCCTTACTCTCCAGGTTGCCTTTCCACATCGAATATATCTCTTCGGTAGTTCCTACTCTGTATCTGCAATAATGACTAGGTCATCAGCGAACAGTAACTCCCACCGGTCATCATTATCTCTTAAGTCCATCGTTATCATGTCTAATACTATAAGAAAGAAAGAAAAAAAAAAAAGGGCTCAGAGCTGATCCTTGATAAAGTTCTATCTTAATTGGGAATAATTCAGTTTCCCTATTTCTTGTCGACAATGTTTTTGATCCTTCATACATCATTTTCATCAATCTTATCATCTTTTCCGGCACTCCTCTCTTTCTTAAGCTCCAGTATAAAACTTCTTTAGGGAATCTATTGTACGCCATCTCCAAATCCACATAACACCAATATGCTTTCCTGTTTCCTTCCAGATATTTTCCAGTATATGCCTTGCAATAAATATTCCATCTACAGTGCTCAACCCCCTCATGAATCCGAATTGGCGGTTGTGAAATCTGACCATCTCTCTCAGTCTGTCTTCTATCACTCTCTCAAGTATTTTAGAATAGATACTTGTGTTTCTAAAATACCCGATTTCTGTAAAGCTCAATTCATAGGACTACGTCAGGAGCTTCAGCTTACAGATTGGGAGGCAAAATTAAGCGAAAGACCTGTAGATCAAATGTGGGACATTTTTCAAAATACGCTCACTAAGATGATTCAAACTTACATTCCTTTTAAGGACAGACGTCCTCCAAATCAGGCTCGCCCAAAGTGGCTCGACAAAGAAACTGAAAAAAGTATTGCTAAAAAGAGACAGGCTTATAAGAAATATAAGTGTTCGGGTGCATCTAATGACTATGAAAGTTATGTATCAATATAGAGAGATTAAAAAAAAAACACTAAGAAAAAGAAAACGACAATACGAAATTAACATCGCTGATAAATCCAAAGAGAATCCCAAAGAATTCTATAGTTACATTAGAGATAAAAAGGTTGTTAGGAATCACATTGGTCCACTATTATCTGCTGACGGTCAATTTGAATATTCAAATGAAGGAATGTGTAATATCTTAAACAATTATTTTAGCTCGGTATTCGTAAACGAAACACCTCAAAGTGAATTCCAAACTGAAACCTGTGAAAAGTCTAGGGTAAACTTACTACGGTAAATATAACAAAAGAAAAAATTAAAAGGTGTATAGATAAACTCAAAGTTGATAAAACACCAGAGCCTGACGGTTGGCCTCCAAGAATCTTAAAGGAAATGAAAAATGAGATCGTTGTTCCATTAGAAATTATTTTCAAGAATTCATCATATCCGGAGATGTCCCAAGAGAATGGAAGCTAGCTAACGTTACTCCCATATTCAAAAAAGGTGACAAAAAGAAGCCAAATAACTATAGGTCTATAAGTTTGACTTCAATCGTAGGTAAAATAATGGAAACTATCATCAGAGATGCTATCGAACATCATTTAGAAAGTAACCGTTTGATAAATGATAGCCAGCATGGTTTCAGACGGAAACGTTCTTGCGTGACTAACTTACTCGAATTCTACAGCACAGTTATCTCGAATTATGACAAAAGAAATAATATAGATTTAATATATCTAGAATTTGCAAAAGCCACCGTCCCCCTCGAAAGACTACTTACTAAATTAGCTTTACACGGAATAAGTGGTAGCCTATTAGGTTGGACTAGTAATTGGTTGAATGGTCGTAAACAGAGAGTTGTTTTAAATGGAAAAATTTCTAGATGGAAAAATGTTACAGGTGCAGTTCCTCGGGGTTCCGTTCTTGGGCTACTTCTATACATAGTATATATAAATGACATAGACCATGGACTAAAATCTACTGTTTCCAAATTTGCTGATGGTACAAAACTGTGCGGAGTGGCAAATGATCACTCAAACCAATTAGATATTCTAGAAGATTTAGATAAATTACAGCAATGGTCTGAAAAGTGTCTAATGAAATTTAACACAAGTAAATGCAAGGTAATGCACATAGGTAAAAATAACAGTAAGTACGATTACAAGTTATTTGGAAATTCGTTAACAAAAGTGGATAGTGAAAAAGATCTCGGCGTAATTATCAGTAACGACCTCAAATCATCCAAGCAGTGTATTTCAGCCTCTGAGAAAGCAAATAAGATTCTATGACTGATTGCGCGATCTTTTGATTTCAAAAGTCCATCACTCATTAACAAGCTATATAAATCGTTAGTTCGTCCACATTTGGAATATGCTGTTTCCGTATGGTTACCGAATCTCATTAAAGACATTGACAGACTGGAAAAAGTACAACGGCGAGCCACAAAACTGATTCCAAATATCAAAAATAAATCATACGAAAATCGACTAAAACATATGAATCTGTTTTCCCTAAAAAAGCGTAGACTCAGAGATGACTTGATACAGGTCTTTAAGATTCTAAAGGGAATTGACAACATCAAAAGTGACAAAATTTTCACATTGAATGAGAATCAGACAAGAAACAATGGTCTCAAACTGTCCGGAAATAGATTCAATTTGGAAGTAGGTAGAAACAATTTTGCCAACCGTGTAGTTAATGAATGGAATAAACTTCCTGCACAGGTAGTGCAATGTAGTTCAGTTCGAAGCTTTAAAAATCATTTAGATAAACACCTAAGCAAGATGCTGTAATCATTATAATGTATTTTATATTATTTGTTTTTGTTTTGTTATCATTTGTCTGTCTGATTTTCATTTATTATTAGTTATATGTCAATATATTATTATTTACTATTTACCTGTTTGTTTATTATTTAACTATACCTATGCATTTATTTATGTATTTTATTTGTTATTTACATTATTATAGTTTTTATTTATTATTTTATTATTATTATGATTTTTTCGCATCCGACCTAGATATGGACCAAAAGGTCTCCTGTCGGCATGCTCCGCCTTTGTAATCCTTTGTAACCCTTTATGATGTGTTCCAACAGCTTAATACCTCCGTAGTTCTCACAACGCAGTACATTTCCCTTCTTCTTATACAACTTAATAATTTTACTTTCCTTCCGATCTTCAGGCTTTTCCTCTGTATTCCATATCTTTTCTAATAATAAGAACGTCCACTCCAGGGTACTTTCTCCCAGTGGTTTGATAATTTCTATTTTTACTTCAGATTTTCCTCCTGCCTTGTTATCCTTTGCCTTCTTTTTGGATTTATGAACTTCCATGTATTAATATTAGGTATTGGCCCTTCCACTGGTAGTGTTTCACCCAGTTCTTCATATTTGTTTTCAATGTTTAACAGGTTTGAGAAATATTCCTGCCATCTTCGTTTTATGTCTTCTTTTTTCATAAGAATGTCTCCGTTTTGGTTTCTTATCATTCCTAACTCAACAACATCTTTCTCATTTCATTTGTTGCCTTTGCTACTCTGTATATAATCTTCTCACCTTCTGGTATCTCCAGTTTATCATACCAATCTCCGTACGCACTTCTCTTTGCGCAACTTCTCATTTTTGCCTTCTTTTTGGCTTGTCTGTAGTTTTCTTTCGTATTGTCAATTTCGTGGTCTTTCATTTGTTTCAGTGTGAGCTTCTTAGCTTTGATTGCAGTTTGCACCTCTTCGTTCTACCACAATGTATCTTTCTCTACTGCTTTCCACTAGTTTTTCCATAGACCTCTGTTGCTTTTGTTACAAATATATCCTTCATATCTGTCCATATATATATATATATATATATATATATATATATATATATATATATATATATATATATATATATATATATATATGATAAATTGTTTAAGACAAATGAGAGAGTGATAGGTGGGGAAGGGTAAACGAAGATGGGCTAAGAATACATTTATTGTTCTTACGTTTCGGTTATTATAACCTTCCTCAGAGAACTTGTTACAGAACATCTTGGTCACAACATTTATACCCGTAGTGGGGGAACTTGTGAAGCTTCGAGTGTCAGGTTTTTTTCTAGCGCATTTATTATTAAGAGACTGGCTGCTTTAGATAGGCATATAAATCCTTCTCTGTCGTTATTATTTTCTTTGACATTTATATGTGCAGCTTCAACTGTTTTTCTCATCTTCTTTTTTAATCCTTTGTGTAAAATCTCAACTTTACTCCATATATATACATATGCATATATATATATATATATATGTATATAAATGTATGTATACATATATATATATATATACATTATATATAGACACACACACACATATACACACATACATATATATATATATATATATATATATACATATATATATATATACAGTATATATACTTATATATGCATATACATATATATCTATAAATATATATATATGTATATATATATCTATATATATATATATATGTATGTGTGTATGTATACATATTCTAAAGGCTTTTTTCTCCCCTTACACGTGAGGTAGCCAATATACAAAGCATAGAAACCACTCCCACCCATTCCATCTCCTACATATTCCACTCCCCTCTACCCTCTTCTCTACCTCTTATCTTGGCACCTCCTGCATGACGGGTCATTCCTGCATCTTGGCCACTGCCTTGGGTCAGAAACAGTGTCGCAAGACACAGCACATCCACAGAAAGGCCGCTTCATTAATTCGGCGGCCCACCCACCCCTCTCCGTCCCCTCATGCAGAAAAGGAGAAGCCGGGGAGAAATCCCTTCGGGCTGCGTCAATTTATTTCTCATACATACTCCCTCACCCCCAAGCCCCGCCCACTACCCCTCATGCATCACAGCATCATCCATACAACAACCATTCTCCATTTACCCCTATCTTCTGTCCTCAGCCTACATTACCCTCTTTCCCAATGTTCCTTTTATCCCATCCATCCATCTCATCCTAGGTCGCCCTCTCATGCTCACTCCGTCCGCCTCTGCTATCCACACCAGTTTTACAAATCTTTCTTCACTCATTAATTCCATGTGTCCAAACCATCCCAATACTCTTTCATCAACCCTATCTCCCAACTCCCTTTCCACCCCTGTTCCCCTCCTCACCTCCTCATTTCTCACTCTATCTAGCCTAGTAACCTCTATCATACTTCTCAGGAATTTCGTCTCTAACACATTCAAACTCCTCCTCTCTCCCTCTCTTATGTTTTATGTTTTTGCTCCATACAGTGCTGTCGGCACAATTACTCCTTCATATAATCTCCTCTTAGCATCCATTCCAAGATGTTTATTTCTCATTACACTTATCCACCAAGGCATTTACTCGCTTCTCTCAATCTTCATTCTATGTTCACCCCCACTCCTCCCTTTCATGCCATATTCTCACACAAGTATCTAAAACTATCCACTTTCTCCAGTCTCTTTTCCCTTAATACTCACTTCCAGCCTGCTGGCACTTTCTCCCCTTGTACATCTCATCGCCTTACTTTTACCCACATTTATCTTCAACTTTCTTCTTTCATACACCTTCCCAAACTCTGTCACTAACTACTTCAATCCCTCTTCTGATCCTACTACAAGTGCAATGTCGTCAGCAAACAACAACTGGCTTATCTTCCACTTTTCTCCATTTTCTTCAACCATCTCCAGTCCGTGACCCACTACAGTTGTATTCACCTCTCGCACCACCCCATCAATGTAAAGTTGAACAGCCAGGGCGACATAACACATCCCTGACAAAGTTCCACCTTTACCTGAAACCACCCACTCTCCATTTCTAATCCCAACATAAGCTCTACTACTCTCATAAAGACTCTTGACAGCTCTTAACAGCTTTCCTCCTATTCCATATATCTGAAAAAACTCACACAGTGCCTTCCTGTCTACCCTGTCATAAGCTTTTTCTAGATCCATAAAAGCCCAAAATATATCCTTAACATTTTCCTATAGCTTTCTCACATATCTGTCTTACCACAAAAATTTGATCCACAAAACCCCTACTTGTCCTAAACCCTCACCAATTACTCCCTCTGTTCCTCTCCTAATCCTCTCAATCAAAACCCTTCCATAAGCCTTTCAAACTACACTTAACAAGCTGATCACTCTGAAACTGTTACACTCATACTTGTCCACTTTTCCTTTGTAAAGTGGAACTATAGAGGCACTCCTCCAGCCCTCCGGCACTCTACCCTCTCTTAAACAAAAATTATATAACCTCACCAGCTAGTCCACCATCACTGTACCTCCCTTTTTCAGACCTTCTTCATGGAATCCATCCATCTCATCATTTCGACAATTGCCTTCACTTCATCTGTCCTTATTTCTCCTCCATTTTCCTAACTCATCACGGTCATATTCTTAGCGCTTCCCACTGCAACTACCTTTCCCTCCCTATCCTCCTTCACATTTAGTAACTCCCTAAAATACTTTGCCCACCTTGCTCTCACTGCCTTCTCTTCCGTTATCATCTCTCCATCTGCACCATTTACTTTTCTTCTTTACTTGATTCGCCTCCTCTTTCTCTCTTAATTTCTTTCCAATTTTTTTTTTACTAATTTCAAAATATTCTGTTATACTCTTACCCAATTTCACATCTGCTTTCTTCTTTGTCTCCTTTATCTTATGCTTTATTTCTCTTCTCTTTACTTTGTACCTCTCGTATGATTCTCTCGTCCTAATATGTAACCAATCTATGAAAGCCTGCTTCTTCTCTTCTACAACCTTCTTTGCTTCCTCATCCCACCACTCACTACCCTTTCTTCTATTTCTTGCCATCCTCCTTGTTCCACACACCATCTTTGCACACCTTATGACTCCCTCCTTGAACCATCCCTATTCCTCCTCCACTCCTAGTTCTACTCTATCCTTCACTCCTTCCCTCTCCTCTCTTATCTTCTTCTTGTACTCCTTCTCCTTTTCTTCCTAATTTAAGCAGTACACTCTAAGCACCTCCCTACCTTCTGCCCTTTTCATCTTTCTCTACCTATTCTCCACTCTCATCTTAACTTCCATAAAAAATCATCTGATATTCCCCCATTCTCTCCCCTTAGAACATGTACATCCTTAACTCTTCTTACTATACTCCTGGTTACCACTATATAGTCCATTAGCGCTCTATCTACCACCCTTCTATCCACCACCCTCTGCCACGTGTACTTATGATTGACTTTCTTCCTAAACACTGTATTTGCTATCATCAACTCTCTTTCGTGACATCTCCATCATCAACTCTCCACTACGATTTTATCCTGGAACTCCATACTTCGCAATTACTCCGTCTATTGGTTCATTTCCTACCCTAGCATTAAGGTCTCTCAATACAACTACATTGGCATTTCTCCCTAAGCCCTCTATCCACTCATCTGAATCCTTCCAAAACGCCTCCCTTTCCTCTACACTCTTCTCACTACCAGGCCCATACGCACTTACAAAAAAATCACATCTCCCTAGCTTCACCTTCATCCACATTAACCTTGAAGAAACCTCCTTCCACTCCACCACACGTTTACCTATCTCTTCACTAGTATCGCCACCCCTTCTCTCCCTCGTCCTCTCCTCACTCCTGAGAACCTGCCAACTACACTCCCAAACTCACACTCGCCCCTCCCTTTCAACTTAGTTTCACTCAATACCAACACATCCATCTTTCTTCTCACAAATGTACTGCCTATCCCTTCCCTTTTACTCTCGTCTGTACCTTATCTACGCACATTAAAAGACCCAAACCGTGGGGTACTGGCTATAAAACTCCTAGACCTTCTTATGCCTTTACTTTTTTTAGGAATGGCCCTTTTGAAGCTGCAGGTAGCAGGATTCCTATTCCTATCCCCGTTCGTTTTTTTTTTTTTTTTTTAATCGCCTCGTACGACTCAAGTGGGAAGACTAGGATGCAGCATTCTCTCCCCCCCCCCCTACAGGATAGGCAAAAAAAAAAAAAAAAAAGGAAATGAATATTCAGAGAAATGTCAGAAAATGTCAGAAAAGCTGTATAAAGATTTCAAGTCAACTATGAATTTAGGGGAGGTAGATTATCTTCTTTCAAGGTACAGTGAGACCAGAATCATAAATCCATATGTGATGACAGTGGGACAATAGAGAGAAACTAAGAATTCTAGAAGTGAATATAAGAAAAAAGAACTTAGAGAGTTAGAAGCCCATCCAGGGATACTAGAAGTGTATGTTACAATTGTGAAACTTGGGGGCATAAAGCACATGACTGTTATTATGGAACTATTTGTAGAAATTGCAAATATGAGGGTCATGATGAGTATCAGTGTAGAAACCCACCTTTCTGTATGTATCATTTCAAGGTAGGACACAAAACACATGAATGTAGAAATTTTCGTATGCACCACGAAACAAGAGGAAAACCCCCAGACACAGAATAAACCGATATTACAGAACTCCCCATATATATACAAATAGACAGTATTGTGTTAAGGATAAGAGCGATAGAAGGGTGAAAGAAAATTTCAACATCAAAGACAGTTATAAACTGACAATTACAATTGGAATGACTTCTGTAGGACCTATTATTGCTGGTAGAGTGTTCAATAAACCTATTCAAATATATATTGATACAGGATCTGTAGTTGATATTAACTAGTAGAGTTTTAAACCAGTTGAAACCAGGAGTGAAAATCTAGGAACCAATCCATTATTCGTTGCAATGAGTAGCTGGAAATCAGTTAAAAACATTAGCTAAGGTTGAACTAGAAGTCATTTTATATACAAAGAAACATATGCACATTCCAGTGATAGTTGTAGAAGAATCTGTTTTTTCAGGAGAGTTATTGATAGGATTTGCAGCTATGAGAAAAGAGAACATGGTCATATGTCCTGCTAACTTAGGGATCTTAGTGAAATCACAGTTAATCCCATTTTTAAATCAACAAGATTTAAGACCAGTGACAGGAATCAAAGAATCCCTAGAAATAGATAGGAAAGATAACATTTTTATTTTAGATAACGAGGCCGAGCGGCCCAAACCAGCAGAAAGTAAAGCCACATATAGTGAACCCAACTCAGATGTTCAAGAAATCCCAGAAATGACTAATTCTTCAACTACAAATGAAACCTTGCATATTGTGGATGGTGGCGTAATTAAGTCGACATTATTACACTCTAGAGCAATTAACAGGGTTTAGGTGGTGTAGTTGAAAGGAGTCACTGTAGACTGAAATTTTAACCATCCCAGAATCAATTAGATTAAAAGGTTTCAAATTAGACTAAGGGATTTATAAGTCAAATAAGAGCATGGTAGAAATGTTAATGATTAATAGTTTGAATAAAGATATAGTCTTAAGGTAAGTTACACAAATAGGATGCTTTCAGATGTGTACAAAACTCATTAAGATTTTAAATGAGAGTACTAAGGAGGTGGATTTACCAATTTCATCAATCTGTTCAGTTCAGGAAGAAATAGAGTTAGGAAAGAAATACAAGAATCAACTAGAAGCTACAAATAGCACTGAGTTGGATGAAAGTTTGGTTAATTTGCTCTTGAAGCACAATAAAGCAATTGCTTTGCCGGGGGACGCCTTAGGCAAAACAACTGTTTTAAAACGTCAGATTAAATTAAAACCAGGAACTCGGCCTATTTATATTCCGGCATACAGAGTTCCTCACTCTAAATTAGCAATAGTAGATAAATTGATCACTGAAATGTTATCGCAGGATATCATTGAATATAGTAAAAGTGAGTGGAAATTTCCTTTGGTTCTGGTGTCAAAATCAGATGGTACTATGCGCCCAGTTATTGATCATAGGGAATTGAATAAGCACACCATACGTGACATGTTACCATTATCAGTGATAGGGGGCGCACTTAGAAGTCTGGGAACTGAGAATATATATTTTAGCACTATAGATATCAAATCGGCTTTTTGGTAAATAGAGTTGCATGAAGACTCACGAGAGTTCACAGCATTTTCTACTCCAACGGGACACTATGAGCTCAAACGAATGCCATTTGGGTTATGTAATAGTCCATTAACCTATATGAGATTAATGAATACAGTTCTAGATGGGTTGTTAGGAAACACTGCCAGTGTATTTCTAGATGATATTATAATAGTTTCCCAGACAACGGCTGAGCACTTTAAGAAATTAGATTTGATATTCTCAAGACTAGTTGAAGCAGGATTGAAAGTAAAACTTGGAAAATATAAGTTGGGACATAAGAATGACGGGACATGGACTTAGTACAGTGTATTCACAGATTGAAGCAGTAAAAAAAATTCCAGTTCCAAACAATGTAGAAAAAGTTAGAAGTTTCTTGAGATTGACAGGATATCATAGAAAATTTATTGAACGATGTGCTGACTTTGCTAATCCATTAAGTTCCTTGTTCATGTGGGGACCTGCACAACAGTAAGCTTTTGACAAATTGAAAGATAAACTCACGAGTTCTCAAATTTTAATATTTCCAGACTATGATAAAGAATTTATTCCTTGCACTGATGTATCTGACATAGAATTAGGAGGAATACTTATGTAAGAGAGAAATGGAAATTTTAAACCAATAGCTTACACATAAAGACTTTGTAATAGCGCAGAGAGAAACTACTCTATAACAGAAAGAGAAACATTAGCAGTGATATATTCATTAGAAAGTTTTAGAGATATAATACTGGGATATCCAATCAGAGTGTGGACTTATCATACAAATATTCAGAACTTATTCAAACATAAGAATTTCAGGGGCAGACTCGCTAGATGGTTTGCAGTGCTTCATTGCTATGAAGTTAGATTTGAATATATTCCGGGTAGAAAGAATGTTGCTGCAGATGCACTTACTAGAAACATTAGCCAACCAACGACAGGGTTGGTTAATTTTGTTTGTAGTGTAGATGAGTTAGTAACCTTAGATGAGGAAATGCTAATAAGAGAACAGAGGGATGATAAGATCTGTGACTCGTTAGCCAAGTATTTGGTGAACCCAAGAGGAAATTCTCCAAAACTACCAAAAGGGTATAAGATAGAGGAATTTAATTTGACTAATGGACTTTTGTATAGAAAAACAGTTGTAAGTGGAAAAGATATTTCTAGAGGTCCAGTAAATCAGTTGGTAATACCACAAACACTTGTAAAAGAGATATTGAAGTTACTTAATGATAGTGATTGTAGTTTACTTCCAAGAAAGGATAAAACTTATAGACAAGGACAAATTAAATACTTTTGGCCAGGTATAAAGAAAGATATATATGATTATATAGAAAAATTTTTGAAATGTGTTAAGGTAAAAGGAAATACACCAAAACCTGCTCCTATGTTTACCTATCCCATTCCACAGAAACCTTGGGAAAGAGTTCACATATATTCATTGGAGTTACCTATGTCTGAGAATGGATATAAATATGTATTTGTTGCCATTGATTATTTTTCAAGATTTTGTATTTTACATACATACATATACCAAAGGGTATTCTACAACCCACTCCAAATAAGTAGGCTAAAACTATTGCTTCAGTAATCTATGATCAGATAATCCATAATTTCACTACACCTAAGATCTTAGTTTCAGATAATGGAACTGAATTTAATAACAAAATCTTGAACATTTTATGTAGTTTATTTAAGATTTAGAAAGTAATTTTTCAGTGAATCATCTACAAAGTAATGGAGTTGTAGAGAGGTTAAATAAGAAAATTATTATATGTCCTAAAAGTATGATAAGTCCTCATAGTATAACTTAGGATACTTGGATTCCTTGTGTTAAATGTACTCTGAACAACCAAATTAACATAGGAACAGTTGAAACACCTCATTTTATTATTTTTGGGGAAGACAAAACTCTTCCATATGAAATCTTGATTGCAGAGCAGAAATCTGTGTATAATATAGATGATTATATCTCAAATAGGATAAATACTTTCCAAAGTATTCCCCAAAGAGTTAGGGAACACATGCAGGAGTATTTGCAAGAGATGAAAAAGCAACAGCACAAAATAGCACATAAACTAGAATTAGAAATAGGAGATTTAGTCATGGTCAAACTACATTCACCCTATAATAGACTTTCACCAAGGTACTCAGGTCCATATAGGGTAATTGATTCTGCAAGTGGAAATAAATATAAGCTTTTACACATAGAAACTAGAGAAGAATTGATAGGCCATTTAAATGATATGAAAAAGGTTAGGTTACAGTTCTGTGAAAATGGCTGCTGTGATACCCCATGTATCAAATTTAATGAACCAGAAAAGTATAAGGAATATTTTGATAATATAATATGTGAATTGAATATTAATCTTGGTGTATTTTACAGATAGAATTATTTTGACCAAATGTATGTACCTGTGATGGGTGACCTAAACCACTAGAACTTGGTGTCAAGCAGAAATTCTACTTTGGTAAGACATGAAGACTTTGGACTTGTTGTGGTCAGACTTGGAATCTTGCCAATACTTAAGGACAATTTTGTGAAGCATTAAGAGTGTGTCTTAGAAAAAAATAATAAGTGTGTTAATAAAAACTGAAATGCAAGAAGAGACACTTTACAATAATATAGCTTCCATAACATATTACCTATCTCAACATCTTTGAAAAGATGAAAACATTCTCTATTGAAATTTAATGTTCTTAATCAGAGTAGTGAGTTATGCAAATTTATCTGGATTTGCAATTTTATCTGTGTTGAAAATTATTTTGATTTATACATTGTTACTCTGGAATTTTTCTGCTGGATTTATTCTGCTGAAATTTTTCTGCTGGAATTATTATTTACATTTATGCATTTTCGAGGGGTTGCCTATTTCTTTGAAATGTATATGTTTGACATGTTACCAGTTTATGCAAGTGTAATTTAACTTCTTATATATGATTATTCCCAAGTATATATTACTGAGCCCTGTAAGAGGGTAGTAGAAATAATTGGTCGGGACGACCAAGGGTAGCTGTCGACCCCTGTAAGAGGCTGGTCGATTGAGGTAGACAAGTAAGTAGATAGAGGGGTAGGATTCATTTTATGACTTGGATGTTTTGAAACTATGGCTGAGAGGAAGTTGCAGAGTTGCATATTCTCACTTACCGTCCAATATCTGTAAACACAAGCTTAGGTATTGATAGAGGTGCTGATGTGACGAAATGTAAACACTAAACCACTCAAGATTGTGACAGAAGTGCTTGCGTAAGCAGTATTGCTTGAGACAGTATAACAGTCTTTCTGATTGGAGAAAAGGGTGGAGGAGGAGAGAAATTATTGGTGGTGCACAGAGGTAAAGTCACGCCCTTAAAGGGCGGCATTTATCTTTAGCGTTCAAAGTTATTGGACGAATTAAATAGTAACGTCGAAGCACACTTGGCTTGGTGGGTGTACAAGGATCCCAGGTGAGAGTCCTATGGTGTTCTTACTCAACTAAGTTGTAGAAGTGTAATTCTATTCGGAAGAAAGAAAATACGTTTAATTCACCTTCGTACTCATTGATGGAACTTGACTAAAGTCTACATTAAGGAAGAGGCATGGGGCCTACAGATGAATAATGTACTAATATAAAGTGAAGAAAATTGTAAGTGTCTGTGGACTTACTGAAAGTGTTAGTAGCACCGGAACTAACACTCATCAACCAGTCCAACATCACCGTACCTCCTTTTTTTTCACACATTCTTCATGGTTTTACCTGCTCTATCATCTTAAAAACTACCTTCACTTCATCTTTCCTTATTTCTTATCCATTTTCTTTTTTCTTTTTTTTTTTTTGCTTCCCACTGCAACTACCTTTCCCTCCCTATCCTCCTTCACATTTAGCAACTCCCTAAAATACTCTGCCCACCTTTCTCCCACTGCCTTCTCTTTCATTATCATCTCTCCATCTGTACCTTTTACCTTTTCTTCTCTACTTGATTCGCCTCCTCTTTCTTAATTTCTTTCCAAATTTTTTTTTACTAATTTCAAAATTTTCTGTCCTACTCTTACCCCATTTCACATCTGCTCTCCTCTTTGTCTCCTTTATCTTATGCTTTACTTCTCTTCTCTTTACTTTATACCTCTCATATGATTCCCACGTCTTAATATGTAACCAATCCATGAAAGCCTGCTTCTTCTCTTCTACAACCTTCTTTGCTTCCTCATCCCACCACTCACTACCCTTTCTTCTATTTCTTGCCATCCTCCTTGTTCCACACACCATCTTTGCACACCTTATGACTCCCTCCTTGAACTATCCCCATTCCTCCTCCACTCCTAGTTCTACTCTATCCTTCACTCCCTCCCACTCCTCTCTCAGCTTCTTCTTATATTACTTCTCCTTTCCTTTCTCAATTAAGCAGTTCACTCTAAGTACCTCCCTACCTTCTGCCCTTTTCCTCTATCTCCACCTATTCTCCTCTCTCAATTTACCTTCCACCAAAAATTATTTGATATTCCACCACTCTCTTCCCGTAGAACATGTACATCCTTAACTTTTCCTAATATACTCCTGGTTACCACTATAATGTCCATTAACGCTCCATCTACCACCCCTTCCATCCACCAACCTCTCCCATGTGTACCCATGTTCGAGTTTCTCCCGAAACACTGTATTTGCTATGATCAACTCTCTAGGCACATCTTCGCCATCAACTCTCCACTACGATTTTATCCTGGAATTCCATACTTCCCAATCATTCCGTCAATTGGTTCATTTCCTACCCTAGCATTAAGGTCTCTCAATACAACTACATTGGCATTTCTCCCTAATCTCTCTATGCAATCATTTAAATCCATCCAAAAGCCTCCCTTTCCTCTACACTCTTCTCACTACCAGGCCCATATGCAATTATAAGTACCCACATCTCCCTAGCTTCACCTTCATCCACATTATCCTTGAAGAAACCCCCTTCCACTCCACTACACGCTTACCTATCTCTTCCCTTACTACTATAGCCACCCCTTCTCTCTCATGCCCTCTCTTCACTCCTGAGAACCTTCCAACTGTACTCCCAAACTCACACTCACCCTTCCCTTTTAACTTAATTTTACTCAATGCCAACACATCCACTTTTTTCTCACAAACATACTGCCTATCTCTTCCCTTTTACTCTCATCTGTACCACATTCACGCACATTAAAAGACCCAAACCTTAGGGTAGTGGTTGGAAAACTCATAGACACTCTTATGTCTTTACTTTTTTTTTTTTTTTTTTTTTTAATGTCCCCTTTGGGGCTACAGGTAGCAGAATTCCTAGCCTTATCCCCATCCCGGTTGTTTTTTTCGCCTTGTACGACTGAAGTGGGAAGACTTGGTTGCGGCATTCTTTTCCCCCACCACCGGGTTAGGCGAAAAAAGGAAATGAATGAAATGGTACAGGGCAGTAAAAAGGGGTGGGGGGACAGCATAACGGAGGGAAAGTCGCAATATAATAAAACTGTCATAATTTCTCCTTAAACATAGACCTCCTCTATCACAGACAAAATTATGTGTGGGTCTGGTCCGCAGGGGCGCCCCATTTAGACCGTAGAGTATCAATTGCATGCTACTTTGCCACAATAATATGCAGCTAATACCCTTTTGTTCATCCCCCATTCAGTGGCGTTGGACATCTATGTGTTAATCTTTTCGTGCTATGAATTTCCCTCGTTTTGTAATATTTTTCTTCGTTTCTTTACTTACTAGCTCTTTTTCTTTAGTCCTTCATTTTTCTGATATATTTTCAACAAGCACTTCTTATTCATTTACACGGTTTTCTCTCGAGTTTGACTTCAGTGTTAGCGTACCTCCACTGTGGTCTTTATATAATTCTCTTTATTCTCCTAATTTTTTCTTCTTTTTTCTTAATCTCTGGAAGACAACCCACATACCTTAGTGACTATTTTCAGCAAAAATGTGCCTCTACATCTGTAGGGATTATAGATCAAAGAATTGTTAACAGATTATTGTCCTGACATTTGGTAATTTTCCTGTGGCTGCAGGAATAGGTACAAACGAGGGTATGATCAATGAGCATTTGGATATCCGGAAATGTCGGTTATCTAGCTAAGAGAGGGATGCAGTAAACTTTAAAAAAGATCATAAAACAACATAAAAGAAAATAGCATGCCAAGCCGGAAGTAATGAAAAGCTATTAGAAAAAATATTTTGTCTGAGATGTAGAAGATAAGGCTAGATGTGGCATAATTGTTGGCCGTCAAAAAAGAACACACTACTTCATAGAAGGTATGCAAGGAACACAAGATGTAGAAAGTCAGGTAAAGTGTTTCTATATCTATGTGGTGAAGAGAAACAGGATGGAGGAAAAGTAAGAAGCGTAGGAAGAAGGGTATGAGAAGGAAGTGGACAAATGCAGGAGAATGGGAATAAAGCGAAGGATATATTATCTTGTCGGCAATAACAGGCACTTCTACCCTTGCGGACAAAAACACATCGACATGAAATCTAATGACAAAGAATGGATTTGTTAAGTGCAGAACGGAGGGATAGATGTTGTGATAACTTTTGATCAATTTATGATTTTAGCTTATTTATTTAATTTTATTTAATTTCTAAATTTGATTTAATTTTATTCGATTTCCATTAGTATCTAATCAT
>NC_134779.1:5796936-5804436 GCF_046742065.1 Oratosquilla oratoria | reverse complement strand
ACTCAACCCACAAACTGTCATATGTATCCTGTTTCACTTTTTCTAAAACACAAGCATGAACATTGTTTTTAACGTACAATAGAACACCCCCACTTTTATTCAATGCAGTATAAGTTAATATAAACTTTTATAGTGAAATAAGAAACTATTTTTAAGGCACTGTTTTGCTTTGAAATGCCAATTTTAGCCGGACTTAACAGGTATGATTGTATGAGGTTTGTGGACACCAGGGTTGGCGATTTTTTTTTCTTTTTAAAAATATATATATATATATTTCATCAGATTTATTTGATTTAACTAGATTTTTTTTTATATATTTTGAATATTGTGGGATTGCTATCTGATATGCGATCTGATTGCTAAAGGACATTTTTAGCATATCAATATATGGAGCAGTATTATATAGACTTGCCACAAGTATACAAGGAACAGTATAAGCCATATGTGAGGACGGTGTGCTCAGGTACACTCGATTCCTCCAAGAATTTTCTTATCTTGGTGACATTTGCTGCATTGTCTGTCACAACACTTCCAATGTGGCAACCAAAATCTTGTCCAGCCTTCTTGATCGAATTTTGTACAAGTTGTAGAAGATATTCAGCAGTGTGAGGTTTCCCTGATGTGTCTATTGTGTCAACTAAATAAATCTGACCAGTAGATGTTGTTAGAGTGACACATATTATGGGCTCATTATGGATGTTAGACCACCCATCAATTGAAAGACATACAGTTTCATTATTCAGGTCATCTGCAGACTTTAGTTCTATTCCTTTCCATACACAAGGTCCAAGTACTTATCAGCAATATCTTTTCTGAATGGAGGAATATAACCTGGCCTCAGGTTCTGAACCATCTTGAGAAACTGAGGATGCTGAACAAGACGAAATGGTGAATTTGTAGCAAATATAATTCTATTTGTCGAGATTTTCCTTTTGAGATACTGAAGTTTTTTATGATAAATCTGTCTAGAGATGTTGATGACTTTCTTTTAAATGAAAATGATTTAGCAGAAGTGGCGCCTGTGGAGGAGTCTGATAGTGATCTTTTTAATGGTGGAGTCAGGTTTGCAGATAATTCAAGTGGAGCCGATGATGAAGGGATTAAAGCTGTTGATACAGATCCTGAAATAGAAACAGAAAATGTTAGCATATTGCATAATTTATAAATGAATAAATAAATAAATGAATACAGTGTGATTTAGGTTACTTTTGAGTACAGTAGTTATTTTTTTTAGATAATGGTCATATTCACACAAACCACTAAATTATTTGGAAATAATTAACAGTATATGAAATAGGTGGACTTGGAATTCAGCCCACACAGGATTCAGTCCACTTTTAGATTCACTAAAAATAATGGGTTAGTTGGGTTAGGTTAGCCTAATCCCTTTGGGCTGAATCCCATGTGGGCTGAATTACAATGGAACCTATGAAATATATTACACAATGTTGAATGAAATGAATAACAATCATCTAGACCCTAAAGTTGAGCGGATACAGTATATTATAGTGATATAGTCATTATCCAAATTTAGAAGTAATGAAGTTGAAGTATCATCTCTTTAGGCCTTCACATTTATATCACACATGCTCTCCATTGTTCACCAAATTTATATAGTTGCGTATGAAAAGGGAGAAATGCACACAATATAAGTAAAATTATTTACCTAGGTCATCAATTTCTTCTTCTGTATGCTGTGGCTGACCTTGGCATTTGTCTCTGTGAGACTTTAATCTTGACACAATGCCCTGTAGTTCTTGGCTGCAGTATTTCCATTTAGCTCGGTACCCTTTGCCAGAAGTTGTTGGTAGTTTTCCAAAATAATTCCAGACAGGATAATTTTTTCTGCCTGAAGGAACCACTGTGCCAGGTTCAGAGGATATCCTTCTTGGTTGATTCCAAAGCAGCAACTGACTCAGTGAGAAGTTGCTTACCTAGAACAAGTTTCAACAAGAATCTTGTTGAAACTTGTTATGGGCTGCACAGTAATATATACTACATGTGAGCTTATACCGTTCCTTGTATACTTGTGTCAAGTCTATATAACACTGCTCCTTATATTGATATGCTAAAAATGTCTTTCAGCAATCAGATCGCATATCAGATAGCAATCCCATAATATTTAAAATCTATAAAAAAAAATATCTAAATCAAATAAATCTGATTTAAAAAAAAAATTAAAACGATAAAAAAAATCGCCAACCCAAGTGTCTACTAACCTCATACAATAATTTCTATTAATTCCGGCTAAAATTGGCATTTCAAAGCATAACGGTGCCTTAGAAATAATTTCTTATTTCACTATAAAAGTTTATATTAAGTTACACTGCATTGAATAAGTCAATAGTTAATATATTTGTCCTATATACAATGTTAGGTTTCTAGTTTTGATATATTTGTCCAATATAAAATGCTAGGTTACAAAGAAATCAATGGTCTTCGCTAGCGGACCCAGTGATCTGGGTGCGCACGTCCTGTGTAATAGTAGTTCTTGATATATACATATATATATATTCATGTGTATATACATATATTATATATATATATATATATATATACATATATATATATATATATATGTATATATATATACATATATACACACACATATATCTATAAATTTATATGTATATATATGTATATATATACATATATGTATGTATATATATACATATATATATGTATATATATACATATATATATATGTATATATATAAATATATATAATATCTTTCCAATAACGTCTCATTAAGTCACGAAGGAAGCCACATACAATATATTTGTCCTATATACAATGTTAGGTTTCTAGTTTTGATATATTTGTCCAATATAAAATGTTAGGTTACAAAGAAATCAATGGCCTTCGCTAGCGGACCCAGTGATCTGGGTGCGCACGTCCTGTGTAATAGTAGTCCTTGATATACTGTATATATATATATATATGTGTATATATATATATATATATATATATATATATATATATATGTATATATATATTATATAAACATATATATATATATATGTATATATATATATATATATACATATATATATTATGTATATATTATGTATATGTATATACATATATATATATATATATATATATATATATATATATATATATATATAATATCTTTCCAATAACGTCTCATTAAGTCACGAAGGAAGCAAGAAACATTTCGTCATTTTGAAAAGGAAAGAACCGAAATTTCTAGTGAGAAGCGCTTCAACTACTTGTGGAACGACATTTAAAGTTGATTACGAACATCTTCACTTAGATAAGAGACAGAGACGAACTGAAAGAACGAAGTGAAGGAGAGAGTTGACAATGAATAGTGTGACAGAAGACTGAGGGAGAGCGAGGAAAGGACGGAGAAGGAGAGGACGGGGAAAGAAAAGACGGAGAAAGAAAGGACAAAGAAGTGCCGTGGAAGGGAGGGGCGGTGGTTGGGAGGGGCGCTACCTGGGACAACCGAGAATTAGGGGGGAGAAGCAAGTCGGACAGGGGAAGGAATATGACGGAAATAAAGAACGGGAACGGGATCAAGAAACGGGAGAGGAAAAGTGAAATGAGAAGGGAAGAGGGGAATGAGAGGAAGGCGGGAGGAGGAGACAAAGACTAAGATCATGAGGAATAAAGTTGGAATAGGAAGAAATATGAGGAATAAAACGTTTTAGAAGAATCTAGGAGAAGGAAGACGGGGGACATTTGAAGGAAAATATTTTTGATAAATAAAAAATAAAAAAAATAGGTTGAAGAAAGAAATATGAAAATATAAAGTAAAGAATCACAATGGGAGGAACACAATTAAGAAAAAAGTAACATCAGTTGGGAAAATAAGCTAAAGTGAGAAAAAATAAATATCTTATTAACTATGTATATGAAGTGAAAATCTTTGGCATAAAAGTATTTTTATTTTTTAAACACAAGAAAAATACATAACAGAAGAGCACAAAACTGCACACCTATTAGTTTACAAGCAAAAGAAATGAAAAATAGCCGAAAGTAAGAATAAAATGGGTTGAAGAACTTCAGTTTGTTGAATTACCATTGAATGGTGAATGATATAACAGGAAAGAGGTAAAGCAATATACATTTCGCATTTGGAAAAAATGTGAGCAATTACTGAGACGGGAGGTAGGGCAAGTTAAAGAACAAACATAAAAAAATATTTAGATGATGAGTCAATAAAGAAAAACGTTTCATGAAAAACTGAGCCAGTTTCCCTTCTGAAGAGCAACCCAGTACGTCATCTTCGGATACCTGAACGGACGTCATGAAGGATCATAGCCCTGCTATCCACCACCAAACCCTGTTACCAGTCTCATCCTCACTCCGAGGTGCAGCCCCAAGTGGCTGGTGCTCGGTTCTTAAAACAAGTTTAATGATCTACACTCAAATTACACTATTTTTCTAACATTTGTTCATTTGGAGAGCTAACAATCGGAGTTAACGCCACACATGTATAACACAGCTGCAAAGTTTCATCACAAAAATCCCCGTAAAAGGGTTATCACACATTCTACTTCCAACCTCCACACATTCTACCTCCAACCTCGCTTACAGAAATCTAGAATTCTCTAAGACTATTTCAACACCATGTCTAACATTAGTATAGGTTTACAATATCTTGGTTCATCATCCAGCTTTGCTATATATTTGGAGATTTGAAAAATAAAATATTGCAACCGAAGTCGTTTTTACTCGAACGAACTCTCAACTATCGGCACTGATGAAGCCCGCGGACCCTCAGTGTGATAACCCCTTAAGATAATCAAGAGCTGTTGATGGCTGTCATGGGGCTTTGCATACCCGGTACGAAGAAAGATAAAATGAACATATAGAAGACGAAGGGCATGGCGAACGTAAAGAACACAAAGACGAAGACAAAGAAAATACGACGAAGACGAAGACAAACGAAATTAAGACAAAGGCGAAGACAAACGAAAGGACGACGAAGGCGAAGACAAACAAAATGACGACGAAGGCGAAGACAAACGAAAGGACGACAATAGGTAAGGCCAACGTGAAGGTGCATAAAATGAAGAAGGCAAATGCGAAGCCGAACGCGAAGAAGACAAAAACAAAGACAAAGAGAAGGACGAAGACGAAGACAAGGACGAGGACGAGTACGATGACGATGACGATGACGATGACGATGACGATGACGATGACGATGACGATGACGATGACGATGACGATGACGATGACGATGACGATGACGATGACGATGACGATGACGATGACGATGACAAGGGGAGGACGAAGACGACGGCGACGAAGGCAGTGGGAGTGAGGGTGTTTTGGAAACAGCTGTGAGAAGAGAAGAGAAGAGATATCAAAAGGGTAGGAGGAGGAAAGGGTAATGGAAGAAAGCAACCACTTCATTTGAAACTTTTCCACTTAGTCTGAAAATAAGATACGAAAAGACCGCATTGCAAGAAGTGCCCCCCTCCCCGGCACATAAATAGCGTGACCAAGATTTAAGCAACTAAATGCCAAAGTTTGAGTGCACGGCATCTGCAGGAAGAAACGAACATTACATGGTGATACAACTTGGAAGTCTGGTTTTTCTTTGCCACTGCCTGTGGGGCTTCACACATGTAAACAAAGGGTTTACATGGTTCTTGCCAGCTGGTGCCTTGACTGACAGACTGACAGAGGTAAAGAAAACAGATATAGACGGACAGAGGTTTTGACAGATGATTGGCTGATGGCTGACGCTCGCTCGCACACACACACAAGCACGCGCGCGAGAACACATTCACACTCACACGCGTGCACACACTCAAACTATACATATATATATATATATATATATGTATGTATATATATATATATATATATATATATATGTGTGTGTGTGTGTGTGTGTGTGTGTGTGTGTATACATATATGTATATATATATATACATACATATATATATACATATATATATATATATGTATGTTTGTATGTACAGGTATATATATATGTATATATATATATGTGTATATATATGTATATATATATATATATATATATATATATAAATTATTTGAGACAAATGAGAGATTGATAGGTGGGGAAGGGTAAACGAAGATGGGCTTCAGAATGCGTCCTAACGTTTCAGTCTCTATGACCTTCTTCAGAGGACTCGCTATAATACGTCATGATCATATAAATTTTGTGATCAGGACGTATTATATCGAGTCCTCTGAAGAATGTCATAGAGACCGAAACGTTAGGACGTATTCTGAAGCCCGTCTTCGTTTACCCTTCCCCAACTATACCTCTCTCATAAATATATATATATATATATATATATATATATATATATATATGTATATATATATATACATATACATAATACATATGAATATACATATACATATATATAGATACATATACATATATATACATATATATATATATATATATATATATATTATACATATATATACATATATAATACATATATATACATATATATACACATATATATACACATATAGATACATATATATACATATATATATACAGATATATATATATATATGTATATGTATATATACATCTATATATACATATATATATATACATATATATGTATATATATATATATATATACATGCAATAGAAACAGTAGGAACGTGTATTTCATAAATGCAAGGTAACCACTTAGAAAATAAACAAACGGGGGAGAGCGCTCTCATATATTACATCTTCAGTGTAAATTACAAAGAAAGAGAGTACAGCAAACATAATATAGTATGACAAGAGAAAAAAGAAACTACACTAGGAGAGGTGGTGGACGAATTGTCCGGGCGTGGGTCACACGTCTAGCATTCTTACATTTGGTAATTGTTGGCTATTGTCTTATACAATCCTAAATTGAGGCTGAAGTTATCATTTGTAAATCTAATCAGACAACTTTCAATTAATTTTTTCGACAATATTATTGTTGAAAGTAATCACTCTTGCGTTTTCCCAGGTGATTGGTGCTTGTTTCATCCTAACATAAAGATCTTTTGCCGTTTAGCCAACATAGAATTTATCACATATTTTGCAAGGAATTTTGTACGCACAGTCTTTTTGGCAATTTTTAGAATTATTATTTAGGTATTGTTTGATTGTGTTATTGTTTCTGAAGACTACGTTGATATTATGATTCTTGAGTAATTTGGGAACAATAGTTAAGTTTTCTTGGTAAAGTAAAACTACTAGGTTATTATAGTCCTTGGGTTTGTTAAGCTGAGAGTTGTAATAAGTTTTCCTTGCAAAATTGTAACAAACATTAATGAAATGTTTAGGATATTTCAATCCAAAACTAATATCATAAACATTTCTTATTTCCTTATCAATGTACTCTGGACTGCAGACCCGTAAAGCTCTAAGGAACATTGATGAGAAAACCGATCTTTTTACATTATCAGGGTGGGAAGAATAGTAATGGATGTATGAGTTTACTTTAGTTGGTTTTCTATAAACACTAAATATATGGTTTCTTTATTTACGA
>NC_134779.1:5774436-5786936 GCF_046742065.1 Oratosquilla oratoria | reverse complement strand
TCCACACATATACATATACAGTATATGGAAGAATGAATGAATGAAGATAAATAAATGTAAATAATATATAGATAAAGGATAAATAAATCAGTCAATAAATGAATAACTGAATATAAACATATACACAGCATAACAATAAGCAAGTTGAAAACGAAGCGAGGGAATAGATAAATGAATAACTATAAAGGAATAAGATATATTACACAAATAAACAAAAAAGTAAACTATGAACAAATAAAACAAAATTGACAAATTATAGAAATTTAGAAAAATGGTCATGTATACCATATATATAATATATGAATGAATGCGTACATGAAAGAATGAACGAATGAATGAATGCATGAATAAATGAATGAATGAATAAAAGAATAAATTAAGATAAACATATATAAACAAACATAATTAGATAAAGGAGAAACCAATGAATCAATCAATAAATGAATGAAGAAATATATAATAAACAAATTTACATATAAAATAACAGTAAATATATATAGAAAACAAAACAAATGAATAGATAATTGAATAAAATCATTACATAAATAAAATACAATACATGAATAAACATATTAACTATGAACAAATAAAACAACCTTAATTCCAAAGTGGACAAATGCTCACAGCCTTAATTCAAAAGTGGACAAATGCTCACAGCCTTAATTCAAAGGTGGACAAATGCTCACACCTATTATTGATTAAAGGGTTAAGACAGAAGCCATCTCACAAAATCTAGCAAATTCACACCTTATTCTTGATTAAAGAAAACTCACAGAATCCTGGGCAAATATTTGTAATTTATTTATCTGAAGAGAAATAATTTAATTAACGAATTTCATTGGTTCGGGTTGGTGACGATTCACCGCCGACGTTTTGCCATTTGGGTCGTTTGTCCACCGGGGACTATGGGTGTAGGACAAATGCTCACAGGACAAATTCTCATCGGACAAATACTCACAGCCTTAATTCAGAAGTGGACAGATATTCACTTTATTGAAGCTATCTCACAAAATCTCATAATCTCACAGAAGCCATCTCACACCTTATTCTTGATTAAAGAAAACTCACAAAAGCTAGGGCAAATATTTGTAATTTATTTACCCCATATATATTTCTTACATTAAGGCGGGTTACCTCCTAAACCCATCCAATAATAGTTTATTTTAGTGGCTAAAGCAAATTTACATGTATCATATTACTAATTAGAATGCTAAATGTAAATGAAAATCTGTATAGCAACCAAAAAACTACCAGGAGATAACTTTTTTGAAAAGTAATATATTGTGGCACTCATATTTACTGTGAGACCGATGACCAGGCCTCCTTTACAGCTTTCACTCCTCTGTTTAACACATTGCCATCTAACATAACCTTTTCTTTGTTTATTTTTTAACATACATGTAACCATTGTAACACAATTTGACTCCACCCCTATTTGTCTTTATGATCTCCATGGTAACATGAACATGTCCTCCATGGTAGCATGAACATGTAGGCCTATACTTCTCAGAGTCTTGGAATAAACTGAAATGGTAGCTACTGCCCTTTCTTTTATATGATACTGGATAAAGAAGTGTGAATAATATGCAGGTAAAAACGTATGCAAAAGGTTAACTAAATTTAAAAAGTGTAAATTTGCTAATTGCTATAAATCATAAAAAATATCTCACATATAAAGTTCAAATAAATATGTAATGCTTTACAACTCTCTAAAACGTAAACTGTAATACTTAAGAAGTTTTTAAACAAACTTTGCTATAAAAACCTACAATTCAAATATGTAAATTATTCTAAAATTATTCAAAACATTTATCCACTCATAATAAGCTCACCTCAAAGTTCAAACAATAAAAAACATTTATTTCAACAAACTTTCTAAAAACCACCAAACGCAATCAGGGTCTCTCAAACTTGAAAAAAAATTAAGAAAAACATTTCTTTAATAAAATCAATTAGGAATTCTTCAAATAAAATAATATTACCCCAAAAATAAACTGTTTTCATTATCTTTAATCATAAGTTTTCTGATACCAATTCCAATTAATGCACACTAGCTCACATGAGATCCTCAAAGAATTGTAA
Organism: Oratosquilla oratoria; assembly: GCF_046742065.1. Classification (NCBI taxonomy): domain Eukaryota; kingdom Metazoa; phylum Arthropoda; class Malacostraca; order Stomatopoda; family Squillidae; genus Oratosquilla; species Oratosquilla oratoria. Next base: position 5,784,854 of record NC_134779.1, on the reverse strand, counting down.
TATTTTTAAAACTACTGGTGTTCTATTCTATCTTACCTTGAATTTCAAAGAAAATGGTCCAGGAAACAAAGTTAAAGGAAACAAAGTTAAAATCAGAATCCCACAAAAAAATCTTCATAAAAATAAAATCACAATCCCACAAAAATCATATAGATTTAGATAAGAATGCCATCAGGGTGTGTGAGCATTTGTCCATTTTTTTTAATTAAGGCTGTGAGTATTTGTCCGTACCCCATAGACCTCCTAACCTCAGCTTTGAGCAGGCTGACCCCTGATTCATGAAATTCGCAGGGCGTCCCAGTACAAGAACATTATGATCATGGAAGATTTTAATTAAAGAAACATTGACTGGGAAATTTTAGTAGATCAGGAAGCGAATTTTTTCTTAGATGTGGTGCAAGATAACTTCCTAAAACAAATTATAACCAATCCTACGAGGAGAGAGAATACTCTGGACTTAATCTTAACTAATAATGGACACCTAACGAGTAACGTAAAAGTGGGGAGAGTCTAGGCTCTAGCAATCATCAAGAAATAAGATATATATATTTTTAGGAAGAATTAAAAAGTACGAATAATGTTCATGTAACGGAATAAAGGAGAGCCAATTTTGACAAGACGAGAAACTGTACGAGACATATGGGACCGACCCAGGGGGCTGTGACGGGATCAGTTATACGGTCACTCCGGACGTCAATAGCGCGGTCAATGGTCGGGTCATGGAGGGTATACGTACCTTGGACCAGGTCACTTGTGGGCACGGGGTCAACATTCAGGACAGTGATTTGAACGAAATGCATAGTAACCTAACGGATTCAATTCTAAATGCAGAAAATACATTTATTCCCCCTCAAGTCAATACGAATGAACACTAATACTCCCAAATGGATGACGGACAGGCTGAAACTTGAGGTAGGAGTAAAAAGAGGATTTTACGCAAGAATACAAAAGGGGAGATACACCTTAGATCAAAATATAATGATATGGCAAAACTGGTTAAAAAGAATACGTGCACAGCAAAACGTAGCTATGAAATCAAGGTTGCCAGACAAATCAAGATCTAACCAAAATGGCTTTATTCATCTCTACAGAACAAAAAATAGGGAAAGGATGAACCCAATTTAAATGACGAAAATATTATGATAGAATCGGGGGGAAATGAGTGAAGCGTTTAACAAATACTTTCTCACGGTGTTTACTAATGAGAGGTTAGATAAGGTACCTGAATGTGATCTGATTTTTTGTGGGAATGAAGAAAGTAGACTTTCTAATATCAGCATTAGTAAGGTAGAAATAGTCAAGCAGATTTAAAGAATTAAAACTAAATAATCCCCGGATCCGGACGAAAAATTTCCAAGAGTGCTTAAGAATGTAAATATGAAATCTGCGACCAGTTAACAGAAATATCTAACAAGTCGGTAGACACTGGTTTTGTGTCTTTTGCTTGGAGGCAGACAAACGTTGCTTCTGTTTTCAAGAGGGGAGATAAATCGTCTATATACGACTACAGGCCATTCAGTTTGACATCAGTTATAGGTAAAATGCTTGAATCAATAATAGTTAATAGACTCAGAGAACGCATCGAGAATCATAATTTTATTTGTGACACGCAGCATGATTTTTCCAAGGGTAAGTCATGTGTGACTAATCTTCTATCCTTTTACACTAAAGTATATAAGGCGTCTGATAAGAATAATAGTTACGATGTTATTTACCTTGACTTTAGGAAAACGTTCGACAAGGTACCCCACCAGAGACTATTAAATGAAATCAAAGCCCATGGCATAGGAGGAAAAGTGTTAGAAAGGGTTAGAGCTTGAATCAGTAACAGAAAATAGCTCTAATCCTTTCTAACACTTTTCCCTCTATGCCATGGGCTTTGATTTTATTTAGTAGTCTCTGGTGGGGCATCTTGTCGAACGTTTTGCTAAAGTTAAGGTAAATAACATCGTAACTAATATTCTTATCTGACACCTTATATACTTTAGTGTAAAAGGATTGAAGATTAGTTACACATGACTTAACCTTGGAAAAATCATGCTGTGTTTCACAAATAAAATTATGTCTCTCAGTGTGTTCTCTGAGTCTATTAACTATTATTGATTCAAGCATTTTACCTGTAACTGATGTCAAACTGAATGGCCTGTAGTTGCATATAGACGTTTGATTGCCTCCAAGCAATAGATACAAAACCAATATCTACCAACTTGTTAAATATTTCTGTTAACTGGTCGCAGATTTCAAATTTACACTCTTTAAGCACTCTCGGAAAATTTTTCGTCCGGACCCGGGGATTATGTAACTTTAAGTTTTTCAATCTGCTTGACTACTTCTACCTTACTAATGCTGATATTAAATAGTCTACTTTCTTCATTCCCACAAAATATCGAATCACATTCAGGTACCTTATTTAACCTCTCATTAGTAAACACCAGGAGAAATTATTTGTTAAACACTTAACTCATTTTCCCCCGATTCTATCATGACATTTTTGTAATTTTAAATTGGGCTTATCCTTTCCCTATCTTTTGTTCTGTAGAGATGAATGAAGCCATTTTGGTTCGATCTTGCTTGTCTGGCAACTTTGATTTCATAGCTACGTTTTGCTGTACGCGTATTCTTTTCAACCAGTTTTGCCATATCATTATATTTTGATCTAAGGTGTATCTCCCCTTTTTGTATTCTTACTTAAAGTCTTCTTTTTATTCTGATCTCGAATTTCAGCCTGTCCGTCATCCATTTGGGAGTATTAGTGTTCATTCGTATTGACTTGAGGGGGAACAAATGTATTTTCTGCATTTAGAATTGAATCCGTTAGGTTACTATACATTTCGTCCAAATCACTATCCTGAATGTTGACCCCGTGCCCACAAGTGACCTAGCCCAAGGCACGCATACCCTCCATGACCCGACCATTGACGCGCTAATGACGTCCGCAGTGACCGCATAACTGATCCCGTCACAGCCTAGAGCCTAGAGTATCCCCACTTTTACGTTACTCGTTAGGTGTTCATTATTGTCTCCCCTCGTAGGATCGGTAATAATTTGTTTTAGGAAGTTATCCTGCACCACATCTAAGAAAAATTTCGCTTCCTGATCTCTTACTAAAAATTTCCCTGTCAAAGTTTCTGTAAATAAGTCTTCCATGATCACAACGTTTTTGTACTGGGACGCCCTGCGAATTTCATGAATCAGGGGGTCAGCCTGCTCAAAGCTGAGGTTAGGAGGTCTATAGAGTACGGACAAATGCTTACAGCCTTAATTAAAAAACGGAAAAATGCTTACAGCCTTAACTAAAAAATGGACAAATGCTCACACCCTAAAAATCTCACACACCCTGATGGCATTCTTATCTAAATCTATATGATTTTTGTGGAATTATAATATTATTTTCATTAAGATATTTGTGGGGTTCTGATTTTAATTTTGTTTCCCTTTAATTACTGGACCGTTTTCTTTAAAATTCAAGGTAAGATAGAATAGAATACCAGTAGTTTTGAAAAAATATTACAATTCTTTGAGGGCAATATCTAATTTGAAGGATTCCTAATTAATTTCAGTTTTATTAAAGATTTTTTTTTCTTGTTTTGTTTCAAGTATGAGGGACCCCTGACTGCGTTTTGGTGGTTTTTATAAAGTTTGTTCATTTTTTTTCTTATTGTTTGAACTTTGAGGTGAGCTTATTATGAGTGGATAAATGATTTGAATAATTTTAAAATAATTTGTATATCTAAATTGTAGGTTTTTATAGCAAAGTTTGTTTAAAAACTTCTTAAGTATTACAGTTTACATTTTAGAGAATTGTAAAGCATTACATATTTATTTGATCTTTATAGGAGATACTTTTATGATTTATATCAATTAGCAAATTTACACTTTTTAAATGTAATTAACCTTTTGCATACGTTTTTGCCTGCATATTATTCACATTTCTTCATCCATTATCATATAAATGAAAGACTTTAAAGTAGGCCTGACCAGCGCTCTTACAGTAAGTATGAGTGACACGATATTTTACTTTTTCAAAAAAAATTCTCCTGGTAGTTTTTGGTAGCTATACAGATTTTCATTTACATTTAGTATTCTAATTGGTAATCTGATACATGTAAATTTGCCTAGCTCTAATCTAGACCCTTAGCCACCAAAATAAAATATAGGACTTTATGTACCGGGATGCACAAAATATTGAAACTTTGTCTTCATCTATTATTGAAGGGGTTAGGAGGTAACCCGCCTCAATGTAAGAAATGTATATGGGATAAATAGAATAGAATATTTGCCCTAGCTTCTGTGAGTTTTCTTTAATCAAGTATAAAGTGTGAGATGGCTTCTGTGAGATTGTGAGATGTCTTCAATAATAGGTGTGAGCATTTGTCCACTTTTGAATTAAGGCTTACGTTCTTACGTGGTTGAGTTTCTCGGCCGTATTCCGCCGCTTACACGGCGCTTATTACAGCCGCCCTCATACAAACTAACACTTGTATTCTTGCTTCATAGTCATGTCATCCAGATCATAACACTCAGTGAACAAGTATGTCTTCAGTTTTTTCATTAATATTTCAACATTTTCGGCCATCTTAAGATTTAAAGGTAATTTGTTATAGTCTTGGAGCACAATTTCAAAGGCTCTAAATCCAATTTCCAGATTATACCGTGGCTCATGTAATCTATGTGGCATCACACTGTGTCTTAACAACATATCTGAGTCTATATGAAAGTTCTCAAGAAAATCACGTATATATTTGGGTCTACCAGAATTTAATGCCTGATAGGCCATCACACATATTTTATACACAAGTCTGGCCTTAATTGGTAACCAGTGCAGGTCAATTAAAGCTGGTGTTATTCTCTCACGTGAAGACAACCCTTAACCTTGCGGCTCTATTCATGACAAGTTGCAGCTTTCTCAGTAGATAGTTAGGGAGGCCATAGTACAAACAATTACAATAGTCGAGTTTACTAATTACATAGTTATGAACGAGCATTTTAGTAATATTCTCGTCAAGATACTTTCTTACAAAGGCTATATTTCGTAAGTGATAGCCTGCTGCTCTCACCATCTGATTTATCTGACACTTAAAACTTAAGTTGCAATCCACCATCACTCCTAGGTCCTTCACAACATCTTTTACTTCCAATACAGTATCATTAATTGTCAAATGAGGGATGTTCAGTCTCATGATATCACGTTGTTTTCCAACAATTACGCAATCAGTCTTATTTTCATTTAGTTTTAGTTGTTTGGACTTCATCCATGAGCATTTGTCCTGTTAGCATTTGTCCAGTGAGCATTTGTCCTACACCCATAGTCCCCGGCGGACAAACGGCCCAAATGGCAAAACGTCGGCGGTGAATTGTCACCAACCCAAACCAATGAAATTCGTTAATTAAATTATTTCTCTTCAGCACTGTAAAAAATATATATGGGATAAATAAATTGCAAATATTTGCCCCAGCTTCTATGAGTTTTCTTTAATCAAGAATAAGGTGTGAAATGGCTTCTGTGAGATTGTGAGATGTCTTCTGTCTTAACCCTTTAATCAATAATAGGTGTGAGCATTTGTCCTACACCCATAATCCCCTGCGGACAAACGACCCAAATAGCGAAACGGCGGCGGCGAATCGTCATCAACCCGAACTAATGAAATTATTTAATTAAATTAATCAGTGAATATTTCTCTTCAATATTTTAGTAATTGGCGTCATCTTTTGATAAGGTTAACCTATCTCACTAGGCAGTAGCGATCACAGTGGCCCTCTTGTGCATGGAGGCCATTTTAATATTGATCATTTTACTTTGAATATTCAACCTTCATAAATACTATGATTTAGCGATTATTCTTTGTTCTTTCTTTTTTATTTTCTTTAACCCGTGGATGCACGATTTATTTTCAAGCAAATATGCACTGTGGGGTCAATTTGACCCCAACCTCTTTTTTAAAGTATTTTAGCGTATTAAAGGCAAATAAAATATTTCTAGTGTTAATATATATATTTAATACCCAGTATATAAAGAGAAACATCACTTCTTGATATCATAAAGGCAAAACAAATAATATATAATGAACCAATGTACAAATATACATGCTTCAAAGTAAACTCAACAGATAGTGAAAGAAAATATTTCCTCTAATATCACATCAAAATAAAGTTAGAACTAGTGAACAGGAATCAACATATATATTCAACACCTCCCTTGGTTGCATTGTAGTAGAGGATAGTTTCTGGTTTTCTCCTGTTGGATTCATCCAATTTGTTTGATGTATGCTGACTTGATAGGAGTACAACATTCTTGTTCTTTTTTGCTTTGTAAGAAACTATCTGTATTCCATCTTCTGAATATGCAAAAACACTTTCGTGCATTTTTTTCTGTTTTACTTCATGTAATTCTTTAGGAACTTCTCTTCTGTTGTTGCGAATAGTCCCAACTAACGACATTTGCTTCTGTGCAAGTTCGCGTGCCAACTTCAGGCTGGTAAAAAAAGTTGTCACACGTCACATTTCTCCCAGAACTATACAAGTGACGGGTAAGAGAGAGTACCCAATGCATTCCCAATTCTTCAGTTCTCGACTCATCTTTGCCAGTGTACATTTGTATATTTGATACAAAGTAGCTTTTTGCATCTGCGAGTAACCAAAATTTCAATCCATACTTTGCAGGCTTTGAAGGCATGTATTGTATGAATCTACAACGCTCCTGTATGGATAGAGTTGCTCGTCAACAGTAACACATTCAGTATGTGCGTAACAACGCTGTGAGTTCTGAACGAATCCATCAAACAATAAACGAACAGCGGCGAGTTTCTCTTGCTAACCTGCTATTACGAGTTGTAGGATTGTCAACGCTCGTCGTATGTCCTCGAATCTTTTCACTGACATTGTCTTTGAAAATATTGGAGGGCCAAATTCGGGGCTCCATAATTGCCTTACAGCTTGGTTTTTACTGCGATAGACGCCACGAAGAATGCAGAGACCAACATAAGCACGGAGCTCATTTTCTGTGATGAGTTTCCAATCTTGACAAATCTGCTGCCCTTGTTTATTAGTTTTTAACCAGAATGGTCCCCATCATATCTCTGTCAAAAAGTAAAATCAAATGCAGTACATGGGTCTTCTGTTATTCGATTTGTTGTGTATGCTGTAACACCGGATTGTGAAGTCAATATGTTCAAACTCTTCATTCTACCTTGTGAGGAAGGCTCATTGAAGAACCAACAATCGCCAGAAGGAGACTGTAGGTATTTAGTGTCAACAGCAACACTTGATGCTGTTACATCTTCAGAAATATCCTCGTCAGCATCAGAACAATCACTAGAGGCATCACCAACTTGAGGTATAAACTCTTCGTCCCTTATGTCATCTGTATCTTTATCTACATCGCTTTGGAGAAGTATTTCTGAAATACGTTCATTACTCAGTGTGATTTCCTACGAGCCATTGCAGAGAGTGCTGTTCCTGTAACCAGCACCCGTGCTCAACTGATGGTGTAATTTCTATGACAGCGAGGGCAGAACGTTGTGTGAAAACTTGTTTGAACTTGTTCACATTTGTTGCGTGTTTGACACTATCTGGCACTTCTTTCTGAATGAAGAATTTTCTCAGCTATAAATTAAAAGTTTTCACTTTTACATATTATATTCACTGTAAAATAGTACATATTTCATTTGATATCTGTAATATAGAGGATGATTTATGCAGATTCAATTTAATATTACACTGAGATTGGGGTCATTTTGACCAGTTGTGCAGGATAGTGTAACTATTAAAATTGGAGACTATTATGATTTATTTTTGAAAAATTACTGAACTAGAAACATAACTTTCAATTATTTTGGGAAAAGTCACAAAGCCATGTTCAAATATATCAATTGAAACTAAAGTATTTTTAGTGTTTAAAACTCGCTTGGGGTCAGTTTGACCCCACCGTGCATCCACAGGTTAAAACTAGCTATTGTGGTAACCAAGGAATTTCTCAAATACACACAAATATTTCAAGTTGGACATGACAGCCCCATCTATATGATTTTATATATAAACTGCCGGATTTGGAAAGAGGCCATTTATTTAACTACAACAATAAACAAACAAATAATAATAATAAAAAAAGCCAGAGCATTTTAAGTTTGGCATTCGAAAACTCATCTGCTTTGTTTTGTGCTCGCTATCAAGTTTAATCTTTGTTCTAAAAATACAGAATTTTCCCCCTTCTGCTGACTAAATCATCAGCGACTTGAACTTACCAACTCCTCACTATATCACATCCTCTTCAGTAATTAGCACGTGTCAGTCTCTCTTGCTGACTAAATCATCAGCGATTTGATCTCACCAACTCCTCACTATATTACATCCTCTTCAGTGATTAGTGCCACTGTCCTGCTGACTAAATCATCAGCGGTTTCAGCTGACCAGCTCCTCACTATATCATATCCTCTTTAATAATTCGTGCCATGCTGACTAAATCATCAGCGATACAGGAAACGAGGACAGAACAACGGTGGACCATACTAGTATTATGTTCAGTTGACGTTTAGTTTAAAACAACCCAGAGAGATGACACAAACAGACGACGGGTAGTAGGAGTGTGGAAAAAAGGAGTGTGGGCAATGTAAAAGATGCGTTTCATTTCCAGTTTCGTTGTGCAATTAAAGCTGATGCGTTACAATGAAACAAAACATGTCAAGTACAAAGAATAATTGCTGTACACATTATGGATGAAGAGCCTATGCTAACTAAATCACAATAATATTGAAATTTGTAAAGTTGGAAAAATTATCATGTCTTCATGGTATTTATTGACTTAGATCTAATATCATGATATAGAAATAAAATGAAATAATAGTTTAAATTTGTACAATGACCACTTCTTCATGGAATTTATTGGTTTGGAACTGGTATAGTGATCGGGATAGGGACATCCCTCGAATGCGCAGCGCGATCAATCGATAGCACAAATCGATCGATAGCGGGGAACATATACACATTTCACGTAGATAAATTCTATTCTGGTTGTGGATCGTACAATCACTCTTTGAAAGTTCATGACAATCCTTGGTCCCGATAGGTCACCTCCGTACTACCGACCCTATGAAGGTGGCACGAAAGGTCGCTCACAGATGTTCCATGGTACCTAATGTTTTTCAACGCCGCAAAAGGAAAAAAATTCGACAATGTCATTCATTCAAACGCTAATCAATATAGTAGTAACTGAGGATTTTCAGTCTACGGTTATATTTTGTAAAGTTCCAAGTACTTTTATTAAAATTGGAATTTAAATGTAGTTCATATCAAATTCTCCAGGAAGATACAAAGTTCGTTCTTACAATTACGGTCATTTTATTTATTTTATTTTATTATTTTATTACCATCTATTTTTACTAACCTAAAAATAGGCCCTGATAATGGATCGGGTTAAAGAATTATAAAATTAATGAATGAATTATTTTGGTAATACCCATTTGACCATTTTAGTATAAGTATGTATGTATGTATGTATGTATGTATGTATGTATGTATGTATGTATGTATGTATGTATGTATGCATGTATGTATGTATACATGTATGCATGTATGCATGTATACATGTATACATGTATACATGTATACATGTATGCATGTATGCATGTATGTATGTATGTATGTATGTATGTATGTATGTATGTATGTATGTATGTATGTATGTATGTATGTATGTATGTATGTATGTATGTATGTATGTGTGTGTGTATGTATTAATATATGTATGTATTTATGTATGTACGTATATGTATGTACGTATATGTATGTATGTATATATGTATGTATGTATGTATGTATATGTATGTACGTATATGTATGTATGTATATATGTATGTATGTATGTATGTATATGTATGTATGTATGTGCGTATGTATGTATGTGCGTATGTATGTATGTGCGTATGTATGCATGTGCGTATGTATGTATGCATGTTTGTATGCATGTATGTATGTATGTATGTATGTATGTATGTATGTATGTATGTATGTATGTATGTACTGTATGTATGTAGGTAGGTAGGTAGGTAGGTAGGTAAGGTAGGTAGGTAGGTATCTTAGTTTTTATAGTACATTCTAAGCTCAAGAATAATGAAGCAATGATGAGGTATCAAGAAAATGGTGTTTATATAAAATAAAAGGTGTCTGACCCACTATTAGCACATTCTACTCTATGTATATACACAATCAACTACAGTCAAAGACAAATTTAAAAGTACAAAGTTGATAGGTGATTAGAGAAGAATGACAAAGAGCTATCAAGTTGATTTCCAGAGCTATTTCTTTCCTTCTGTGATAACAAAAAACGATGGAGGAAAAAAAAACCTCTATCACGTGCATAATAAGGCTAAACTTTAGATCATTTTTTTTTTATATATAAAAATATATATATTTTCGATAACTTG
>NC_134779.1:5764436-5769436 GCF_046742065.1 Oratosquilla oratoria | reverse complement strand
GTGTGTGTGTGTGTGTGTGTGTGTTGTCACATACACCTCTAACCTTAGATAATCTTTGCTCTTTCCTTCTTTATATCAACCCCCATTTATCTTAGTGGTAAACATGCTAATTCATGCATTTGTAAATTGAATCCCCCAATAACACAACATACGTGTTATTCTTTTGATTTTCAGAAGGAAAGAGAGTGAATCCACTCTTGGCTTCACATTCGAAATTAAACAGTTCCAACAATAGACAAGTCAACATACATATGTCGTAAACATAAATTATACATTGTTCATACACCATAAGAAATTAAAGCAAGTACTTCCTTGAATTCTCACACACTAACTAGAACGTAATAATTTAAAATGTATAACATATACGCAGATATGTTCATCTTTAAAGTACTTTAATTTCGTATGGCGAAACTCCGTTTGCGTGAAACGAAGAAAACGGAAGACACAACACAACAGAAAACACAATACACACGGGGGTGACTATGCTACGGTAACATCCTTCCTCTTAAAGACATGAGGCAATCCTTGGATTGACTCATGCTGAAGAGGGAATGCGAGATAGAGCATCAGCTAACACATTCTACTTTCCTTTGATATGTTGGATCCCTAAGTTATAGTCCTGTAACATTAGTCTCCACCGAGTTAATCGTTGATTAACATTCTTCATCTTATGCAAAAATACTAGAGGGTTATGATCAGTGAACACACACACACACACACAGACGGACAGACAAAAAAAAAAAAAAAAAAAAAAAAAAAAAAAAAAAAAAAAAAAAAAGGATATCCGGTTCCTCTCAGGTACATTTCAAAATGACTTAGACTAACGACTAAAGCTAAAGTCTCCTTCTTGACTGTACTGTAGTTTTTTTGGTATGGAAGGAATTTTCTTGAAAAATAGGAGATCGGATGATCGATATCCTCTTTCTTCTGAACCAAAACATCTCCTTCTCCTAAATTGCTCGCACCTACGTATTATTTAAATGGCCTCTCAAAATCAGGAGTGACAAGTATAGGGTCACTCGTTAACATTCTTTTGATAGTTACAAAAGTTTCCTCACAATGTGTATCCCACACAAACTTTGTACTTTTAGACAACAGCCTAGTCAATGGTAGAGCAACAGTGGAAAAATTCTTACAAAGCCTTCTATAATATCAGCTCATACCTAGACATCTTAGTAATTCCCTACGGTTGTTAGGTGCAGGACACTCGTTGATACTCTTCACCTTAGCATCAACAAGTTGCACTTTACCTTGACCTACCATATATCCTAAATATTCCACTCTGGCTTTGGCAAAGTCACTCTTAACTAAGTTGATAGTAAGATTAACATAATTTAATCTCTTGAACACATCCGCTATTTGTTTCACATGGTCTTCCCAATTTTCAGAATACACGACTATGTCGTCGATATACACTGTACATCCACTCACACCTGCCAATACTTCATTTATAAACCTCTGGAAAGTACTGCCATTGTTCTTCATTCCAAACGGCATCATCTTGTACTGATATAGACCGTCCATAGTTGGAAATGCAGATATCTCCTAAGCTCTTTCTGTCAATACTATCTGCCAATACCCTTTCAGCAAGTCAAACTTACTGACAAAGTTTGCACTTCCCACACAGTCGATACAGTCATCCAACCTGGGTATCGGGTAAGAATCGCTTTTAGTCACTTGGTTCACTTTCCTAAAGTCTGTGCAAAATCTAAACGATTCACCACCTGCTTTTTGTACTGACATACACGGGGAGCTCCACGCACTGTTACTTTCCTTTATCAGATAATTTTCTAACATGTGCTGATCCTCTTTCCTCATACTTTCCTTTTCTGTGGATTAACTCGTAGCATCACTTACGTCAACACCATGTTCCACTGCGGTACACCTTCTTGGAGTGTTTGGAAATATGGGTTTACACTTATTGATCTCACGAATAATATTATTCTTCTTTTCATTGTTCAAATTATTCAGCTTACACTCTATGTTTTCCAAGACTGTCGAGTTTTCCAATTTTTTCTCCTCAGTTTTGAATTTAATAGAAGGTACTAAATAATTTAATTTAATAAGAACATTGTCCAAATTAATATCCGTGGGCCAAATACATAAAATGTCATCGACATATAGATACCAGATGACTTTACGGGGCAGGATACAAGGTAACAATTCCCTTTCAAAGAACTCCATGTACAAATTGCTTAAAACTGGGGATAAGGGGTTCCCCATAGCCAAACCAAAATTTTGAGAAAAAAAAAATCATCATTAAAAAAAATTAGATTCAACCACACAAAGTTTAATCAATTTGATAATGGTGTCTACAGGTAATGTAAGTTGTGTGAATGAAGTTCTTTTCTTAGAAAGTCAAGCAAATAAAAAACTGGAACACATGTAAATAAAGAATTAATGTCAAAACTAACTAACTTCAAATCATAAGTAAGGTCTAGACTGTTAAGTTTATTGATTAAATCTTCGTTGTTTTTAATGTGAGAATGAGAAATATATCCAACAAAGGGGCTCAGAATGGACACTAGTCATTTTGATAATTTATAAGAAATGGAACCAGTAGAGCTGATTATGGGCCTAATAAGATTATCAGGTTTATGGGTTTTAATCTACCCGTACAAATATGGTAAGGAAGGTGACAAAGTAGAAAACTGTTTAATGAGTAAGCCATTCCCTTTCAAATGTTTTTTAAGATTCTTATTAAATTCGCATTAACTGACTAAAGTGGATTCTTATGGAGTTTAGAATAAGTGACTTCATCATTCAACAAAATTTTCATTTTGTCAACATAATCAACTCTGTTCAAAATAACCAAACAATTACTTTTGTCAGCTTTAGTGATATGTAAATCTTTATCATTTTTCAATTATTTTGCAAGTTGGAAAAATATGGTGATGTTCCTGTACAAGATCTTAATATTTGCAAAGGACTCATATACAGTTCACTAACAGCTCCTAGTATCCCAAATTGTCCCAGACGTTTCTCACTAGCTTACAAAGAATAAAAAAATATATATAAAGATCTACATATCACTAAAGCTGACACTTTTATGTGAATATAACCTTCCCCAGTTTTCTTATTTCTGTATAAATAAATATTGTGTTCTGTGTCTCTTTCTTGTACTCTGAGGATGTCGTAATAGACGAAAACAATTAGTATTCCGACTTTATTTCCCCTGTGGTTTCTGCAGTATTATTCAGTCACGCGTTTTATATAAATATATATATATATATATATATATATATATATATATATACATATATATATATATATATATATATATGTATATATAATTATATATATATATATATATACATATATGTATATATATATATATATATATTTACAAACTCGCCTCTGAAACCAAAAGTTTCCCTCCCCGTCATCTTCTTTGACTTGTTCTTTCGAAGACTGCAACTGCCAGGAACCCAAAGGGTCTAATCTAATCACACTGTTTTCCAGTGGTTCAGAATCCTGAATTCTCTGAGAGTCCATGGTTATTGAAAAGAAGGTGGGATCCCAAAGGGCCTGTCAACAATACGTCTTCTAACTCCACATTCTAGCCCCACCCTTCTCTACAATCTGCTTTGTCCGTTTTCATTTTCACGTTCGTCGTCTCTCTGGCTCTCTTTTCTTTCTGCCCCCTCTTCTTTTCCTCCCTTCCTCCCACCCTCCTTCCCTTTCTTCCCACCCTCCTTTCCTCCCCTAGAAATAGACAATGAGGGATACAGACATAGAGAATGAGAAGAGGGAGGAAAAAAAAAAAAAAAGGGAAGATAGATACATAGATTATTTTGTCAAGAATAATTAGCACTTCTATCCTTGGAGACAATAATGACCAGAAGACATGAAGTCATCAAGGTGTAAAAGTGAAGGTTCAAGGAGGGGAACATGATGGTAGAAGTTACAAGGGATCAACATACTTTGCGAGAGGAGATTAGGCTCCAGTCATAAAAGAATGCTGACTGACTTGGTTCGTAAGTAGGTAGGGGGGTTGTGATAATGATGATGACGATGACGACGACTACGACGACTACGACGACGACGACGACGAAGACGTCGATTTCTTCTTTCTTTTATTATTTCTTTTTTGCCGATGCTATGTTTGATTTGACAGATCTCACAGGCAGCTTTCAGTGTGGCGTTACGTTCTTGACTCTTTCCTTTACCTTCCTCATCAGGCTTTCGTTGTCTACAAAGAGCCGTTTCATAAATAGTGTTTGGGTCTTGAATTGCTTTTTTTTATTATTATTACTATTACGACCATAGCAACAAGGAGCAACACTGCAGACAGAACACACCCTTGCCTCGATTCAGTTATTATTTCGTGTTAATTGACGAGTCTCCCTGGTATGCAAACTGCACCCATGCTGTAACTGCACAACGAACTTCCCCATTACACTGAATTGCTCCAGCACTCCAGAATGTCTATGTTACCACTGTCAAAGGCTTCCTACCGATCTACAAAGAGAAGATTCAGTTCTTTGTTGTGTTGTATGGTCCGTTAACATTGTAAAATGCTTTCTACTGATCTACAAAGACAAGATTCAGTTCTTTGTTATGATGTACGGTCTTCTCGTTGAGTTGCCCCAGACCAAAGACGGCTTCAGTGCAGCCCTATTCCTTTACTGATTTTCTGAATAACATCTGTGGCCCAGAGAGTGTTTTCTCCTATGCCTTGTGCGCTGGACCGAGATTTTGACAGGGATGTCACTGAAGCCCTTAGAATACTAGTTGCATCAAACATGCAGCTAATACTGTACTCTGTACTGGAAATGTGGGGAGGGATGGAAGGAAGGAGTAATAGAGGAAAAGAGTGATGGAAGGAAGGAGCGATGGAGGGAAGGAGTGATGGAAGGAGAGAGTGATGGAGGGAGGGATGGAGGGGTGAAGCAGGGATGGAAGGAAGGATAGAGGAAGGGATAGAGGGAGATATAGAGGGAGGGATAGAGGGAGGGATAGAGGTAGGGATATAGGGATGGGTGTAAGAATGAATGGAG
>NC_134779.1:5746936-5749436 GCF_046742065.1 Oratosquilla oratoria | reverse complement strand
TAACCCTATCTCCCAGCTCCCTTTTCAACCCCACTCTCCTCACCTCCTCGTTTCTCACTCTATCCAATCTAGTAACCCCTATTATACTTCTTAGGCATTTCATCTCAAACACTTTTATACTCTTCCTCTCGTATGTTCCATGTTTCTGCCACCATATAGTGCTGTCGGCACAATCACTCCTTCATACAACTTCCTCTTAGCATCCATTCCCAAATGTCTTTTTCAAATTACACTTCTTTATCTCTCAAGGTATTCACTAGCTTCTCTTAATCTACATTCTGCCTCCGCCTCCCCTCCTCCCTTTCCTGCCACATTCGCGCCCAAGTATCTAAAGCTATCCACTTCCTCCAGTCTCTCTCCCTTAATATTCACTTACAATTTGTTGCCATCCTCTCCCCTTGTACATCTCATCACCTTACTTTTACTCACATCTATCTTCAGCTTCCTTATTTTGCACACCCTCCCAAACTCTCTCACTAACTTCCTTAATCCCTCGTTTGATCCTGCTACAAGCGCAGTGTCGTCAGCAAACAACAACTGGCTTATCTCCCATTTTCTCCATTTTCTCTTACCATCTCCAATCAATGGCCCATTACCCTTTTGTTTGCCTCTCGGACCACCCTATCCATGTATGAGATGAACAGCCAGAGCGACATAACACTTCCATTACGAAGTCACACATTTACCTCAAACCACTCACCCTCTCCATTTCTAATTCTAACACAGGATTTACTACTCTCGTAATAACTCTTGACTGCTCTTGACAAATTTCCTACTATCCCATATATCTGCAATAACTTCCACAGTGCCTTCCCGTCTAACTTGTCATAAGCGTTTCCCAAAGTCATAAAAGCCCAACAAACGTTCTTGACTTTTTCTAAAGCTTTCTCACATATCTGCTATATAAAAAATATGATCCACGCAACCCCTACCTGTCCTAAATTCACACTGTTCCTTATCAATTTCTCCCTCTATTCCTCTCCTAATTCTTTCAACCAAAACCTTCCCATAAACCTTCCCAACTACATTCAATAAACTGATCACGCTGAAACTATTACACTCATACTTGCCCCCTTTTCCCTAGTAAGGTGGAACTATACAGACACTCCTCCAGTCCTCCAGCACTCTACCCTCTTTTAGACAAACATTAACCCTTCTCAGGTAAAGCTTTTTTTGGGAAACGCCTCAGGTAAAGCGGGGTCTGACAGACCAAAAAAAAACAAAAAAAACTTTCACTGTATTTAGTGATATAGAAATAAAAATATAACTACTTCAACTTATCTTCTTCCATTTACTTGCTTGAAAGTGACTATAATAGTTAGAAATATTTTTAATGAAAAAAAAAGATGAAAAATAAGGTATTGCTGACTTTAGAGGGTACTTGACTGAAAACATGAAACGTGAAGCGGTTGGTCATCATCATTTTATAGAGACCAATGTCCCAACTATCTTTAAGGAAAAATAGAACCACAACAAATGAATAATAAATGTGTTTCAAAAAAACATGAAATCTGAAAAAAATCGGGGATAATTTTTTTACCCCAACCAGAAAAAAAAATACTTTCACTGCATTTAGTGACATAGAAATCAAAACATATGTATTTCAATTTATCTTCTTCCATTTACATGCTTGAAAGTGACTATAATTGTTAGAAATATTTTTTATGAAAAAAAGAAAAATAAGGTATTGCTGAATTTAGAGGGTACTTGACAGAAAACAGGAAACGTGAAGCGGTTAGTCATCCTTATTTTGTAGAGACCAATGTCCCAACTATCTTAAGGAAAAGCAGACCCACAACAAATGAACAATAAATGTGTTTCATAAACCATAAAATCTGAAGAAAAAAAATTGGAGGTAATTATTTTGACTTTGTGATACAGAAGAATCTAATTGCAGTCATTGCAGACGGGGGTTGAATGTTCCTGACACACTGGTCTTTTGCAGTGTAGGTAGTAGTTACCCGGAATAACGACAAACAGATAAAAAAAAAACGAAATTATTATGAGCTATGATTCCCTAGTCAACACAATTATAATGCATTCCAAATGATACCATCACCATCGAAAACAAACAAAATTGAAACAAAGCTAAGTGAAATTCAACATATCAATCATAAAAAATGATAAAAATGAAGAAATTATTATTTACCCATAAATATAAATGATAAAACATTAATATGACATGAAAAACCTCAGGTTAAGTGGGGTCTGACAAACCCCACGCTACTCACACCTCAGGTAAAGTGGAGTCTGACGGGCCCAAAAGCTCTATAAAGCTTATATAGAGCAAAATTCAGGAATTACCCTATTACCCCCTTAAACTACTCCATTCGTCAAGAAGGTATAGGGGAGAACATATCTATATGCAATATATTAGTATATTAAAAGTAAAAAACAAAAAAGCATGGGGTCTGTCTGACCCCACTTTACCTAAGAAGGGTTAACAACATCACCAGCCAGCCCACCATCAATGTGCCTCCCTTTTTTTAGACACTCCACA
>NC_134779.1:5734436-5744436 GCF_046742065.1 Oratosquilla oratoria | reverse complement strand
ATACATTAGATATTGACAATAATGAAATTGATAGTAAATATCTAAGAAAGGCTCCAAGATAATACACAATGCGCATGATATTTTGAAAATGATGAAGTGATTTTCATTAGTGCTATGTTAAGTTGTATGTAAATAGCCAAGAAAGGCTCCTAGAAGATACATAGCTAATATTGAAGGCAAGGTAGAAGGTATGACTGTCAATGACTGAAGAGTAGAGGATATTATTGTCAGTCAATATTGAACATACGAGGTTCCTTGTCACTTTTACTGTTGCTGGTCACGTATACATTGATTACACATTTTACGTGTTTTGCTCGGTGCGATCATCGCATAACGATGATCACTCATGGCTCAATGATGATCGTCAAACAATTGTCTAGAGCACTAATTCTTTGTCTTTGAATCGAGCGGTTTTACCTCGAACTGCAAATATGATGCCAGGTATGATGCGCGTCACCCGCCATTAGGGCTGTGGTAGTACGCTAACAATCGCACCGAGCTAAACGTACCTTAAGCTGTGACTCGTAAGGCATAAGTACTTGATTATTTCCATAAACAAACTTCAACTCCTAGGGTTTTGTTTAGCATTTTCATATATATGCCCACAGCTGCCGAACGAAACCTGATCCACTTAAGTGTTAAAATTACCACAGTTATGACCAACTCTCCGAGTTCCTGTCTGTATATCCAAACACGCTCCAGATAGAATGCGAGGAGCCTACGTTAGGAGGCGTCGAGTAGTTGCGGTCGAAGCTCTATGCGCTTGAACTGTTGGAGTAGGTAACAAATAGTCAATGATGTGAATCAGAGAAGAGTGCGGAATACGAACCCACAGCTAAGCGAACACGAGACCAGTGCGATTACACCAGCAGCACCGCATACATATTTTCTTATCTTAATGTTCATAATTTTTTTCTATACGTTCACTGATTATGTATGATGCGACCCTATCCCCATCCCTCTGAATGTGCTCACAATCACAGGATCATTTTAAAGTTGGTCAATGGCATCAGTCTTTCATTCAAGTTTTGGACCCCCCACCCCATTTTCTTTTATTCCCATTCCCATTTTCAAAGTTGCAGTCTTCTGGCGCGTTTGAAAAAATACATTAATTCTCAGTTTTATGTACCCTATCGTCCTGCTATCAAAATCTAACATTGTTTATTCTATATTGACATTGGTACCTCTCTTTATCTTTCCATTCATAGCTATAGTTCATGAAGTCAGACTCACCGAGATCATAAAGCCGTCCTTGCTAGACTTCTGAGGGAGGTTTTGTTCGCCAAAGGAGATCAACACGAAAGAGGAGTGGCCGAGGCACTTGACAGAATAATGAGCAAACACGGTATTGGATAACAGAACACAGACACTGTAATTGCTCTCATACTTAAAGGGACACCTCGCGTATGCGGAATTCTGTTCTTCGCTCGATGCAGTGGGAGAAGTTGAATTGCGTAATTAGGTGGACTTGAAAGAGAAAAGACGAACAATAAAGTGTGAACATTGAACCACTCGTGGAAGTGTTTGAAGGGGAGAAAATAGACAATTGCCCAAGATATACGAGGATAAATGGCAATAGAGCCATATTTTCCCGTCAGCTTTTATCTAATTGAAAGTCTGTGGACTCGAACAAGATCTGAATATGATACACCCTTCAATTCGTAAGTCAGTAGATTCCAAATTAAGGGGCGCCTTCTCACCATTCCCCAGGGAAGCTTGAAATAGATTCAGGGGGAGTCTGTGGATCAGTCTAACAAATTTTAAAACGTTGCAAGTACAACAAACGCGTGCGCGCGCACACACACACACACACACACACACACACACACACACACACACACACACACACACACACACACACACACACACACACACACACACACGCACACACACACGCACACACACACACACACACACACACACACACACACACACACACACACACACACATGCACATACACACACGCACACACACACACACACACGCACACACACACACACACACACACACACACACACACACACACACACACACACACACACACACACACACCACACACACACACACACACACACACACACACACACACACACACACACACACACACACACACACACACACACACACACACACACACACACACACACACACACACACACACACACACACAGTAACTATTTGGTAAAGTGTTTCCCTCCAGTGATACTAGACAATTTGATATATTTTCTGCGTTGAATTACCAAATGGTAATACATAATTAACCTATATAAATATAAGAAATAGTGTGGCTGAGGACTTCCTATCTATCTATATACCAAGAGATTTTTCCTCCTTATAAGGGATCTAGCCAAGTCAAAGGCACGTACTTACTCCCACCCATTACACTCCCATCCATCAACCTTTCCTCCCTATCATCTTAGCTTCTCATGGATGATAGATCATCCCTATATACCGCCCATTGGCCTATCAGAAGCAATGTGGTAAGACGCAATACATCCACAGTAAAGCCACTTCACTTAATCGACATCTCCCTTCCCTCCCCTTCTCCGTCCCCTTATGCAGAAAAAGAGAAGAAAGGAGAAATCCCCTCGGGCTGCGTTAAAATATCATTCACACATAAGCAGCCCCTACCCCCATCCCCCGCCCCTCCCTTCCTTGCATAACATTATCACCCATACACATTCATTCTCCATTCATCCCTATCTCCTGCCTTTTCCCTTCCTTGCTCAACAGACATTACCCTCTTGATCAACGGCCTCTCCACCCCATCTATTCATCTCATCTTCGGTCGTCCCCTGAAATTCACTCCCTCTACCTCTGCCTTCCACATCATTTTTACTAATCATTCATCACTCATTTTTTCCATGCCTAATAATTCCTGCCATACTTCTCAGACATTTAATCTCAAACACATTTGATTTTTTTTTTCATTTCTGCCTCTCTTATATTTTAAGTCTCTACCCCATACAAAGTCATAAACAGAATCACCTTTCATACAATCCTAGGAAGTGTAACAATGGAACAAAATGTTTGGCATCCGATATTTTGAAAAATATTTCAACAGGTTTTAGTTCTCATTTTAACAGCAAAACAATTTCTGTTAACATTTTAAACCGAATGTGAAATGCCAGTATATATCCTTTCGCTTTCATCTTCCCAGGAACTATTAATGTTGCAGAAAGCCAACTAAAAAAAAAAATTATAATAAAATAGGGTTTTCAACGAAATATCACTGGAGTGCAAAGACAAATTTGTGAAGTGAAAATTACAAAGCTTTATATGTACATACATACTGTACACGCGCACGCACACACACACACACACACACACACACACACACACACACACACACACACACACACACACACACACACACACACACACACACACACACACACACACACACACACACACACACACACACACACACACACACACACACACACACACACACACACACACACACACACACACACACACACACACACACACACGGAGAACAAGCTCGGCAGCCATTGTGTACAGACCTACTTCCAAGTGCACTACAGTTTTCGCTAATTGTGAAGGCTCTGCTGAGCCATGCTCACACCTAATAGTGCTGAAACTTACTGTGACTTGCAGGGAACGGGGAGTGATAGAATAAATAGATAACATAGTGATATTAGTCAAAAATTGAGGAAAACATTAATCATACCCACCCCGTTCCGAAAATCTTGGACCCGCGCATGCGCAGTACGAGGTGTGAGACGTCATAGGTACGTCACACACCCATTGATGTAACGGCAAATTACAGTAAGACCCAGTGAATAACTACTGCCGTTTCAAAATTTGGTGTTTGAACATAATCTCTGTAGCTTTGAAAGTTGAAAGCCGTGACGAGTATCCGTGACGGTACTGACTGCTGTTGCGCATGCGCACTGCGTTCTTGTGACGTCATGACCCGTCATCATTACCCCCCTGCTAAGTGTTGACGTTATCGCCTGTACCCCTGCGTCATGGATTACACTGGACCCGCCACCCTTGCTGATCTACAGATGGATTTAGCCCTCAGTGAGGAGGAGGATACAAACATTGAACACTGGCCACCCTTGATGCCATCGTCAAATCAATGTAGTCCTGTCTCAATAGTTCCGTCCACATCCGACGGATCCCGTCAAGCCTACGTCGCTGCCACGTCTGGCAAGCGGCATATGGATGACAACTCTGACAACGGTAGTGAGTTACGCGCTCCTGCTGCCAAGACACCCAAACCCGCACCGATCCCTAATTCACCCAGGAACGACAAAAAACCGTCACCCTCTTTAACACTGCCTCCTCGGCAGCATGCTGCTGCTCCTAAACCTACACTTCCAGCTTTTGCTCCCCGTGCGGATTACATGAAGTTTGTCTTCAGAGAAAATCCATCCGTAGAAACGAAGCTTCGTTGGCTTGCTGAAGTCAGTAAAACATTTCAACTCCAAAGAGATCTCGCCGAGGTTAAGATGGCTGCTGTAAAGTCTCGGTACGTATACATCGCACGGTGCCGCCAAGACATCGTCGAGCAAGTAACTGCAGGTGAATTTCTTTCTCTCATCCTTGATGTACAAGACTCCCCGGAGAGACCACGAAGATATCCAAATTATTTGATAACTCGGTACCCTACCAATGTGGATCCCTCACTCTCACTGGAACTCTCTGGTGTTCACTCTGCACGCCGTTTTCGTCAAAATGGCGTTCCTATTAATCGCATAGTTGTGACTTGGAACCTGACCGACCCGCCTCCTACCACTGTCTCCTTCAGTTTTCTCCCCTGCCTTCCTGACTGTGAAATACTCAAAATTAAGAACGACACACCTACGTGTTACCGATGTTGGCAGGTCGGTCATATATCTCGTTATTGCCATGCAACAGAGAAGTGTGCATGGTGTGCTGATACCCACGACTCCCGCACCTGCCTTCACCGCTCCCCACCACCACCTCCTGACTCTACCTTGGCCGACAGTACCTCACACTCACCCAGCCAGCATGCACCTACCAACGTCCACTGGAAGTGCCCTCGGTGTAACAAGCAAGGAGTAAATGTCTGGCACGGTTGTGCCAGACGCCCTGTGACGCAATCAGCCCCCCCCCCCCGCCGCCCATCACTACACCAAATATACCTATTGTCCCTGCTTCGTCTGCTACGTCGGAGTCCGACCAGATCCTTGAACTACGTAAGGCTGTCGCTACCCTCATGTCTCGCTGCAAAACCCTAGAAGAACGGTATGATACATTTGAAACACGTATAATCGATCTCGCCACCAAACAAGACTCCACAGATACAATACTCACTACTCTTGTTGAGGGCCAGAAGGCAATGATTGCCACTGTTTCCTCAATTGATGCTAAATTCAATGCTCTCTTTTCCCACCTAGATACGACGAATCAGAAACCATTACCTCGTTCCCCCCCATCAAATGGAGTACAACACGCTATTCTACGCCCTACCGCCACCTCCCACCTAGATACGACGAATCAGAAACCATTACCTCGTTCCTCCCCATCAAATGGAGTACAACACGCTAGTCTACGCCCTACCGCCACCTCCACCCACAGCTCTCGCAAAATCAAAGGGAACCTTCAATAGTTATATGGAGCTTCGTGTCTTTTCCTGGAATTGCTGCGGTATAAGGGACTAGATGAGACTTCAGCTCTAAAGGGATATATTTATAAGAACAACCCTACTGTCATCTTTATTCAGGAAGCCTTTGTGGGACCTTTGCTTGGCGAGAGACAGGCTCCTACACTCTCTGGATACGTCTCTTATGTCCACCCAGTCAGAAACGGGCTCATAACATATGTGCATTCCTCGATACCACACCAGCTTCTCCGTACCTCGATCGATGCAAACATGACCTATCAATTGTTGGAGGTAGCAATAGGACATGACAAGTTACGTTTGTGTAATGTCTACTCAGCCCCGGGAAGAATAAACTTGGCTGCCTTGCCCTTACCTACGCTGCGTGGTGTTATCTACATGGGGGACTTTAATGCCCGCCATCCTGACCTGGGTGGTACTTCTCCAATCCCTAACCGGAATGGACCTCGACTTTTGGATTACGTACGACAATACAGACTCACGCGCTGGGATACTGGTGGTGCCACACACTCCCATGGAGGTACTCTGGACTACATATTCACATCAGGACTTGTTGCATCACGTGTCGAGTGCTTCTCCATCCCCGTGCTCTTCTCTGACCACATTGCCCTTGGCCTCCACTACACAATACCTGCTACACCCTCCTCCTCTTATGCCCGCACCTGCATCCGGATACCTCCCAAATACTGTCCGACGTACATCTCCTACATGACCACTCTGCTTCCTACTTTCAACATTCATTCCCCTGATGAGTTATATTCCTCACTGGTGAAATCAACCCACAACTTTTACACCCGATATGTCACCAGACCTCATCTCACCCGTAGTCCTCGGCTTCGCACAGGGTCGCTTGATGACCGTGTACAGACAGAGAGGAAGGCGATGGAACATGGCCTTACCTTCCAAAGACAACCATCTCCTGCTCATCTTCAACAATATCAGACGTCACGTGACGAATTGATAGGTCTACAACAGTGTGCCCAAACTGACTCGTGGCATGCCCTTACTGACAGCATCAATCATCTTACCAGCGTAGGAACTATGTGGCACAAAATCAACAAAATTGTAAAGAAACGACCCCGCACTGCACTCCATCATAGTCCGATGGAATATGCCCAGACACTAATTGACACCTGGTCTACACAATCAAGCCTTGATAACCTCCCAACACCTGTTCAAGATGCCCTTTCTTCCCAGGCGAACCTTCGTACTCTCCGTTTGGTAGATGCTCTGTTGCAGTTAGATAAAGAGGATGACGTACCCATCACACCACAAGAGCTTCAGCGTGCCCTCACTCGAGGTACGGCGACAGCTCCCGGTGAAGATGGGATCACATACTCTGTCTTACGTCTTCTCCACAAGGTCCCAGATAACCCACTCTTACAACTTTTTAATATGTGCTTTCAGAGGGGTTACGTACCCAGCGCCTGGACCTCCAGTATTATAGTGCCCATACCTAAACCCGGCACTGATAAATTTCGTCCCATCTCCCTAACCTCGTGCTTCTGCAAGGTGCTTGAAAGAATATTCCTCAACCGTCTGATATTTCGTATCCAATCCAAGCTTTCACCGCGACTGTATGGTTTCCTGCCACAGCGAGGTACACACCACTGCCTTCTCGACCTCTACACCCGCCTCTCACCCACCAGTGTTGTCGCATTCATCGATCTCAAGAGTGCCTTTGATATTGCAAACAGGGACATCATACTTGATCAGCTCGTGGCTTTTGGTATCAAGGGTAACTTGTTGAGATGGATAAGAAGCTACCTTAGCAACAGAACTGCTCAAGTCCTTTTTAGGGGCGCATGCAGTACCTCCAGAAATTTTGACTTAGGTACTCCACAAGGTGGCGTTCTCAGTCCTTTTCTCTTCAATGCCAGTCTTCACCGTGGGAGGGAATGTTGTACCACACTGCACACAATACACTTACCTAGGTGCCCCCGTGCGTGTCACCCCAACCATACCCGCACGGCAACGTATCCATCCAATCGTTAAAGACCTGCTGGATAGATTGGAGCGACGATTCATCCCTGTAAAGTGGCTTGCCAACAACGTGAAAGGAGTTTCTATCCCTGTCGCTAGGACCATCTACATATTGTTCCTACGATCAGTAATTGACTACCTTTCTCCTGCACTCTGTCAGCTCCCTAAGACAGCACTGCAACCCCTTGATAAGTTTCAAAACAGAGTCATGCGATTTATCCTGGGCTGTCCTGCCTCCACCAGAATAGTCAACATGCTGACTGAGCTTAACTTGACCCCACTTGTTGACAGGATATATGCAAATTCACTTACTTTAGCATCAAGTGTCTACGTTCTCCCCATCTGGCTCCTCACAACTCAAACGTCATCTTGGCGGCACTCAACCCTGATATGCCTCGGCCTCACCTTCGGCCGGGTGGACGTAACCTTATCCGTACCGTGTGTGCTGACTTCCAGAGATTGGCCATTGATGTTCCGGCAGCTGAGGTTGTACCTGAATTGCCACCCTGGCGAGAACCTCTCCCTATCGTCTCCTTTATTCCCACGTCTAAAACGGCCCATCCCCTTCTCCAGAAACAGTTGGCCCTAGAGACCATCGCCTGTGTGTCTGCCTCAGTTCCCACGGCACACCATCTCTACGTTGACGGGTCAATGCAGGCGGACGGGAGTGCTGCGTGTGCTGTGTTCTCCCCCACTCTGGAGCCACCAGGGGGAGATGGGTGGATTGGCCGTCGCTTGCCCGACACATCATGTTCCACTTACTGTGAACTAAATGGACTGTTAGATGCTGTTACCCTCCTTACTGAGAGACGTTTAAATGGGGGTAATCATCTGCGACTCTAAGTCTGCCCTTCACGCCCTTTCCTCTCCAAGACCTGCTGATGAACATATAGTGAGAGATATATTGTGTTGATTGGCCTATGCCCATGATAATACATTGGTTGTGTCCTTTTTATGGGTGCCATCTCATGTAGACATCGCGGGTAACGATACTGTGGACAGTCTTGCAAAGGCTGCGTGTGCTCTTGAATTACCAGATACATACCCCGCCCTCCTTACTTTATTACAAAACTATCCTGTGTTCAGCCATGCATACCCTAACAGTGAATCGTAGAAACACCGAGCGAGCTCACAGTGTCTCCATACAGCAATACGATAACTTCATTGACACCTCACACAAATATCGTCGACACGGACTACTGGTCCGTAGACACAATATAGTGAGTGCTAGACTCCGGCTGGGTTACCGACCAGTGTGGCAGGTCTCCCAGACTGAGGATGTGCCTCACTACTCCACCTGCAAGCTGTGTCACCTCGCCAACGCCAACACACTCGAACATTATTGTCTCGCATGTCCCACAGTGAAAGACTTACTACCACAGGGACAAGATCTAATTTATGTTTGTAAATATCTCTTACAGAATGAAAATTTAGATGTACTACTGATGAGATTTCCACATTTTGGTGGTTGTTAATCAATTTGAATTCTACTATGTCCCGCGCAACACGTTTCTTTCTGTAACTCCATAAGTTTATATTTTGTTTACCGCCACTGAGCGTAGTATTTTACTAACTATGCAAATTTCCAATGCATATATCATTCTAGTATTGTATCTTGGTGGTGCAGCGTATATTTATGTAATTAAGTATTATCATAATTACATAAGGATTATATAAATAATATATTGTATTGTATATGTGTTATGTATGTGTATGTATACTGTACATCATATATATGTATGACATGTGTACTATGTATGTTTATCTACAAATATCTCTAACAGAATAATTTGGATTCATTCATGAGATTTCCATATCTTGGTGATTATTGATTTATTTAGATTCCACAATGTCCTGCGCGACATTCATCTCTCTGTAACTACTTCAGTTTGTAAATTGCTTGCCGCCATTAGGCGTAATAAATTTATCAAATCAAATCAACACACACACACACACACACACACACACACACACACACACACACACACACACACACACACACACACACACACACACACACACACACACACACATACATACATACGTCGGTTGAAGTGACAACGAAGTTTGGACTCCGGAAAATCTACAATTTTCGTGGATCTCAACGACGAGGGACTACCTGTGTTGTATTAGGGAAAGGGAATGCTCGTGGTTTAGTGGGAAGGTGAAGAAAAAGGAGAAGGAGAGGGATTACAGAGGAAAATAGAAGGAAATGAGGAAGGGGACGAAGGGGCCCAGGAGGTCAGACGGCATGTCAACAAGAGAAGGGCAAACGACAGTGGTTTAATCGAAGAGATTAGAAAAATGTAAAAAATTGAAATATAGATAAGAGCAGCGTAACGGAAGGTGAAGATAACTATTTCCATGGATTTAATGGGGAAGGAAATGGCAAACTCCCC
>NC_134779.1:5719436-5729436 GCF_046742065.1 Oratosquilla oratoria | reverse complement strand
AGTAACGATCTCATATCATCCAAGCTGTGTATTTCAGCCTCTGAGAAAGCAAATAAGATTCTAGGTCTGATTGCGCGATCTTTTGACTTCAAAAGTCCATCACTCATTTGGAATATGCTGTTTCCGTATGGTCACCGAATCTCAATAAAGACATTGAAAGAATGGAAAAAGTACAACAAATATCAAAAATAAATCATGCGAAAATCGACTAAATCATATGAATCTGTTTTCCCTAAAAAAGCGTAGACTCAGAGGTGACGATACAAGTCTTTAAGATTCTAAAGGGTATTGACATCAAAAGTGACAAAATTTTGACACTAAATGATAATCCAACATGAAACAATGGTCTCAAAATGTCCGGAAATAGATTTAGTTTGGAAGAGGGTAGAAACAGCTTCGCCAACCGTGTAGTTAATGAATGGAATAAACTTCCTGCACAGGTAGTGCAATGTAGTTCAGTTCGAAGCTTTAAGAATCATTTAGATAAACACCTAAGCAAGATGCTGTTATGACTTTTATTTATTTTATATTATTTGTTTATCTATTTTGTTATCATCTGTCTGTTTATTTATTATTATTTGCTTGATTCTCATTTATTATTAGTTGTATGTCAATTTATCATTATTTACTATTTACCTGTTTGTTTATTATGTAACTATACCTATGCATTTATTTATGTATTTTATTTATTATTTACATTATTATAGTTTTTATTTATTCATTTATTTATATATCATTATTATGTTTTTTTTTCGCATCCGACCTAGATATGGACCAAAAGGTCTCATGTCGGCATGCTCCGCCTTTGTAATCCCTTGTAATCTTTTGTGTGTGTGTGAGAGAAAGTTAGATATAGAGATATAGATAAATAGATAGATAGATAGATAGATAGATAGATAGATAGATAGATAGATAGATAGATAGATAGATAGATAGATAGAGAGAGAGAGAGAATGAAAAAAGTGTGTGTGCGTGTGTGTGTGTGTGTGTGTGTGTGTGTGTGTGTGTGTGTGTGCGTGTGTGTGTGTGTGTGTGTGTGTGTGTGTGTGTGTGTGTGTGTGTGTGTGTGTGTGTGTGTGTGTGTGTGTGTGTGTGAGTGTGTGTGTGTGTGTGTGTGTGTGTGTGTGTGTGTGTGTGTGTGTGTGTGTGTGTGTGTGTGTGTGTGTGTGTGTGTGTGTGTGTGTGTGAGAGAGAGAGAGAGAGAGAGAGAGAGAGAGAGAGAGAGAGAGAGAGAGAGAGAGAGAGAGAGAGAGAGAGAGAAAGAGAGAGGAAAGATGAGCATCCAGAACATAAAAAAACTGCCATCTGGAAACACCTGCATCAAAAGCCAAAGAACTTCAGTAGCTATGACTGAAATCATAACCTATTTCAGATCAACAAAACTAAGACAATCATTCCTAGTTATGATCCACACGTTATTTCAACACTCACTCTTCAGCTTCAAAGTATAATGCATCCCTCAATAACTTCATTATAAATTTACTTAGGAACAATAAATAATTGCATTTTTATTTTGTAAGCTATGTCTTCATTCTAATCAATTGAATTTAGGGTTTTGATCAATTAAGTTTAGGGGTTTCGACCATGGGTGGGGAACTTTTTTAAGCACGCGTGCTAGAATCTGTTAATCTTAGATACAAACAAATTCCTGGAAACACGTTAATAACTACTATCTTGAATATTGGGTGAAACTTTTCAAATATGAATAAAAACGCTAGAGAAGTAAAACAAAAGAATATTGTGTGATTTGTAATTCATGTCAGATTGAATGGATGTAAAATTGAGTGAATTAATTTTGACTTAAAGGTTCTTTTTGGATTTATATGCAATCGTACTTGTCATAACAAATCACACAGTTCAGTTCAAAGACTCAGCATTTAATATCAGCAAAAAAAGAAAAGAAAAAAATAGACAGTAATTCTTAATTCTACTTAGCTTCAACAGAAATTTACGTTTATGGCAAACATGTTGAACAACAGACTTTACCAACTTCTGATATAACATTTCAAATGTGGTCACTGTAAACAAAGTAATAGCTGGAAAACTAGAATCTTTTAAGGTGTGGCATTTGTATTTTGTTTAAACTTAATTTCAAACCCTCATCTAGCTGAACGTGGTTTGTTTACCGGTGGTTTTATCATTTGCGAAACATAAAAGAATGCAAAGAATTGTGGTAATGGAACCGCACCACGTCTAGCCACCTGTTCACTGATGCAACAACTAAACAATACTCAAAACCAGTGTTGCCATGAACTTTTACCAAAACTGTTGTATCCATGGCTTAAAAATTAGCGTTTATATATATATATATATATATATATATATACATATATATATATATATATATATATATATACACACACATATATATATATACTGTATATATATATATATATATTTATATATATATATATATATTTATATATATATATATATAAATACACACACACACACATATATATATATATACATACATATATACATATGTATATATGTATATATATATATATACATATACATATATATATATATATATATATATATATTTATTTATTTATTTATTTATTTATTTATTTATTTGTTTATTGTTAAATTGAATGGCAAGATTATTATTGCAGAGTTTTTTATCTGCTTTTTCTTTTTCTCTGAGAACCTTTTTCCCTTCCACGGGAAGTAGTCTTATAATGTCACCATATGACATTGTTTTGTAAGTTACTTTGGTAAAGCCATGCCCAAAGTAACTTACAAAACAATGTCATATGGTGACATTATAAGACTACTTCCCGTGGAAGGGAAAAAGGTTCTCAGAGAAAAAGAAAAGGCAGATAAAAAACTCTTCAATAATAATCTTGCCATTCAATTTAACCAAACATGCTTGAGCGAAAATCTCCTGCCCATATATACAATATATATATATATATATATATATATATATATATATATACATGAAATTGATCAAATATTTGTTGTTCAACTGAAACAAAAGGATTACAAAGGATTACAATGGCGGAGCATGCCGACAGGAGACCTTTTGGTCCATATCTAGGTCGGATGCGAAAAAATCATAATAATAAAATAATAAATAAAAACTATAATAATGTAAATAACAAATAAAATACATAAATAAATGCATAGGTATAGTTAAGTAATAAACAAACAGGTAAATAGTAAATAATAATAAATTGACATATAACTAATAATAAATGAAAATCAGACAGACAAATGATAATAAAACAAACAGAAATAATATAAAATAAATCATAATCATTACAGCATCTTGCTGTAATGAAGCATTGAAGTTGGTGATGTATTTATTTTCAGTATTTTCTTAGGCAAGCTCGGGTTTCACATGCCGGAAAAAAGTTGTCGTGCCACGTAGCACTCGTGCCAGTGGTTGCCCATACTTGGCTTAGGCAATACAAATCTCGGATGTACCGTGCGAAGGGGGAAAAGTACCGACAGGGAGTAAAACTGGCCTTTTTTTTTTTTTGCTATATGCCTAATTATAACAAAAAGACGGGTAAGTAAAACCACAAACTACCATGTGTTTTGTATAATTCCTCCCTTTATTTTGTTGAAACATATAATTAGGTATGTAACAAAGAAAATAGTCAGTTTTACCCCATGTGGCTACCTTTACCCCTTCCTCTGATATTAAGTTATATTTTAGTCTCAATGTTCTGAATTTAGTTTTGAAAGTCTCAATTTAGTTTTAACTATCTTAACTTTACACTCTAATTTCTCTTTTTATATACAACTTTTTGAAGTAATGTGGTATCAGTGCTATGAAGGTGTTTTATTACTTGCTATCAGTCTAATACAATTTTTCTGTACAATAGACATATTGCAGTAAATTTGTGTACGCACACACACACACACACACACACATACACACACACACACACACACACACACACACACACACACACACACACACACACACACACACACACACACACACACACACACACACACATACACACACACACACACACACACACACACACACACACACACACACACACACACACACACACACACACACACACACACACACACAGAGAGAGAGAGAGAGAGAGAGAGAGAGAGAGAGAGAGAGAGAGAGAGAGAGAGAGAGAGAGAGAGAGAAACGCACACCAATATCACAAACATATGTGTGTGCGTGGGTAATTGTGATTGTGAGCACACATGTGTGTTCAAGAGTATAGAAATCCATATTACATTTGGGTGGCAAAAATATACTCTATATTCATAGATTCAGGAAACAATCGCTTATTTATTTCGTGGTCCGATCCTGCATGGAAGGTAGCAAAAAGCCCTCTACATTTGCTTTGCATTTTCATCTAATGGAACTTTTAAAATCTTGTTGTACGCATTCTTAATCTTGCATGACTGCCCTTCACCTACATGAAACCAATCCAATGATTCAGCATTTTGGAAAGCTGCAACAAGGAATAAATACTTGCACAGGGAAAGGGAGAGATGGCCATGTCTAGAAGAAGCAAGAGGAACCTGGGACGATGATCAAAATACAACCATAACAGCAATGAATACTGCAACAGTACAACAACCACCTAACAGGATCATATTTCCAATAACAAGAACAACGACAATACCGACAATAACAACAGCAGCAACAACAACAATAGTAATGATAATAATAACAATAGTAATGATAATGATAATAATGATATCTTTTCACATACGTGGTTGATAAGCAGGTAAACAAGGAACATGCTTGTTAAACACGACTGAGTCTTGATAAGACCAACACAAACTTCACTTGCATGAGTGCATGAATGCATGAAAGCATAACTACAGAAGCATAACAAAGATAAATTCAGATAGTATCACAATTTTAGCATTTTTAGAGAAATTTAATAAAATGAGCAAACAATTCTGATGATATTTTTTCAAGACATTATTTTGGATTCAAAATAGGAATAATATTGGATAATATATATTTAGGGAATTTAAAAGAGGCATTTTGAAGACCATATTGATTTTAAAATAAACGACAATTATAGATACATTAATGTTTTCCTAGATGTATACGAGGGTCAAACGATTTAATTGAAAATAGTTAAATTGCAAATAATACATATATTTGACATGATCATATAAATGTAAAAAAAATCTGAATTAACAAAGATTATATATTACCTCTATAGAACGGTAAAAAAGGAAAATTTGTTAGAAGTATGAAAGAACATTTAGATCACAAAAGTAACAACGGGCGTCGAGAGAAGAAAAAGATGAAGAAAAAGATAAAGAGAACGAAGAGGAAAAGAGGAAGAAACAATAGAAGAAAAAGAAGAGAGGAAAAAATAAGAAAAAAAATAAAGAAAAAGAGTAAGAAAAAGTGGAACCAAAAGTGAAAGAAAAGGAGGAAGAAGCAGAGAGGAGGAAAAAGGGAAAAAAGGGAAACAAAAAAGAATAAAAAAGATAAGAAAGAAGAAAAGAAAAACGAGAAAGAAAAAATAAGGATATGATATACAAGAAGATAAAAAATAAAATAAAAAAAAGTGCCAAAAGAAAAAGAAAAAGTATTTATAAGAATATAAGTAGTACATTAGTAAATATGGAGTCAGAACAATCACCAAATTGTAGATATTAAGCAAGGTGAACGAAAGCTAAAGACTCATTCCAAACGAAATTTATATTAAAGGCGGTGGAACAACAATACCAAATGAAAACAAATGCAAATTACCCCGAACTAGTGGTTTCAAAGAGCTTAGGAGCCAAAGTTTGTTTATAGACGCTAGTCAACGAGGGAACAGGCTTTGGATGATGCAAACGCCTGTGTGCGTGCGCGCGCCTAGGCCTGTGCCGAAGTGTGCGCATGTGAGTTTTAGCTTGTGCCTGAGTGCGAACATCCATGCCTTTGCTGAAATGTATGTGCGTGCGCCCGCCGTGTCTGCCCACGTCTTTGCCTGCGTTCTTATTCGTGTATAACGATCACACACACAGACACAGACACACACACAGACACACAGACACACACACACACACACACACACACACACACACACACACACACACACACACACACACACACACACACACACACACACACACACACACACACACACACACACACACACACACACACACACACACACACACACACACACACACACACACATGGACAGTGCACAACAAAGTCTCCATCAACCACAAGAAAACTGTGGTAATGCACTTACAAAGGATTACAAAGGCGGAGCATGCCGACAGGAGACCTTTTGATCCATATCTAGGTCGGATGCAAAAAAAAAAAAAAAAATAATAATAATAATAATAATAATAATAATAATAATAATAATAAATTAAAACTATAATAATGTAAAAATTACAAATAAAACACACAAATAAATGCATAGGTATAGTTGAATAACAAACAAAAAGGTAAATAGTAAATGATTATAAGTTGACATATAACTAATAATAAATGAAAATCAGACAGACAAATTATAACAAAACAAAAACAAACAATATAACATAAATTATAATCATTACAGCATCTTACTTAGGTATTTATCTAAATGATTCTTAAAGCTTCGAACTGAACTACATTGCACTACCTGTGCAGGAAGTTTATTCCATTCATTAACTACACGGTTGGCAAAGTTGTTTCTACCTACTTCCAAATTGAATCTATTTCCGGACAGTTTGAGACCATTGTTTCTTGTCTGATTCTCATTCAATGTGAAAATTTGGTCACTTTTGATGTTCTCAATTCCCTTTAAAATCTTAAAGACCTGTATCAAGTCACCTCTGAGTCTACGCTTTTTTAGGGAAAACAGATTCATGTGCTTAAGTCGATTTTCGTATGATTTATTTTTGATATTTGGAATCAGTTTTGTGGCTCGCCGTTGTATTTTTTCCAGTCTGTCAATGTCTTTAATGAGATTCGGTGACCATACAGAAACAGCATATTCCAAATGTGGACGAACTAACGATTTATATAGCTTGTTAATGAGTGATGGACTTTTGAAATCAAAAGATCGCGCAATCAATCCCAGAATCTTATTTGCTTTCTCAGAGGCTGAAATACACTGCTTGGATGATTTGTGGTCGTTACTGGTAATTACGCCGAGATCTTTTTCACTATCCACTTTTGTTAACGAATTTCCAAATAACTTGTAATCGTACTTACTGTTATTTTTACCTATGTGCATTACCTTGCATTTACTTGTGTTAAATTTCATTAGCCACTTTTCAGACCATTGCTGTAATTTATCTAAATCTTCTTGAATATCTAATTGGTTTGAGTGATCATTTGCCACTCCGCACAGTTTTGTATCATCAGCAAATTTGGAAACAATAGATTTTAGTCCATGGTCTATATCATTTATATATACTATGAATAGAAGTGGCCCAAGAACGG
Organism: Oratosquilla oratoria; assembly: GCF_046742065.1. Lineage (NCBI taxonomy): Eukaryota > Metazoa > Arthropoda > Malacostraca > Stomatopoda > Squillidae > Oratosquilla > Oratosquilla oratoria. The sequence continues at coordinate 5,722,049 of NC_134779.1, read as the reverse complement.
AACCCTGAGCAACTCCACTTGCAACACTTTTCCATCCAGAAGTTTTTCCATTTAAAACAACTCTCTGTTTTCGACCTTTCAACCAATTACTAGTCCAACCTAATAGGCTACCACTTATTCCATGCAAAGCTAATTTAGTAAGTAGTCTTTCGTGTGGGACGGTATCAAAAGCTTTTGCAAAGTCTAGATATATTAAATCTATATTGTTTCTTTTGTCATAATTCGAGATAACTGTGTTGTAGAATTCGAGTAGGTTAGTCACGCAAGAACGTTTCCGTCTGAAACCATGCTGGCTATCATTTATCAAACGGTTACTTTCTAAATGATATTCGATAGCATCTCTGATGATAGTTTCCATTATTTTTCCTACGATCGAAGTCAAACTTATAGGCCTATAGTTATTTGGTTTCTTTTTGTCACCTTTTTTGAATATGGGAGTAACGTTAGCTAGCTTCCATTCTCTTGGGACATCTCCGGATATGATGGATTTCTTGAAAATAATTTCTAATGGAACAACAATCTCATTTTTCATTTCCTTTAAAATTCTTGGATGCCAACCGTCAGGCCCTGGTGTTTTATTAACTTTGAGTTTGTCTATACACCTTTTAATTTTTTCTTTTGTTATATTTACCGTAGTGAGTAAGTTTACCCCAGACTTTTCACAGGTTTCAGTTTGGAATTCACTTTGAGGTGTTTCGTTTACGAATACCGAGCTAAAATAATTGTTTAAGATATTACACATTCCTTCATTTGAATATTCAAGTTGACCGTTAGCAGATAATAGTGGACCAATGTGATTCCTAACAACCTTTTTATCTCTAATGTAACTATAGAATTCTTTGGGATTCTCTTTGGATTTATCAGCGATGTTCATTTCGTATTGTCGTTTTCTTTTTCTTATTGTCTTTTTTAAATCTCTCTGTATTGATACATAAGTTTCATAGTCATTAGATGCACCCGAGCACTTATATTTCTTATAAGCCTGTCTCTTTTTAGCAATACTTTTTTCAGTTTCTTTGTCGAGCCACTTTGGGCGAGCCTGATTTGGGGGACGTCTGTCCTTAAAAGGAATGTAAGTTTGAATCATCTTAGTGAGCGTATTTTGAAATATTTCCCACATCTGATCTACAGGCCTTTCGTTTAATTTTGCCTCCCAATCTCCAATGACGTTCTCCTCCTCCCCTGCTGACAATTGATGGCCAACCCCTAGAAATGGTTCAGTCAACTAAGCTGCGGGGGACAACCATCAACAATAAGTTGACCTGGAAGGAGAACACCGCCAACACCGTCAGGGGAACCTCCTACAAGCTGTATATGCTGCGTCGACTGAATTCATTAGGAGCTCAGGCTGAAGATCTCAAAACCATCTATACTTCTTTCATTTTACCCAACTTGATGTACTCATTACCCTCCTGGGATCCCTCACTCACAATCACGCAGCAGCGACAGCTGGAGAAAGAGACTGTTGCACAATCCTTTGCAAAGAATACACCACATATCAGCACGTTCTCACCACACTAGGACTATCCACACTTGCTGACCGCTATCTTCTGAGTCTGAGGTCGTTTGCGGTCACCCTAGTTAAACATCTTCGGCGCCAGAACCTGCTGCCTGCACAGGTACCACGACCACGGATGCAGTTGCGGCACCATAATACCATCATGCCGATCAGAGCACGCACCGACCGGTATAAGAAGAGCCCCATAACCGACATTTGTGGACTTAATCAACAACAAGAATTAACATAGTTGTACTACACACCTATTACTCAGCTTAAGGTTTTTTGGCTTGTTTTTTAATGCTTGTAACAGCATCTTTTCACTGTCATAGCTTTATATTGTTATAATCTTGTAGGATGTATATTTTCAGGAGTAATGTTGCTATACCCAATAAACCGATGATTATCACTATTATTATTACACACACACACACACACACACACACACACACACACACACACACACACAAAGATTACAAAGGATTACAAAGGCGGAGCATGCCGACAGGAGACCTTTTGGTCCATATCTAAGTCGGATGCGAAAAAATCATAATAATAACAAAATAACAAATAAAAACTATAATAATGTAAATAACAAATAAAATACATAAATAAATGCATAGGTAGAGTTAAATGATAAACAAACAGGTAAATAGTAAATGATAATAAATTGACATATAACTAATAATAAATGAAAATCAGACAGACAAATGATAACAAAACAAAAACAAATAATATGAAATAAATTATAATCATTACAGCATCTTGCTTAGGAAGTTTATTCCATTCATTAACTACACGGTTGGCAAAGTTGTTTCTACCTACTTCCAAATTGAATCTATTTCCGGACAGTTTGAGACCATTGTTTCTTGTCTGATTCTCATTCAATGTGAAAATTTGGTCACTTTTGATGTTCTCAATTCCCTTTAAAATCTTAAAAACCTGTATCAAGGCACCTCTGAGTCTACACTTTTTTAGGGAAAACAGATTCATATGTTTTAGTCGATTTTTGTATGATTTATTTTTGATATTTGGAATCAGTTTTGTGGCTCGCCGTTGTACTTTTTCCAGTCTGACAATGTCTTTAATGAGATTCGGTGACCACACGGAAACAG
>NC_134779.1:5701936-5714436 GCF_046742065.1 Oratosquilla oratoria | reverse complement strand
TACAAGGCTCGCTGGAAATACACAATTGAAAATATCTTATACAAGAAGCTATTGAAATACGAGTATTTCTGCATAAAACTGGGTATGTCAAAAATATTATCCTTCAATGGTTGTTGTAATGGTTGTTGCATCAAAACGTATGCCACACATAACAAAGAAATAAGTAACCCTTCCAAAATGCACAAATGTCAGTAGCATAAAAAAGACAAAACAAAATGATTATAACACATATAAATGGATGAAGTAAACTGATTTGCAAAACTCACTACTACCAAAATCTAAGACATCATAAGTTAATGTACCATTAACAAATTCAGGAAAAACTGTCAAATAGTACTCAATGTCTTCCTCCTTCTGATAATTGTTTGTGTTCAATCTCAATAGAAGATTTTTCACATTTTCAAAGATGGTAAGTTGTGTATCAGTGTATAGTAGAGTGTTTCTACATAATTTCCCCCTTTTTTTATATTCACCTATTTCACTTTTTGTCTAGGACACATACTGGTGAAGCTGCATAATAGTTTTTAGTACTTCACAATATATATATATATTTATATATATATATATATATATATATATATATATACATACATATATATATATATATATAATATACATATATATATATATATATATATATATATTGTTCAATAATTATTGGCACTGTCCTTATATTTTGGCAAGGTTCCAAGTCTTCATGACTGACCAAGGCTCCAGGTAGCACATCTGACACATCAAGGGTTCTAGTAGTTCAAGTCTCCCATCACAGGCATGCACCGTACATATCAACAACATTAGTACTATCTGTAAAAATCATCAATGTTAGTTCCACTGCCACTAACACTTTCAGTAATTCTTCAGTCACTTACGTTATTCATCTGTAGGCCCCATGCCACTTCTTTTCATAAGTATGTTTCCACCAAATATTCTGTAACAAGTTAGTAAAATTTCTTGATGGAGGTGAATCAAAACGGAGATATAGTTTTTCTTTTCTTTTCTTCTAATTAATTACTTGGTTATTCAAGCTACACCAAGGGACTCCCAATTGGGATCCTTGTACACCCACCAAGCCAAGTCTGCTTTGACTTTACTATTTCATTCATCCAATAATTTTGAACGTTACAAATAAGTGCCACTCTTTAGGGGCGTGACTTTACCTCTGTGCATCAATAATTTCTCTCCTCCTCCACCCTTTTTTTTCAATCAGAAAGACTGTTATACTGTCTCAAGCAATACTGTTTATCCAAGCACTTCTGTCACAAGCGGAACGTGACTTAATGTTTACATTTCGTCATAACAGCACTTCTATCGATACCCTACCCTATATCAATAAACATCGGACGGCAAGCGAGAATATGCAACTCTGCAGCTTCATCTCGGCCATTGTTTTAACACATCCAGGCAATAAAATTAATATTTTTTCACCTACCCCTCTATCTACCTAAATGTCTACCTCAATCTACCGCCCTCTTTCAGGGCTCGGCAGCTACCTTTAGTCGTCCCGACTAATTATTTCTACTACCCTCTTACAGGGCTCGCAAGTATATACCTGGAAGTCATCATATATAAGAAGCTAATCTACCCTTGCATAAACTGGTAAAATGGTATCAGAAAAACATGTCAAATATATACATGTCAAAGAAATAAGCAACCCTCCAAAATGCATATATGTGAATAATAATTCAAGCAGAAAAATGGTAAATTTCATACTTGTCAGAATAACAATGCATAGTTCAAAATAATTTGCAACACAGATAAAATTACAAATTCAAACAAATTTGCAAAACTCACTACTTTGACTAAGAATATTTGATCTCAATGGAGAATTGTTTAATCATCTTTTCAAAGATGTTGAGATAGCTAATTGTTATGAAAGTTATAGTATTGTAAAGTGTCTCTTCTTGAATTTTAATTTTTGTTAACACACTTAATTTTTTTTTCCTAAGGCACTCTCAATGCTTCACAAGATTTTTTTTTTCAATACTTATATGAACTGTCCTTAAGTATTGTTAAGAATCCAAGTCTAAGCACAGCAGATCCAAGGTCTTCAAGTCCCGACTTAACACCAAGTTCCAGTAGTTTAGGTCTCCCATCCCAAGTACGTACATTTGGTCAAATTAATACTATCTGTAAAATACATCAAGATTAATATTCAATTCACATAAAATTTTATCAAAATATTCCCTATGATCTTCTGGTTCATTAAAATTCATACATAGGGTATCACAATAGTCATTTTCACAAAACTGCAACCTAACCTTCTTCATACAATCTAAATGCAATGGGGGGACGGGGAGGGGGAGTGGGGGGGTCGCCGATTTAATGAAGAGGTCTTGCTGTGGATGTGCTGTGTCTTGCGACACTGCTTCTGACCCAGGGCAGTGGACAAGGTGCAGGGATGACCCGTCATCCAGGAGGTGCTCAGATAAGAGGGAGGGTGGAGGGGTGTGGAGTGCATTCAGGGATGGAATGGTGGAAATGATTTTATGCCTTTCCCTTTTTGGCTACCTCCCTTGTAAGGGGGAAAAAGCCTTGGTATATGTATGTATGTATGTCCACCTGCAGAATCAATTACCCTATATGGACCTGAGTACCTTGGTGAAAGTTTATTTTAGGGTGAATGTAGTTTGAGCATGACAAAATCTCCTATTTTTAATTCTAGTTTATGTGCTATTTTGTGTTGTTGCTTTTTCATTTCTTGTGAAAACTCCTGCATATGTTCCCTAACTCTTTGGTGAATACTTTAAAAAGCATTTATCCTATTTGAGATATAATCATCTATACTATACACGTGTTTCTGCTTTGCAGTCAAGATTTCATGTGGAAGAGTTTTGTCTTCCCCAAAAATGATTAAGTGAGGTGTTTCACCTGTTCCTATGTTAATTTGGTTATTCAGAGTACATTCAACACAAGGAATCTAAGTATCCCAAGTTATATTATGAGGACTTATCATACTTCTAAGACATGTAATAATTTTCATATTTAACCTCTCTACAACTCCACTACTTTGTGGATGATTCACTAAAATATTTACTCTCTTTATATTAAATAAACTACATAGTTTTTCCAAGATTTTGTTATTAAATTCAGTTCCATTATCTGAAACTAAGATTTTAGGTGTAGTGAAATTACAGATCATCATTTCATAGATTACTGATGCAATGGTTTCAGCTTTCTTATTTTGAATGGGTTGTAAAACACAAAATCTTGAAAAATAATCAATGGCAAAAAATATATATTTATATCCATTCTCAGACATAAGTAACTCCAGTGTATCTAAGTGAAATCTTTCCCAAATTTTCTGTGGAATGGGATAGGTAAACGTAGGACTAGGTTTTGTTGTATTTCCTTTCACCTTAACACATTTCAAATAATTTTCTATATAATCATATATATCTTCCTTCATATCTGGCCAAAAGTATTTAAGTTGAGCTTGTCTATAAGTTTTATCCTTCCCTGGATGTGAACTACAATCACTATCATGAAGTAACTTCATTATATCTTTTACAAGAGTTTTGTGGTATTACCAACTGATTTACTGGACATTTAGAAATATCTTTCCCATTTACAACTGCTTTTCTGTACAAAAGTCTATGGGTCAATTGAAATTCCTCTATCTTATACCCTTTTGGTAGTTTTGGAGAATTTCCTCATGGGTTCATCAAATACTTGGCTAATGAGTCACGTGTCTTATCATCCCTCTGTTCTCTTATTAGCATTTCCTCATCTAAGGTTACTAACTCATCTATACTACAAACAAAATTAATCAACCCTGTCATTGGTGGGCTAATGTTTCTAGAAAGTCCATCTGCCGCAGCATTCTTTCTACCCGGAATATATTCAAACTTAACTTCATAGCAGTGAAGTACCGCAAACTATCTAGCGTGTCTGCCCCTAAGATTCTTATGCTTAAATAAGTTCTGAATAGCTGTATGATCAGTCTACACTCTGACTGGATATCCCAGTATCATATCTCTAAAACTTTCTAATGAATATATCACTGCTAATGTTTCTCTTTCTGTTATAGAGTAGTTTCTCTCTGCGCTATTACAAAGTCTTGATGTGTAAGCTATTGGTTTCAAAGTTCCATTTCTCTCTTGCATAAGTATTCCTCCTAATTCTATGTCAGATGCATCAGTGCAAAGAGTGAATTCTTTATCATAGTCTGGAAATATTAAAATTGGAGAACTCGTGAGTTTATCTTTCACCTTGCCAAAAGCTTGCTGTTGTGCAGGTCCCGACATGAACTTTGAGTCCTTCCTTAACAAAGAACTTAATGGATTAGCAATTTCAGCATATCGTTGAATAAATTTTCTATAATATCCTGTCAATCCCAAGAAACTTCTAAATTTTTCTGCATTGTTTGGAACTGGAAATTCTTTACTGTTTCAACTTTTGAATTCACTGCACTAGATCCATGTCTGTCTATCTTTTGTCCCAAATAAAAAACACTGTCATGCAAGAACTTACATTTTTCAAGGTTCACTTTCAATCCTGCTTCAACTAGTCTTGAAAATATCAAATCTGATTTCTTAAAGTGCTCTACCGCTGTCTCGGAAACTACTAAAATATCATCTAGAAATACACTGGCAGTGTTTCCTAACAACCCATCTAGAACTGTATTCATTAATCTCATGTAATTTAATGGACTATTACATAACCCAAGTGGCATTCGTTTGAACTTATAGTGTCCCGTTGGAGTAGAAAATGCTGTGAACTCTCGTGAGTCTTCATGCAACTCTATTTACCAAAAAGTATATTTGATATCTATAGTGCTAAAATATCTATTCTCAGTTCCCAAACTTCTAAGAATGTCCCCTATTACTGATAATGGTAACCTGTCACGTATGGTGTGCTTATTCAATTCCCTATAATCAATTACTAGGCGCATAGTACCATCTGATTTTGGCACCAGAATCAAAGGAAATTTCCACGCACTTTTACTATGTTCAATAATATCCTGCGATAAAATTTCAGTGACCAGTTTATCTACTATTGCTAATTTAGAATGAGGAACTCTGTAGGGGGAATATAAATAGGCCAACTTCCTGGTTTTGATTTAATCTGATGTTTTAAAACAGTTGTTTTGCCTAAGGCGTCCCCCGGCAAAGCAATTGCTTTATTGTGCTTCACGAGCAAAGCAACTAAGCTTTCATCCAACTCAGGGCAATTAGTAGGTTCTAGTTGATTCTTGTATTTCTTTCCTAACTCTATTTCTTCCTGAACTGAACAGATTGATGAAATTGGAAATTCCACCTCCTCAGTACTCTCATTTAAAATCTTAATGGGTTTTGTACACACCTGAAAGCATCCTATTTGTGTACCTTTCCTTAAGACTATATTTTTATTCAAAGTTTTAATCATTATAATTTCTACCATGTTCTTATTTGACATATAAATCCCTTAGTCCAATTTTAAACCTTTTAAAATAATTAATTCTGGGATGGTTAAAATTTCAGAGTCTACATTGACCCCTTTCAACTGCACTGCGACCCTATTAATTACTCTGGAGTGTAACAATGTCGAGTTTATTACGCCACCATCCACAATTTACAAGCCTTCATTTGTAGTTGATGAAATAGTAATTTCTGGGATTTTTTGAACATCTGAGTTGGGTTCATTATATGTGGCTTTAATTTATGTTGGTCTGGACCGCTCGGCCTCGTTATCTAAAGTAAAAAAAAATCTTTCCTATCTATTTCTAGGGATTCTTTGATTCCTGTCACTGGTCTTAAGTCTTGTTGATTTAAAAATGGGATTAACTGTGATTTCACTAAGATCCCTAAGTCAGCAGGACATATGACCATGTTCTCTTTTCTCATAGTTGCAAATCGTATCAATAAATCTCCTGGAAAAGACAGATTCTTCTACAACTATCACTGGAATGTGCAAATGTTCATTTGTATATAAGATGACTTCTAGTTTAACCTTACCTAGTGTTTTTAACTGATTTCCAGTTACTCCTTGCAACGAGTAAAGGATTGGTTCCAAGATTTTCACTCCTGGTTTCAACTGGTTTAAAACTCTACTAGTTATAACATTAACTACAGATCCTGTATCAATAAATATATGAATAGGTTTATTGAACTTTCTACCAGCAATGACAGGTTCTACAGAAGTCCTTCTAATTGTAATTGTCAGTTACAACTATTTTCGATGTTGGATTTTTTTTTTTTTTTACCCTTCTATCACTCTTATCCTTAATACAATACTGTCTATTTGTATATACATGGGGAGTTCTGTAATATTGGTTTATTCTGTGTCCGGGGATTTTCCCACTTGTTTCGTGGTGCATACGAAAATTTCTACATTCATGTGTTGTCCTATCTTTTTATGATACATACAGAAAGGTGGGTTTCTACACTGATACTCATCATGACCCTCACATTTGCATTTCTTCAAATAGTTCCATAATAACAGTCTTGTGCTTTATGTCTCCAAGTATTACAATTGTAACATACAATTCTAGTATCCCTGGATGGACTTCTAACTTTCTGTCTACGTCCTAATTCTCTTTCCTTGTGCTCTCTTCCAGAGTTCCTAGTTTCTTTCTGTTGTCCCACTGTCATCACATATGGATTTATGATTCTGGTCTCACTGAACCCTTGAAAAAGATAATCTACCTCCCCTGAATTCATAGTTGACTTGAGATTTTTATACAGTTTTTCTGCCGTTAAACCATCAGAATTTTTGGTTAACAATCCAAATGTGATTAATCTTATTACCTGAGAAACTTTCATTTTGTCACTAGATCTTTCTATCCAATCTGAATCTTTCAAGATAATTCATGTCTTTTGACCATCTATCTAATATAGCTAAGTATTCTATGTCTGATTCACTTGTTCCAACTTCTTTGATCATTCTAACCAAAGACCTGATAGGATCCTGATCACACTTTGACATATAATTTTTAATGAAGATTTTTTTGTACTTTTCATACCTGTTGATATCTTTCATTTGCTGGAAATTTATGATAAACCTATCTCTACCTTTCTCAGGATCTACATCCTCCTTTTAATTTTCTATTTCCCTTTTTTCATCTGTTATATTTTTGCTTACAATTAATGTATCTATTAAGTTAAGGAACTTATTAACTTCCAAGGTGTTTTAATCACCAGTGAATTTAGGAATGTTTATATTTGAGGTATCAATCTCATGACGCAAGACTATGTTATTCATACCCTCAGTAAGTTGATTTGACTTGACTGCCTCTACAGTTAGTCTTCCTTACGTACTTCAGCCTTGTCGTTCATCAACCTCGTCGTTCCTCAGCCTCGTCGTTCGTCAGCCTCGTCGTTTATCATCCTCGTCAGTCCTTGTTCACTGTTGCTTGTAGTGGTTCGTCCCCTTGTTCACTGTTGCTTGCAGTGGTTCGTCCCCTCGCTCCTCGAAGCTCGCTGTACCTCGTTCACTCGTAGTTGTAGTTGCCCGTAGTGTGATTGGTGTACCCGTACACTCATAGACTCATCTTCCACTTTGTCTTGTAGTTTGCTGCATGCACCACTCTTGTATTCTCTTCGGAGGTTTGTGTTCGAATCCGACCGCTGCCACCACTGATAGCTCCACTGCCACTGACACTTTCAGTAATTCCTCAGTCACTTACGTTATTCATCTGTAGGCCCCATGCCACTCAGGTCAGGTCAACCGGGTAGCTGCTTCAGTTAGCGATATGGCGAGTGAATGTTACTGTGTTCAGCGCCGAAGAGGTACAATCCCTACTTAGTAGAATTGAAGCCTTGGAGGATGCTGTTAAGTGCCTTAAAGAGGAGAATCGAGTTCTCCGCTCGAAGGCCCATAATACGGAAGACAAAATTAGCGATGAGCATGGATGGAATACGGTGAAAAATAAGATGCGGAAAAGTGGAAAAAAGTCCTCACCAGCCCCACTGAAATGCAAAAACTCGTTTCAAGTGCTGGCGAATCTGCAGGAAGAAGAAACTAATGAAATCCAAGAGAAGAAGGAAAGGGCAGACGCTGGATCCCTGCCCACAGGTAAGATTTTGGTAGTAGGAGACAGTCAAGTGAGGTATTTAGACAGGGTCTTCTGCGACAAAGATAGGAAACATAGGACGCAGGTGTGTTTCCCCGGCGCGGGCATAGGAGATGTTAGAGATAGGATTGAAGAGTGTCCAGTAGGGGAAGGTAAGGACCCAGTAGTTTGTTAAGTGCCGGAGGAAATGATATAGGTAAGTTAGGGAGTGAGGAATTATTTGCGCGGTACCGGGATGCGCTAGACAAGATCATAAATAAAGGAGGTGTTCTTGTAGTATGTGGAATCCTTCCGAGGCGTAGAGTTGGAGGCATGTGGCATTCCAGGGCTATTGCAATGAATTGCAGGCTGGCAAAACATTGTAAGGCCAATGGATGGGCATTTGTCGACAACTTGGACCGCTTTTATGGTAAGAATCACCTATACACAAGGGACGGAGTGCACTTGTCTCCCAGAGGATTTCGGCTCCTTGCTGAATCCCTTGAGCGAGAAGTAAGCATCCTACATGTTTTTTTCGGGTAGATTACGTGGGAGTAGGGGGGAAAGTATCGGAATATGGTTTAGGCAATAGAAACAACTTAGAGGACTGTGTAAAATATCACCAAAGCAGGTGGAGGGAAGATAAACTTAAAGTTTACTATACAAATAGCAGGAGCATAATTAACAAAATTGATTTGCTGCGAGGTAAAGCATGCGTAGAAAATTTCGATATTATAGCTATTACTGAATCCTGGATCAACATGGCTGATAAACATTTCCTTCCGGAAATCGAAATAGAAGGATATAAGTTTTTTCATAAGGATAGGGTCGGCAGGAATGGGGGAGGTGTAGCACTTTTCGTTAACAATACATTAAACTGTATTATCAACAATTCGATTAAGGAAGAGGACTGTACGGAATCTATTTGGGTAGAGATTATAGGCAAGAATAAGAAAGTTATTATTGGCGTCTTGTATAGACCTCCTAACCTCAGCATTGAGCAGACTGATTCCCTGATTCATGAAATTCACAGAGCGTCCCAGTAGAAAAACGTTGTAATCATGGGAGATTTTAACTATAGAAACATTGACTGGGAAACTTTAATAGGAGATCATGAAGCGAAGAAATTCCTAGATGTGGTGCAGGATAATTTCCTAAAACAAGTGATTACCGATCCTACGAGGGGACAAAATACCCTGGACTTAATTCTTACAAATAATGAGCACCAAATTAGCAGCGTAATAGTGGGAGATAGTCTAGGCTTTAGCGATCATCAAGAAATAAGATTTAATGTTATTTGGGAAAAATTAAAAAGTACGAATAACGTTCAAGTACCAGACTTCAGGAAAGCAAACTTTGACAATATAAAAACCTATTTGAAATTGAATACGAAAAGCCAGGCGGACGTTTCAGACATTCTCGATTCTCGTTGCGGGGCTGGTAGTCAGGTCTGGGTCACGGAGGGTAATATGCATACCTTAGGTCAGGTCATTTGGGGGCGAGGGCCCAACAGTCAGGTCAGCAATTTAGAAGAAATGTATAACAATCTAACTGATCTAATTATTAATGCACAAAACACATTTATCCCCCTAAAGTCAATACGGAAAAATAGTAATACTCCCAAATGGATGACGGACAGATTGAAACATGAGATCGGAATGAAAAGAGGACTTTACGTAAAAATAAAAAACGGGGAATCGCACCTTAGATCAAAATATAACGAAATGGCAAAGCTGGTTAAAAGGAATACACGTTCAGCAAAACGTAATTATGAAATCAAGGTTGCCAGTCAAGCAAAATCCAACCCAAAGGGTTTCTTTCACCTCTATAGAACAAAAAATAAAGAAAGAATAGGACCAATTAAAAACGATGAAAATGTCATGATAGAATCGGAAGAAAAAATGAGTGAGGAGTTTAACAATTATTTTCTATCGGTGTTTACTAATGAGAGGTTAGATAAAGTACCTGACTGCGATCCGATTTTCAGAGGGGATGAAGAAAGTAGTCTAACTAATATCAGCATTAGTAAAGAAGAAGTAGTCAAGCAGATTGACAGACTTAAAGCTACAAAATCACCGGATCCAGACGAAATTTTTCCAAGAATGCTTAAAGAGTGTAAATTTGAAATCTGCGACCAGTTAACTGAAATATTCAATAAATCTGTAGACACTGGTTCTGTTCCAACTGCTTGGAGGCAGGCAACCGTTGTTCCTGTTTTTAAGAAGGGAGATAGATCGTCTATATACAACTACAGGCCAATCAGTTTGACATCGATTATAGGAAAAATGCTTGAATCAATAATAGTAAATAGACTCAGAGAACACATCGAAGGGCATAATTTAATTCGTGATTCACAGCATGGTTTCTCCAAGGGTAAGTCATGTGTGACTAATCTTCTATCCTTTTACACTAAAGTATATAAGGCGTCAGATAACAATGAAAATTACGATGTTATTTACCTTGACTTTAGCAAAGCCTTCGAAAAAGTGCCGCACCAGAGACTACTAAATAAAATCAAAGCCCATGGCATAGGAGGAAGAGTGTTAGAATGGATTAGAGCTTGGATTAGTAACAAAAAACAGCGGGTCACCGTAAATGGAATGAAATCTAGGTGGGCCAATGTTACTAGCGGGGTCCCCCAGGGCTCGGTTTTGGGTCCCTTGTTGTTCATTATGTATATAAACGACTTAGACGATGGGTTAAATAGTTATGTTAGTAAGTTTGCGGACGACACTAAAATTAGGTCAGGAGACGACGCAGAGATTCTGCAGGATGATCTTAATAAACTGTTAACATGGTCGGTGAAATGGCAAATGAACTTCAATATCTCTAAGTGTAGCGTGTTAAACGTAGGGCTACACAACCCCAAAAATAGATACAATTTAGATAACACGTTTTTAGACAAATCTGAGTGCGAGGGGGACTTGGGAGTTCTGGTGAGTCCGGACCTTAAAACCAGGAAGCAGTGCATTAGCGCCAGAAATAAAGCTAACAGTGCATTAGGCTTCATTGCTAGGACGGTAACGAATAGAAGTGCAGAGGTAATTATTAAACTCTATCTATCGATAGTTAGACCCATCCTTGACTATGCGGTACAGTTTTGGTCTCCGTCCTACAGAGTGGACATAAATTCACTAGAATCAGTACAGAGAAGAATGACCAAAATGATCCAAGGACTCGGAAATTTGCTTTACGAAGAGAGGCTTAGGCACCTAAACTTACACTCTCTGGAAAGACGCAGAGTGCGGGGTGATCTAATAGAAGTGTTCAAGTGGATCAAAGGCTATAACAAGTGTGATGCAAACAAGGCCATCATAATAAAAGAACAGGGCAGGACTCGCAGTAATGGGTATAAACTGGACAAATTTAGATTTAAGAAGGAAATAGGCAAGAATTGGTTGGTCGATGAATGGAATAAACTTAGTAACCATGTAGTAAGCGCTGAAACTATCAGTTGTTTTAAAAAAACGATTAGACAACTTTATGGATGGGGATGACAGGTGGTGATGGATACGGAGCTGCCTAGTGTAGGCCTTATGGTCTTTTGCAGTCTCCTTTATTCTTATGTTCTTATGTTCTTATGTATGTTTCCACCAAATCTTCTGTAACAAGTTAGGAAAATTTCTTGATGGGATGAATCAAAACGGAGATATATTTTTTCTTCTTTTCTTCCATTTAATTACACTTGGTTATTCAAACTACACCAAGGGACTCCCAATTGGGATCCTTGTACACCCATCAAGCCAAGTCTGCTTTGACGTCACTATTTAATTCATCCTATAACTTTGAACGTTACAAATAAGTGCCACTCTTTAAGGGCGTGACTGTACCTCTGTGCACTAATAATTTCTCTCCTCCTCCACCCTTTTCTCTAATCAGAAAGACTTATACTGTCTCAAGCAATACTGTTTATCCAAGCACTTCTGTCACAAGCGGAACGTGACTTAATGTTTACATTTCGTCATATCAGCGCTTCTACCGATACCCTAGTCTATATCTATAAACATCAGACGGCAAGCGAGAATATGCAACTCTAGAACTTCCTCTAGGCCATTGTTTCAAAACATCCAGGTTATAAAATGAATACCTTTTCACCTACCCCTCTATCTACCTAAATGTCTACCTCAATCTATCGGCCTCTTACAATTAAGATTAATGCTCAACTCACACATGATACTATAAATATATTCCCTATATTCCTCTGGACTCAATGATTTATTTACTTCAATAATACACTGAGTATCTTTAATCTCGGTGTTACATTATCCTCATCAACAAATAATATCCTAGTTTTCTTGATATCATCCAAGTGTCTAAGAGTGTCTAATTGACACTTCCCTAGTTTCTAATTGTAAGATATTGTATTTATTTCCACCTGCAAAATCAATTATCTTATATGGACCTGAGTACCTCGGTGAAAGTTTACTATGGAGTGTATGTAATTTTGTAAATCGATTTTATGTGCTATTTTGTGTTGTTGCTTTTTCTTATCTTGTGTATACTCTTTCATGTCTTCCCTAACTCTTTGATG
>NC_134779.1:5696936-5699436 GCF_046742065.1 Oratosquilla oratoria | reverse complement strand
TTTTGCCTAAATGGCACACTGTAATTTCCTTATCGAGTACCAAGCGCTTCATTAGCAATCCATTACATCATCATGTCTATATTCACATCTCGAAGCCAATCGCCTCCCTTACTCCAGACTGATGGTGTCTGGAGCTGTAAGCCGTGGCCGTTACATTTCCTGCCTCGGTCTAGACTGACGGAATCTGTCGCTTTACTGTAGGGTGTCACCGTTACACTTCAACCTCGCCTTGGTTTCCACGAAAGAACCGGGTCTCTAACCAACGGCTGGCAGTGATTGTCTTTCTTTTTTTGTTACCCTGTAATACCTATTGAACTTTTGTTCAGGCTGCCTGTACTATATTAAACTAATGTTGCATAATATCAACACCTTCCTTCGTATCTCATCCATTGTTTAAGACTATAAAAACCAGCCTAATATGTAGATCCTCTTTAAAATCTTAAGCCCACAAAAATCCCGAGGAATGCTTCTTACATTATGATGGGACTAAGATAGACTGGCAGAACATTTCCACGAGACCAAATAATTTCTGATATTTCTGTTCAATTTTTGTATTGTATCACACTGAATCATGATAGTTCGAGTGCAGTGTAGTTGGTTCCAAACGTGCTGCTTATTCAAGGTACGTTTTGCTGAGTACAATTATTGGCCCACCACAGGCAGTGGCAGGTGATGCGCATCATACCCGGCATCATATTTGGGTAAACCAGTTTGTCGATTCGGTTAAAGTTATCATTCTCGTACTTTGCAGCTCGAAGCAAACCAGCCCCACTTGAAATACAATTGGTATTGTAGCCAATCGTTTAACAATCATCATTGAGCTATGAGTGATTATCGTTGAGCGATAATCGCACCGACCAAAACGTACCTTAAGACTGTTTTGATGTCCTGTCCACAATAGTCAATTATATGTTTCGTGAAGGCTTGGTGGTTCAATTGTAGAATTTCCCCCACCGTGCGAGCGCTTTCGGAGGGGGCCCAGGGTGCACCGTCGTCGCTCTGCAACGTCACTCGGGCACGCCGTCGATCAGGTCATGGAAACGTTTTTTAATTACCTACCCTAAACTAACCTTACCTTACCTTACCTACCCTAACTTAACCTATCCTAACCCAACCTACCATACATTACCCTAACCTTACCCTAACCTAACCTACCATAACATTACCCTAACCTACCATAACCTTACCCTAACCTTACCCTAATCTACCCTAACCTAACCTACCCTAACCTACCCTAACCTACCCTAACCTACCCTAACCTACCCTAACCTAACCTAACTTAACCTAACCAAACCTAACCTAACCTAACCTAACTTATCCTAATCTAATCTACCCTAACCTAACCTACTCTAATCTAACCTACCCTACCCTAACCTAGCCTACCCTACCCTACCCTACCCTAGCCTAACCTCCCCTACCCTAACCTAACCTAACCTAACCTAACCTAACCATTAGTACTCCCAAACCGTAAACTGAGTAATAGAAAAACGTTACCATAACCTGAGTGACGGCGCGGAGCGACGGCGAAGCGCTTTGCACCTTTGTTGATCAGTATGTGTGTATGTGTGTGTTGGGGGGGGTGGTTCTACAATTGGCCCAGCTTAGTTTAGTACTGCTATATTACTATTCTAGAGTAATGTCCTTTAAATAATTTCCTTTGACTCAATATTTCATAGTTCACCAATCTGACCTTAATCCATATTGATGATCGGTAACCTTGCCCAAAGTCAAGCTATTACAGATATGATACACCCGAGGACGACGAAAGTGAAGGGAGGGAGTGGGGGACGGGGGAGGGAGAGGGAAGGGAGGATGGGAGGGAAGGGAGAGGGAGACGGGGAGGAAAGGGATGGGTGGGAGGGGAGTGAACGGGGAGACGTGTGATTAGTGATAAAAAAAATTACACTGCCAAAGTTGCTCAGATATTAATATTGAGTATATAAAAACACATGTAAGTACTTGATTCAATCCCTCCACATATGTGTACCTATCTTTAGACACTATGAAAATAATCATAAGTAATTGGCTTTGCCAGATGCTGCAACAAGTGTAGATGCTGTATATGGGCCAATATGGCAACCCTACAAAATCTAATTAAGCATGAAGCTATTTGCCAATATATTGTGTCTACACACACCAGCAATGTCATCAACCTGAAAACAAACAAACATTGATCAGTCTATGTGCCTTCATACAATATAGCCATGTGCTGTACATGTGTTTGATGAACTACTATAAATGGTTTCCTCCATGTATATCCATCCTAGTCCTCTAAAATCCAGTCTAGTTTTGGCACAATCTTCAGGGATTGAACACTACAAATTTTCCTTGCATCACTCTATGTCATGTGGCTCCTGCCACTCCTCCTCAGACTCCTCTATATCAGATGAAATCATGACTCTAGGGCCGGGGCTGAGCAGATCATCAATTGAGTCCTCAGAATCTGCTTCAGAATGGTCCGAGTCGTCCGACCCAAGCTGGAAAGTGGGGATGCTGCTTA
>NC_134779.1:5691936-5694436 GCF_046742065.1 Oratosquilla oratoria | reverse complement strand
TGCTATCAAACACCATTTAGAAAGCAACTGTATGATACGAGGGTCGTTCCAAAAGTAATGCCTCCTATTTTCTAACTCAAAAAGTTGAAGAGCTACGAAGACGGGAGTGGTACCATTAAAACGAGAGACCTTTTGTGCTTCAGATTTTTTTTTTTTTTTATGTAGTCAACATCATTCTCAATGCACTTTTGCCAGTGATGAACGAGAGCCTTGATGCCTCGGTCGTAAAAGTCAGCGCCTGCCGAGGTGGTCCATTTCTTCACGGCTGCGATTACGGCGTTGCTATCGGGGAAACGCTGCCCACGTAATGCGTCCTTCAGAGGTCCGAACAAGTGGAAGTCTGACGGTGCCAGGTCGGGACTATACGGTGGGTGAGACAGCACCGTCCCGCCGAACATTGTCACACATGCCGTGGTCTTCAAACTTGTGTGTGGCCTGGCGTTGTCGTGTTGCAAACGGAATGTTTCCCTTTTCTCTGGCCCATATCAAACTCTACACGCATGTCATTCACCGTTATCCGCCGATCAGCGCGGAAGAGTTGATCGAGGCGCAATTTGTTTTCCGGGGTGGTGGCTGTGCATGGGCGTCCGGAGCGCACTTTGTCACTGTCGCCACTGAAATCTGCATGGAGGAATTCAATGACGCATCTGCTTCTGACACACGTCCATGACAGTGATTGCTTTCTTAGAGTGTCACACCATCAATATCTGCAACAGAGAGATGAAACTTTCAGGTCATGAGTGCACAAGTTCAGTCATCATAGCAATGCAATTTGCAATCCCCTCGAATCCCTTCGGGCGGAATGAAAAAAATAGGAGGCATTACTTTTGGAACGACTCTCGTAAACGATAGTCAGTATGGATTCAGACGAAAATGTTCTTGCGTGACTAACTTACTCGAATTCTACAACACAGTCATTTCGAATTATGACAAAAGAAACAATATAGATTTAATATATTTAGACTTTGCAAAAGCTTTTGATACCGTCTACAACGAAAGGCTACTTATTAAATTAGCTTCACACGGAGTAAGTGGTAGCCTATTAACTTGGATTAAGTTAGACTAGAGGCTGGTTGAATGATCGAAAACAGAGTTGTTTTAAATGGCAAAACTTCTAAATGCAAAAACGTTACGAGTGGAGTTCCTTAGGATTCCGTTCTTGGGCCACTTCTATTCGTAGTATATATAAATGATATAGACCATGGACTAACATCTATTGTCTCCAAATTTGCTGACGATACAAAATTTTGCGGAATGGCAAATGATCACTTAAATCAGTTAGATATTCAAGAAGATTAAGATAAATTACAGCAATAGTATGAAAAGTGGCTAATGAAATTTAATACAAGCAAATGTAAGGTTATGCACATATGTAAAAATAACAGTAAGTATGATTACAAGTTATTTGGATATTCGTTAACAAAATAGGATAGTGAAAAGGATCTCGGGGTAATTATCCGTAACGATCTCATATCATCTAAGCAGTGTATTTCATCCTCTGAGAAAGCAAATAAAATTCTAGGGCTGATTACACGATCCTTTGACTACAAAAGTCCATCTCTCATTATCGTTAGTTCGTTCACATTTGGAATATGCTGTTTCTGTATGGTCACCGAATCTCATTAAAGACAGTGACATATTGAAAAAAGTACAACGGCGAGCCACAAAACTGATTCCAAATATCAAAAATAAATCATACGAAAATCGACTAAAACATATGAATCTGTTTTCTTTAAAAAAGCGTAGACTCAGAGGTGACTTGATACAGGTCTTTAAGATTCTAAAGGGAACTGACAACATCAAAAGTGACAAAATCTTTACACTGAATTAGAATCCGACAAGAAATAATGGTTTCAAACTCTCAGGAAATAAATTTAATTTGGAAATGGGTAAAACAACCTCGCCAACCGTGTAGTTAATGAATGGAATAGACTTCCTGCAAATGCAGTGCAATGTAGTTCAGTTCGAATGCTTTAAGATTTGTTTAGATAAACATCTAAGCAAGATGCTGTAATGACTGCCATTTATTTTATATTATTTGTATGTTTGTTTTTTATTTGCTTGATTTTCATTTATTATTATTTATCTGTCAATTTGTTATTATTTACTATTTGTCTGCTTGTTTATTATCTAACTAGACATATTCATTTATCTATTCTATTTATTACATATATATATATATACAGTATATATATACATATATATATATACATATATATAAATATATATATTGTTACCATAGTCACCCCTGGTGTTTATTACGTTCTCTAATTTTGTAGGCTGACCATTATTCCTGATGTGTTTACATTCATGGACGTAGATCCACATGCTGAAATCTAAGTATTCAAAAATTTAATATGTCTGAAAAATATGTTTATTCCTGTGAGATTATGATGCTCTAGTGATGTAAGAATTCATAGAAATATTTATTGTAATTGCTTTTGGTGTATGATCAATGTATGATTTATATTTTACACTACTGACTATATCGCGGGGAGAG
>NC_134779.1:5661936-5681936 GCF_046742065.1 Oratosquilla oratoria | reverse complement strand
TTATTATTATTATTATTATTATTATTATTATTATTATTATTATTATTATTATTATTATTATTATTATTATTATTATTATTATTATTATTATTATTATTATTATTATTATTATTATTATTATTATTATTATTATTATCATTATCATTATCATTATTATTATTATTATTATTATTATTATTATTATTATTATTATTATTATTATTATTATTATTATTATTATTATTATTATTATTTTTATTATTATTATCATCATCATCATCATCATCATCATCATCATCATCATCATCATCATCATCATCATCATCATTGTTGTTGTTGTTGTTGTTGTTGTTGTTGTGTGTTGTTGTTGTTGTTGTTGTTGTTGTTGTTGTTGTTGTAGTTGTTGTTGTTGTTGTTGCTGTTGTTGTGGTGGTTGTTATTATTATTATTTTTATTATTATTATTATTATTATTATTATTATTATTATTATTATTATTATTATTATTATTAATTATTATTATTATTATTATTATTATTATTATTATTATTATTATTATTATTATTATTATTATTATTATTATTATTATTATTATTATTATTATTATTGTTATTGATATTATTATTATTATTATTATTATTATTATTGTTGTTGTTGTTGTTGTTGTTTTGTTGTTGTTGTTGTTGTTGTTGTTGTTGTTGTTGTTGTTGTTGTTGTTGTTGTTGTTGTTGTTGTTGTTGTTGTTGTTGTTGTTGTTGTTGTTGTTGTTAACATTATTACAACAGGATACTTGCCTTCTCTCCAGGAAACCTCTTTACCTCTCCTCCAATGCAATTTATCCAAAGGCCTAATAGAGGCAATTACCCATCTATTACGAGCATATGTAAATTCATCTCCCTTCGCCCCGATGGTATTCTTAACGCTAGCTATTCTTCCACAACTTACATGTCAGAGGACCCACAGAAAATCTAAGTACTCTGAGAATGTCCAGCCATTACAACGGAGGATGGAAAAGTGGGAAAAGGGAGAAGTGGAGCAAATGTGGAAGCAGAGGACATCCAAGAATCAACAAAGGATTACAAAGGATTACAAAGGCAAAGCATGCCGACAGGAGACCTTTTGATCCATATCTAGGTCGGATGCAAAAAAAAAAATCATATTAATAATAAATTAAAACTATAACAATGTAAATAACCATTAAAATACATAAATAAATGCATTGGTATAGTTGAATAACAAACAAACAGGTAAATGATAATAAATTGACATATAACTAATAATAATAAATGTTATTAATAATTATAACATAAATTATAATAATTATAGCATCTTACTTAGGTATTATTATCTAAATGATTCTTAAAGCTTCGAACTGAACTACATTGCACTACCTGTGCAGGAAGTTTATTCCATTCATTATTAAACGGTTGACAAAGTTGTTTCTACCTACTTCCAAATTGAATCTATTTCCGGACAGTTTTGAGACCATGTTGTTGTCTGATTCTCATTCATGTGTAGAAAATTTGGTCACTTTTGATGTTGTCAATTCCCTTTAAAATCTTAAAGACCTGTATCAAGTCACCTCTGAGTCTAACGCTTTTTTTAGGGAAAACAGATTCATGTGCTTAAGTCGATTTTCGTATGATTTATTTTTGATATTTGGAATCAGTTTTGTGGCTCGCCGTTGTACTTTTTCCCAGTCTGTCAATGTCTTTAATGAGATTCGGTGACCATACGGAAACATATTCCAAATGTGGACGAACTAACGACATCAACAGGAAGAAAAATCCAGAAGACAAAGCCAGAAGTTTTACAAAGGATTACAAAGGCGGAGCATGCCGATAGGAGACCTTTTGATCCATATCTAGGTCGGATTCGAAAAAAAGAATCATATTAATAATAAAACAATAAATAAAAACTATAATAATGTAAATAACAAATAAAATACATAAATAAATGCATAAGTATAGTTAAATAATAAACAGGTAAATAGTAAATGATAATAAATTGACATATAACTAGTAATAAATGAAAATCAGACAGACAAATGATAACAAAACAAAAACAAATAATACAAGCTAAATTATAATCATTACAGCATCTTACTTAGGTATTTATCTAAATGATTCTTAAAGATTCGAACTGAACTACATTGCACTACTTGTGCAGGAAGTTTATTCCATTCATTAACTACACGGTTGGCAAAGTTGTTTTTACCCATTTCCAAATTGAATCTATTTCCGAACAGTTTGAGACCATTGTTTCTTGTCTAATTCTCATTCAGTGTGAAATTTTTGTCACTTTTGATGTTGTCAATTCCCTTTAAAATTATAAAGACCTGTATCAAGTCACCTCTGAGTCTACGCTTTTTTAGGGAAAACAGATTCATGTGTTTTAGTCGATTTTCATATGATTTATTTTTGATATTTGGAATCAGTTTTGTGGTTCGCCGTTGTACTTTTTCCAGTCTGTCAATGTCTTTAATGAGATTCAGTGACCATACGGAAACAGCATATTCCAAATGTAGACGACCTAACCATATAGCTTGTTAATGAGTGATGGACTTTTGAAATCGAAAGATCGCGCAATCAGTCCCAGAATCTTATTTGCTTTCTCAGAGGCTGAAATACACTGCTTGGATGATTTGAGGTCACTGATAATTATTCCGAGATCCTTTTCACTCCAGTTTTGTTAACGAATTTCCAAATAACTTGTAATTATACTTACTGTTATTTTTACCTATGTGCATTACCTTGCATTTACTTGTGTTAAATTACATTAGCCACTTTTCAGACCATTGCTGTAATTATCTAAATCTTCTTGAATATATAATTAGTTTAAGTGATAATTTGCCATTCTGCACAGTTTTGTATCATCATTTACATATACTATGAATAGAAGTGGCCCAAGAACGAAACCCTGAGGAACTCCACTTGTAACATTTTTCCATCTAAAAGTGTTTCCATTTAAAACAACTCTTTGTTTTCGACCATTCAACCAATTACTAGTCCAACCTAATAGGCTACCACTTATTCCATGCAAAGCTAATTTAGTAAGTAGTCTTTCGTGTGGGACGGTATCAAAAGCTTTTGCAAAGTCTAGATATATTAAATCTATATTGTTTCTTTTGTCATAATTCGAGATAACTGTGTTGTAGAATTCGAGTAAGTTAGTCACGCAAGAACGTTTCCGTCTGAAACCATGCTGGCTATCATTTATCAAACGGTTACTTTCTAAATGATGTTCGATAGCATCTCTGATGATAGTTTCCATGATTTTTCCTACGATCGAAGTCAAACTTATAGGCCTATAGTTATTTGGTTTCTTTTTTGTCACCTTTTTTGAATATGGGAATAACGTTAACTAGCTTCCATTCTCTTGGGACATCTGCTGATATGATGGATTTCTTGAAAATAATTTCTAATGGAACAACAATCTCATTTTTCATTTCCTTTAAGATTCTTGGATGCCAACCGTCAGGCCCTGGTGTTTTATTAACTTTGAGTTTGTCTATACACCTTTTAATTTTTTCTTTTGTTATATTTACCGTAGTGAGTAAGTTTACCCCAGACTTTTCACAGGTTTCAGTTTGGAATTCACTTTGAGGTATTTCGTTTACGAATACCGAGCTAAAATAATTGTTTAAGATATTACACATTCCTTCATTTGAATATTCAAGTTGACCGTCAGCAGATAATAGTGGACCAATGTGATTCCTAACAACCTTTTTATCTCTAATGTAACTATAGAATTCTTTGGAATTCTCTTTGGATTTATCAGCGATGTTCATTTCGTATTGTCGTTTTCTTTTTCTTGATGTATTTCTTAAATCTCTCTGTATTGATACATAACTTTCATAGTCATTAGATGCACACGAGCACTTATATTTCTTATAAGCCTGTCTCTTTTTAGCAATACTTTTTTCAGTTTCTTTGTCGAGCCACTTTGGGCGAGCCTGATTTGGGGGACGTCTGTCCTTAAAAGGAATGTAAGTTTGAATCATCTTAGTGAGCGTATTTTGAAATATTTCCCACATCTGATCTACAGGTCTTTCGTTTAATTTTGCCTCCCAATCTGTAAGCTGAAGCTACTGACGTAGTCTTGTGAACTGAGCTTTACTGAAATCGGGTATTTTAGAAACACAAGTATCTATTCTAAAATTGTTTAGGAGTTTGAATCTAACTAAGTTGTGATTGCTATTTGCAACAGGTTCACCGACTTCTACATCAGTTACCATGCTTTCGCGGCTAGTGATCAAAGGATCGAGTAAGTTTCCATATCTTGTGGGCTCTTTTACATGCTGAATTAAGTAATTGTCACCAAGAAAATTAATCAAGCGACTACCTATATGGCCATGTTCAAGGGTCATCCAATCAATGTCAGTAAAATTGAAATCACCCATTATCAATAAATCCCGGTTGCAGAAACTAGACAGTTCTTGCAGACAAGATGAGGTAGGGAAAGGTTGCGGCTGCCATGAGGTCGCTCGCAGGGGGGAATAAAGATCCTGTAGTTCTACACCTAAACGAGGAAACGCTAAAGATCCTGTAAGAAAAACATCCAAAAGCAAGACCAGCAAACCTGGACTCTAAATTCGATGGCGAATAACTCCCACCCTATGAGGTAGTCTCTGACAGCATCACAAGAGAAAGGATCTGGAACCTTGCTCTACACACCCAGGGAGCGGCGGGACCATCGGGCTTAGATGCGTCTGGATGGAAATGTCTCCTTAGCACCAGCCTATTTGGAACGGCAGCGGGGGGGGGCTGCAGGAGGCCATCGCTGGTTTGGCGAAGAAACTGGCAACTGAGGACTGTCAGCACCTGGAGGTATTCACAGCGTGCAGACTTATCCCACTGGATAAGAAACCTGGATGTCGTCCGATTGGTATAGGTGAGGTGTTGAGAAGGATCACAGGAAAAGCTATTATGGAAGTCGCGAAGGACGAGGTGCGAGAAGCGGCTGGCAACCTGCAGATGTGCGAGGGGCAACAGGCGGGTTCCTAAGAGGCAGTCCATGCCATGAGAAAGATATTTGAGGAACCACACTGCGAAACAATCCTATTAGTTCATGGATCGAACGCATTCAACAACTTAAATAGGGAGGCTACTATACACAACATCAAAATTAAATGCCCAATATTGGTTAGGTATGTGGAGAACCTGCAAACCTGTTTCTTACCAACAGGATTGAGAAAAAAGAAACGAAAGTGGAGATAATCAAATCCGCGGAAGGAACCACTCAGGGAGACGTGGTGGCCATGACAATGTACGCACTCGGTCTTATGCACCGGCAGCAGAAATTGCAATATGAGGACACCAGGGTCAAACAAGTAGCATATGCAGATGATCACACGGGGGGCAGGAAAAGTAGCTGACTTAAAAAAGTGGTGGGATCTGGTATTGGTACACAGCCCGGGATTGGATTACATTTCAAATGCAAAGAAGTCTGTCCTCATAGTGAATCCAGAGTACGTTGACAATACCAAAATCCTCTTTGAGAACAGTGAAGGTAATAAAAGAGGGGGAAAGACATCTCGGTGCAGTGATCGGCTCAGAATTCTTTAAAAAGCAATATGTTATAAAAGAAAGTTAACGAATGAGTGGCGGATATTAGGCTGTTATGCTTCTAGTCAACTTTGCAAAGACCGAACCACAGGCAGTATATGCCACATTCATATATGGTGTGAAACATAAGTGGAACTATATATCAAGGACGGTACCGAACATCACCGACCTACTAAGACCCCTTGAAGAAACCATCAGAAACGAACTAACACCGGCCATCACCAACGGATGGACAATAAACGAAGAAGAAAGAAAACTCATTGAACTTCCACCTAGAATGGGATGGCTAGGCACCTCCAACCCGCTAAACTTTGCCGCCATAGAACACCAAAACTCCATGAAACTCACGTTCTCATTGACAAACAACATCGTGTCACAAGATCAACGGAAGGAGAATAACATGGAGAAAATCAGAGAAATTAGAAGAAACATTTCAAAGGGAAAGGAAGAGAGGCAGAAGGAGGAACTTCAAGCACTTCTAGCTCGGATGTCGAATTGTATAAAAAGAAAAAGAAAAATGGCGGAGGAAGTTAGGGCATCCAATTGGCTGACAGAGAGAATATATGGATGCCATTGCCCTGAGGTATGGATGGCCATTGGGAGGGCTGCCTAACAGATGTTCCTGTGGTATACAGTTTACTCCAGACCATGCGATGATATGCAAGCAGGGTGGATTCATTTGCATGCGACATGATGAGGTAAGAGACACTGCTCAAATGTTTCAGGAGGTGTGCAAGAATGTGACTATTGAACCAACATTACTCCCACTAGGAGGGAAGGACTTCAGGTACCGCACGTCCAACACATCAGATGAAGCAAGAGTGGATATCAGTGCAAGAGGTTTTTGGACACGGGGGACAATTGGCTTTCTTTGACATGCGAATGTTTGATCCGATGGCCCCCCGTTACAGCAACCTAACCACTGAGGCATCCCACTCCCAGAACGAGTATGAGAAGATAAGGATGTACGAGGAGCGCATACAGAATGTAGACCAGGGCTCATTCACTCCTATATCTTTTACGACTTCAGGTGGGATGGGTCCTAGAGCAAAGGCATTCTACGCTCGGCTGGCAGAGGTGATGGCTGAAAAGCAACAACAACCAAATTGCAGCATTATTCATAGATGAGATGTAGACTGTCATTCTCACTCCTAAGATCGGCCCTCCTATGCCTGAGAGGTACCAGGTCCCCACCGCCCAAATCAACACATATACAAAACCTGGATTTTGAGCAGACGGTGCTTGACAGTAGGATAAATTAACTTTTGTATTAGGCATTATTAATAAATAAATAAAAAATGAATAAATAAATAAAAGGATCGTCGACCACAGTCATTGGCGAGAGAGGGGCCAATGAACTCTGTCTATGGGAGACAGATACTGCTGCTTCCACCACAGCTCCACGAGGATGGAGGTCGTATTTACATGTAGTAGTAGTAGTAGTAGTAGTATTAGTAGTAGTAGTAGTAGTAGTAGTAGTAGTAGTAGTAGTAGTAGAAACGAAGAGGAAAGAAAACTTATGGAGCTTCCACCTAGAATGGGAGGGCTAGGTATCTCCAACCCGCTAAACCTTGCCGACACAGAACACCAAAACTCCATGAAACTCACGTCCTCATTGACAAACAACATCGTGTCACAAGATCAACGGAAGGAGACTATCATGGAGGAGATCAGAGAAATTAAAAGAAACATTTCAAAGGGAAGGGAGGAGAGGCAGAAGGAGGAACTTCAAGCACTTCTAGCTCGGCTATCGAATTATATAAAAAGAAAGATAACAATGGCGCAGGAAGTTGGGGCGTCCAATTAGCTGACAGCACTACCAATCAGGGCAAAGGGATTCACCTTAAACAAAAGAGAATTCACGGATGCCACTGCCCTGAGGTATGGATGGCCATTGGGAGGGCTGCCTAAACAGATGTTCCTGTGGTGTACAATTTACTCCAGACCATGCGATGATATGCAAGCAGGGTGGATTCATTTGCATGCGACACGATGAGGTAAGAGATCTCACTGCCCAAATGCTTCAGGAGGTGTGCAAGTATGTGACTATCGAACCAACATTACTCCCACTAGGAGGGGAGAACTTCAGATACCGCATGTCCAACACATCAGATGAAGCAAGAGTGGATGTCAGTGCAAGAGGTTTCTGGACACGGGGACAATTGGCTTTCTTTGACATACGAATATTTGATCCGATGGCCCCCCGTTACAGCAACCTAACTATTGAGGCATCCCATTCCCGGAACGAGTATGAGAAGATCAGGATGTACGAAGAGCGCATACAGAATGTAGACCAGGACTCATTCACTCTTATAACCTTTATGACTTCAGGTGAGATGGGTCCTAGAGCAAAGGCATTCTACGCTCGGCTGGCTGAGGTAATGGCTGAAAAGAAACAACAACCAAAAAGCTGCATTGTTTCATGGATGAGATGTAGACTCATTCCCACTCCTAAGATCAGCACTCCTATGCCTGAGAGGTACCAGATCCCCACCGCCCAAATCAACACATATACAAAACCTAGATTTTGAGCAGAAGGTGGTTGACAGTAGGATAAATGAACTTCTGTACTAGACATTATTAAAAACAAATAAATAAATAATTGGATAAATAAAAGGGTCGTCGACCACAGTCATTGGCGGGAGAGGGGCCAATGAACTGTGTCTGGGGAAGACAGACCCTGCTGCTTCCACCACACAGTTCCACTAGGATGGAGGTCGTATTAAAAAAAAAAAAAAAAATAGTAGTAGTAGTAGTAGTAGTAGTAGTAGTAGTAGTAGTAGTAGTAGTAGTAGTAGTAGTAGTAGTAGTAGTAGTAGTAGTAGTAGTAGTAGTAGTAGTAGTAGTGGTGGTGTCGTGCGGAGAGGACGTGCTCTCTCTCTCTCTCTCTCTCACGATGATAGTATATTTATGGTGGTGGGGAGTGTTAGAAATGAACGAAACTGGTATAGAGTGTTGACGTCGACCGAATCTAGGCCTCATGTGAAAGTGAAAAGTGTAGGTGCTCTGAAAGTACAATGTAAGTAATGAAAATTTTAAAATGCAGTGAACGGACGAGAACAGTACCAGAGATGCCAACAGGCCAGAGGTGATAATGTCAGGTGCACTAGTAAGGTCAGGAGCATGGGTAAACCCCCCCCCCTATCCCCTGAGAGTGACCGCCTCGAAGCACGAAGATAAGCCACTTGGGTGTGTGAGCATAACAGTGTGTCTGATATTCGTCACATTACTCCCACTAGGAGGGGAAAACTTCAGATACCGCACGTCCAATACATCAGATGAAGCAAGAGTGGATGTCAGCGCAAGAGGTTTCTGGACACGAAGACTATTGGTAAAAAAGTAGTAGTAGTAGTAGTAGTAGTAGTAGTATTAGTAGTAGTAGTAGTAGTAGTAGTAGTAGTAGTAATAGTAGTAGTAGTGGTGGTGGTAGTAGTAGTAGTAGTAGTAGTAGTAGTAGTAGTAGTAGTAGTAGTAGTAGTAGTAGTAGTAGTAGTAGTAGTAGTAGTAGTAGTAGTAGTAGTAGTAGTAGTAGTAGTAGTAGTAGTAGTAGTAGAAGTGGTAGTAGTAGGTGTAGGTATGGATGGCCATTGGGAGGGCTGCCTAACAGATGCTCCTGTGGTTTACAGTTTACTCCAGACCATGCGATGATATGCAAGCAGGGTGGATTCATGCAATATGCAATATGAGGACACCAGGGTCAAACAGGTAGCATATGCAGATGATCTCACGGGGGCAGGAAAAGTAGCTGACCTAAAAAAGTGGTGGGATCTGGTGTTGGCACACGGCCCGGGCTTGGGTTACATTCCGAATGCAAAGAAGTCTGTCCTCATAGTGAAGCCAGAGTACTTTAACAATGCCAGAATCCTCTTTGAGAACAGTGAAGTGAAGGTAACAAAAGAAAGGTAAAGACATCTCGGTGCAGTGATTGGCTCAGAATCCTTTAAAAAGCTATATGTCGAAAAGAAAGTTAACGAATGGGTGGCGAAAGTTAGGCTCCTAGCCAACTTTGCAAAGACCGAACCACAGGCGGCATATGCCGCATTCATATATGGTGTGAAGCACAAGTGGAACTACATATTAAGGACGGTACCGAACATCACCGACGTATTAAGACCCCTTGAAGAAACCATCAGAAACGAACAAATACCGGCCATCGCCAACGGATGGACAATAAACGAAGAAGAAAGAAAACTTATGGAACTTCCGACACAGAACACCAAAACTCCATGAAACTCACGTCCTCATTAACAAACAGCATCGTGTCACAAGATCAACGGAAGGAGACTATCATGGAGGAAATTAGAGAAATTAGAAGAAACATTCCAAAGGGAAGGGAGGAGAGGCAGAAGGAGGAACTTCAAGCACTTCTAGCTCGGATATCGAATTATATAAAAAGAAAGATAACAATGGCGCAGGAAGTTGGAGCGTCCAATTGGCTGACAGCACTACTAATCAGGGCAAAGGGATTCACCTTAAACAAAAGAGAATTCACGGATGCCATTGCCCTGAGGTATGGATGGTTATTAGGAGGGCTACATAACAGATGTTCCTGTGGTATACAGTTTACTCCAGACCATGCGATGATATGCAAGCAAGGTGGATTCATTTGCATGCGACACGATGATGTAAGAGATCTCACTGCCCAAATGCTTCAGGAGGTGTGCAAGAATGTGACTATCGAACCAACATTACTCCCACTAGGAGGGGAGAACTTCAGATACCGCAAGTCCAACACATCAGATGAAGCAAGAATGGATGTCAGCGCAAGAGGTTTCTGGACACGGGGACAATTGGCTTTCTTTGACATGCGAATATTTGATCCGATGGCCCCCTGTTACAGCAACCTAACTATTGAGGCATCCCATTCCCGGAACGAGTATGAGAAGATCAGGATGTACAAAGAGCGCATACAGAATGTAGACCAGGACTCATTCACTCCTATAACCTTTACGACTTCAGGTGGGATGGGTCCTAGAGAAAAGGCATTCTACGCTCGGCTGGCTGAGGTGATGGCTGAAAAGAAACAACAACCAAAAAGCAGCATTGTTTCATGGATGAGATGTAGACTGTCATTCTCACTCCTAAGATCAGCCCTCCTATGCCTGAGAGGTACCAGGTCCCCACCGCCCAAATCAGCACATATATAAAACATAGATTTTGAGCAGGCGGTGGTTGACCGTAGGATAAATGAACTTTTTTATTAGGCATTATTAAAGAAATAAATAGATAAATAAATAGATATTTACAATGGTCGTCGACCACAGTCATTGGCGGGAGAGGGTCCAATGAACTGTGTCTATGGGAGACAGACCCTTTTGCTTCCACCACACAGTTCCACGAGGATGAAGGTTTTAAAAAAAAAAAAAAAAAAAAAAAAAGGAGTAGTATAAGTAGTAGTTTTTATAGTAGTAGTAGTAGTAGTAGAAGTAGTAGTAGTAGTAGTAGTAGTAGTAGTAGAAGTAGTAGTAGTAGCAGTAGTAGCAGTAGTAGCGGTAGTAGTAGTAGCAGCAGAAGTAACTCCAGAAGTAGTACTACCACTACTACTACTACTACTACTACTACTACTACTACTACTACTACTACTACTAGTAGTAGTAGTAGTAGAAGTAGTAGTAGTAGTAGTAGTAGTAGTAGTAGTAGTAGTAGTAGTAGTAGTAGTAGTGGCTGAAATGGCTGAAAAGAAACAACAACCAAAAAGCAGCATTGTTTCATGGATGAGATGTAGACTATCATTCTCACCCCTAAGATCAGCCCTCCTATGCCTGAGAGGTACTAGGTCCCCACCGCCCAAATCAACACATATACAAAACCTGGATTTTGAGCAGACGGTGGTTAGCAGTAGGATAAATGAACTTTTGTACTAGGTATTATTGAAAATAAATAAATATGTAGACAAATAAAAAGGTCGTTCACCACAGTCATTGGCGGGAGAGGGGCCAATGAACTGTGTCTGTGGAAGACAGACCCTGCTGCTTCCATACAAAAAAAAAAAGTAGTAGTGGTATTATTATTATTATTATTATTAATATTATTATTATTATTAATTATTATTATTATTATTATTATTAGTATTATTAATTATTATTATTATTATCATTATTATTATTATTATTATTATTATTAATTATTATTATTATTATTATTAGTATTATTATTATTATTATTATTATTATTATTAATTATTATTATCATTATTATGATTATATTATTGTTGTTGTTAGTTGTTGTTGTTGTTGTTGTTGTTATCATAATTATTATTATTATTATTATTTATCTATTATTATTTATTATTATCATTATTATTCATTACTTTATTTCTATTATTATTATTATTATTATTATTACTATTATTATTATCATTATCATTATTATCATTATTATCATCATTATTATTATTATTATTAGTACTATTATTATTATATTATTATTAAGTAGTAGTAGTAGTAGTAGTAGTAGTAGTAGTAGTAGTATATAGTGTAGTAGTAGTAGTAGTAGTAGTAAGTAGTAGTAGTAGTGGTGGTGGTAGTTGTAGTAGTAGTAGTATAGATTAAAACAAACAAACAAACAAACTATAGATCATATTTTGTATCTATCTAGCTTCGGCCAGATCTCCCTTATCATATCTCTCGCTCCCCCCATCTCTCTCTCTCTTTTCTCCACTCTCTCCTCATGTCGCCCCTCCTCTATTCCTTTACTTATAAAGGAAATTAAAGAGCCAAAAGTCATGCCAATTGTTAGGGCAGCTCCAGAGCATGGTGAGATGGAGATAGGAAATAGGAGACTAGACTATTTACACAAGCCTGATATTAAGGTATACTTGGTAGATGATTGTAGAGATAGATGTAAGTTCATATATGTATATGATAAGATTTGCCAAGAACGAGGGATGAAAACAGGATAGCACTTTGTTGAAACAAGGTGTTATTTACTCATTCGTTGTATACGTATTATTAGTTAGTGAGCAGCTGTCGTGAGGCGGCAGAGAGATTCTTTTCGCCGTCGGAGGATTTCTTTCCGCTCCACCATGAAGAGACAAACGAGCCTTTCAGACATAACGATTTCCTCCCAGCTAAGCTCCGAACAAGCGAAACCTTTCAGAATAAGCTCAGTGGTCATGAAATGACCTATACTGCCATACATCTGTCAGAAGACCCAAACAAAAATTAGAAGTCGCAAAGTGCCCTAAAAAGTCGGGGTATAGGTCAATTCACGAGAGAGCCAAAGCTACCGCAACCCGCCCGCCTCTCTCTCTCTTTTCGCTCGCTCTCTCTTCTCCCTCTCCCTCTGTATACGTTTATAGTTTTCTGAGCTCTCTGTGAGCGCGCTGAGAGATTTCTTTCGCATCGTAGATTTCTTCCCGTCCCTCCAGTGAAGAGACAACGAGCCCTTTCAGAACATAAACGATTCCTCCAGCTTAAGCTCGAACAAGCAAACCTTCAGAAAAGCTCGTGGTCATGAACCTACCTAATACAGCCAATACATCTTCAGAAGACCCAAACAGAAAATTAAAGAGTCGCATGTCGCTAAAAGTCGGGGTCATAGGTCAATTCACCGAATACCAAAGCCTAAACCGCAAACCCGCCCGCAATCTCCTTTCTATCTCTCGATCCTCTCTCTCTCTCTTTTCTCTCTCTCTCTCTCTTCTCTCGCTCATTCTCTTCTCTTTTTTCTCTCTCTCTCTCTCCTTTCTCTCTCTCTCTCTTCTCTCTCTCTCTCTCTCTCTCGTCGTTCGTCCTCATCTCTCCTCTCTCCCTCTCTCTCCTCTCTACTTTCTCTCTCTCTCTCTCTCTCTCTCTCTCTCTCTCTCTCTCTCTCTCTCTACCTCTCTCTCTCTCTCTCTCTCATTCTCGTCTCTCTCTCTCTCTCTCTCTCTCTTCTCTCTTCTCTCTCTCTCGTCCCTCTACTCCCTTCCTCTCTCTCTCTCTCTCTCTCTCTCTCTCTCTCTCTTCTGCTCATCTCTCTCTATCTCCCCTCCTTCTCTCTCTCTCTCTCTCTCTTCCATTCTCTCTCATCGTCTCTCTCCTCTGCTCCTTCTCTCGCTCTCTCTCTTCTCTCTCTTTTTTTTTTCTCTCCCCCCCCTCTCTCTCCTCTCTCTCTCTTCTCTCTCTCTCCTCTCTCTCATCTCTCCTCCCCTTATATCTCTCCTCCTCGTCTCTCTCTCGTCTCCTCTCTCAATCATCTCTCTCTCTGCTCTTCTCTCTCTCTCTCTCTGCTCATCTCTCTCTCTGCTATTCTCTCTCTCTCTCAGCTCATCTCTCTCTCTCTCTCTCTCTCCCCCCCTCTCTCTTCGCTCTTTCTCTCTCTCTCTCTTTCTCTCCTCGTCTCTCTCCCAAATCTCTCTCTTCCTCTCTCTCTCTCGTCTTTCTCTCTCTCTCATTCTTTTATCCATCTCTTCTACCTCTCCCACTCTCATTTCTCCTTCTCTCGCCTCCTCTTCTCTCTTCATTTACCCCTCATCATTCGTTACTATTTCTCCCCCAAAATCTCTCACCTCTCTATCTCTCTGACTCTCTCTCTCTCTCTCTCTCTCTCTCTCTCTCTCTCTCTCCTCTCTTTCTCTCTCTCTCACTTTCGCAATCTCTCTCTCTCTTCTCTTCTCTCTCTATCAATCAATCTATCTTTCTCTATCTATCTCTGCCTCTCTCTATCCCCCTCGCTGTCTCTTTCTTTCTCATCCCATCCATATTACCCACCTCCTACTCCCCTTAATCTCTCATCCCCTCCCATTACCACACCTCCTCATACTCCCATTAATCTCTCATCCCCTCCAATTACCCACCTCCTTTCTACTCCCCTCCTGGGGACCCCAGCCCCCATCTCCCTCGCCTGTCCTCCCCATCCTCCCCCTCCTTCATGTCGCTTCACTTTCCCTTAGCGTTTCTTTCCTCCTGCTCTTTCCTGAATCTATATCTATCATAAGTTAACTTCATTCGAATCTCACGTCCTGCGTTTCATTTCCATAGGCTGCCCTTTGCATTATAACACGCGCAATTGCAATCGCGGGCAACCCTACCTCTCTCATCCCTCCTTTCCAAGTGATTAATTTATAGATATATTAAATATATGTGTCGTGAATTTGTGTATTTATATATGCATGCATATGTATGTATATTTGCCCATGTATGTATGTGTGTGTGTGTGTGTGTGTGTGTGTGTGTGAGTGTGTGTGTGTGCTGTGTGTGTGTGTGTGTGTGTGTGTGTGTGTGTGTGTGTGTGTCTATGTATATATATATATTAATATAGATGTATATATCCCACCACTCTCTCCCAGACCTGCATGAATTCTCTCAGAACAAAACACGGGGGGAAACTGCGCGATCTATGAAAGTGGGAGCTGGACACTGGTAAGCCAGGGGATAAATACAGAATGTTAATTTAGAGAAAATTAAGCTACCACAGAGGCCGTGATCTAGGCCAGGCACAGGGTGAGGACTGGGAGGTCTAGCACTGTCCATCTAAGTTCAACCAAGGACCAGAAGTCCCACCCAAAGATGGTCGGCAAAAACATGTTGAGTTTGTGCCTCTGCCACAAGCAAAAACTGCAAGCAAATGCCACATGCCGCCAAAAGTGGAAAGAAATGCACAAACTTGTAGGATGAGGGAGGAGAATGCAGAAATCAAGGGAAGGCAACAATCGCCGGGAGGTGGGGAGTGATCAACTGGGAAATGTGGAGAGTGAGGAGGAAGGGGAGTAGATGCGATGGAGATGGACATGGATAGTGATAGTAGGAGTGAGAGAGAATTACCAAGAGGGAAGAGATTTCCACGGAACTTAAGGCCGGTGGACGCAAACCCACCTCATTTAGAGCGGCAGGGTGAGAGAGTGGAATGCAGATTCTGGCAGACATGGCAGCAGTCCAGGGCTAAAGAGTGGCTGGACGACACCTACAACAGGATAATTGCCTTTTCTCCAGGAAACCTCTTCACTCAACCTAAATGCAATGCATCCAAACGCGCTAATAGAGGAGATGACCGATCTATTAAGAGCATATATAAATTCATCTCCCCTACGCCCCGATGGTATTCAAAACGTAGCTAGCTATCCTCCCACACCTTACATGCCAGAGGACCCACAGGAAATCTAAGCACTCAGAGAATGTCCAGGCATTGCAACGGAGGATGGAAAAGTGGGAAAAGGCGTGAGAAGTAGACGCAAATGTGTGATGGAAGCGGACAAGGCTATCCATACGATAGACCTCAACAAGGGCTATCAAACAGAAAGAAAAGTCCAGAGGACAAAGCAAGGAATTTTGCCTGACAAGATGAGCCCCCCGGGAATAAGGTTGCCGGCTGCCATAAGAACGCTCGCAGGGGAGAATGAAGATCCTGGAGTTCTACCCATAAACGAGGGAAACGAATAAGATCCTGAAAGAAAAACATCCAATAGCAAGGGACCAGCGAACCTGGACTCTAAATTCAATGGTGACTACCTTCCACCCCACAAGGTAGTTTTTGTCAGCATCTCAAGAGAAAGGATCTGGAACCTTGCTCTACACAACCCAAGGAGCGGCGGGGGGGACCATCCGGGATTAGATGCGTCTGGATGGAAATGTCTCCTTTGCACCTGCCTATTTGGAACGGCAGCGGTGGCGACTGCAGGAGGCCATCGCTGGTTTGGCGAAGAAACCTGGCGTCTGAAGGTGACTGTCCAGCACCTGGAGGCATACACAAGGTTGTAGACTTATCCCGCTAGATAAGAAAACCTGGCTGTCGCCCCGATTGGTATAGGCGAGGTGCTAAGAAGAATAATAGGAAAAGCAATTATGGATAGTCGCGACGGATGAGGTGCGAGAAGCGGCTGGCAACCCTGCAGGATCCGTGCGCAGGGCAAAAGGCGGGTTTCCGAGGCTTGCCAGTCCACGCCATGAGAATAATATTCGAGGACCAAGACAGACTGCGAAGCAGTCCTATTAGTTGATGCATCAAACGCATCTCAAACAACTTAAATAGAGAGGACTACCATTACACAATCATCAAAATTAAATGCCCCAGTATTGGACAGGTTATGTGGATAACACATACAGAGGAACCTGCAAACCTATTTGTCACCAGCAGTGGCGGAGAAGAAAGCATCGAAAGTGGAGATCATCAAATCAGCGGAAGGCAACAACTCAGGGAGACCCGGTGGCCATGGCAATGTATGCGCTCGGTTCTGATGCACCTGCAGCAGAAGATACTATATGAGGACACCGGGGTCAAAACAGGTTGCATACGCAGATGATCTCACGGGCGCAGGAAAACGTAGCTGAACTAAAAAAGTGGTGGGATCTGGTATTGGCACACGGGCCGCGGCTTAGGTTACAATCCGAATGCAAAGAATTCTGTCCTCATAGTGAAGCCAGAAGTACTTTAACAATGCCAGAATCCTCTTTGAGAACAGAGAGAAGTCGAAAAAAGGTAACAAAAGGAGGGGGAAAAAGACCATCTCGGTGCAGTGATCGGCCTCAGAATCCTTTAAAAAGCAGTATGTTGAAAAGAAAGTTAAACGCATGATGGGTGGCGGAAGTTAGGAATCTAGCCAACTTTGCAAAGACCGAACCGCAGGCGGCATATGCCGCATTTCATATATGGTCGTGTGAAACATAAGTGGAAAAATACATATTAAGGACGGTACCGAACATCACCGACCTTACTAAGTCCCCTTGAAGAAGAAACCATCAGAAACGAAGCTAATACCGGCCATCACCAACGGACGGACAATAAACGAAGAGGAAAGAAAACTTATGGAACTTCCACCTAGATTGGGAGGGCTAGGTATCTCCAAACCGCTAAAACCTTGCCGACACAGAACACCGAAAACTCAGTGAAAACTCCACGTTCCTCATTGACAAAACAACATCGTGTCAAAAGATCAACGGAAGGAGACTTTAATGGAGGAGGTTAGGTATATTAGAAGATACATTTCAAAGTGAAGGGATGAGAGGCTGTAGGAGGAAATTCAAGCACTTAGAGCTCGGCTATCGAACATTATATAAAAAGGAATGTTAACAATGGCGAAGGAAAGTTGGGGGCGTCTAATTGGCTGACAGCACTACCAATCAGGCAAAAGGGATTCACCTTAAACAACAGAGTCTACACGGATGCCATTGCGCTTAGGTTTGGATGGCCATTGGAAGGTCTGCCTAACAGTTGCTCCTGTGGTGTACTATTTACTGCAGTCCATTTCAATGATATGCAAGAAAGGTGGATTTATTTGCATGCGACACGATGAGGGGTAAGAGGATATCACTGCCCTAATGCTTCAGGAGGTGTGGCAAGGATGTGTCTATCGAACCAACCATTACTCCCACTAGGAGGGGAGAACTTCAGATTCCGCACGTCCATAACCACATCAGATGAAGCAAGAGTAGTGGGATGTCAGCGCAAGAGGTTTCTGGACACGGGGACCAATTGGCTTTCTTTGACATGCGAATATTTGATCCAATGGCCCCCTGTTACAGGCAAAGCGCTAACTATTGAGGGCATCCCACTCTCGGAACGAGCATGAGAAGATCAGGATGTACGAGGAGCGGCATACAGGAAATGTAGACCAGGTTCATTCACTCCTATAACCTTTACGACTTCAGGTGGGATGGGTCCTAGAGCAAAGGCATTCTACGCCTCGGCTGGCTGAGGTAATGGCTGAAAAGAAACAACCAACCAAAAAAGCAGCATTGTTTCATGGATGAGATGTAGACTATCATTCTCACTCCTAAGATCAGCCCTCTTGTGCCTGAGAGGGTACCAGGTCCCCACCGCCCAAATCAACACATATGCAAAACCTGGGTTTTGAGCAGGGACGGTGGTTTGACAGTAGGATAAATGAACTTTTGTACTAGGCATTATTAAAAATAAATAAATAATAAAACAAATGATAGGGTCGTCGACCACAGTCATTGGCGGGAGAGGGGACAGTGAACTGTGTCTGTGGAAGACCAGACCTTGCTGCTTCCACCACACAGTTCCAATAGGATGGAGGTTTTTCGTTTTTTATTCTATTAGTTTAAAAAAAAAAAGAGTAGTAGTAGTAGTAGTAGTAGTAGCTGTAGTAGTAGTGGTGGTGGTTTGTTAGTAGTAGTTGTAGTAGTAATAGTAGTATTAGTAGTAGTAGTAGTAGTAGTAGGGAGTAGTAGTCAGTAGTAGTTGTAGTAGTAGTAGTAATAGTAGTAGTAGTAGTAGTAGTAGTAGTAGTAGTAGTGAGTAGTATTAGTAGTAGTTTAGTAGTAATAGTAGCTGCAGCAGTAGTAGTAGTAGTAGTAGTAGTTAGTTAGTTGTAGTGAGTAGTAGTAGTAGTAGTAGTAGTAGTAGTAGTTAGTAGTAATGAGTAGTAGTAGTAGTACTAGCTAGCAGTAGTAGTAGTCCTCTTTGAGAACAGTGGCAGTGAAGGTAACAAAGGAGGGTGAAAGACAATCTCGGTGCACCTTGATCGGCTCTGAATCCTTTAAAAAGCAATATGTTGAAAAGAAAGTTAACGACATGGGTGGCGGAAGTTAGGATTCTAGCTAAACTTTGCAAAAGACCGAACACAGGCGGCATATGCCGCCAATCATATATGGTGTGAAACATAAGTGGAAATACATATTAAGGAAGGTACCTAATATCACCGAACTACTAAGA
Source organism: Oratosquilla oratoria (assembly GCF_046742065.1). Taxonomy (NCBI): domain Eukaryota; kingdom Metazoa; phylum Arthropoda; class Malacostraca; order Stomatopoda; family Squillidae; genus Oratosquilla; species Oratosquilla oratoria. The sequence goes on along the minus strand of NC_134779.1, from coordinate 5,662,795 downwards.
CCACTTGAAGAAACCATCAGAAACGAGCTAATACCGGCCATCACCAACGGACGGACAATAAACGATGAGGAAAGAAAAACTTATGGAACTTCCACCTAGATTGGTGAGGGCTAGGTATCTCCAACCCGTCTAAACCTTGCCGACACAGAACACCGAAAACTCCATGAAACTCAGCGTCACTCATTGACAAAACAAGCCATCGTGTCACAAGATCAACGAAGAAGGAGACTATCATGGAGGAGCGTTATGGAAATTTGAAAGAAACATTCCAAAGGGAAGGGAGGAGAGGCAGAAAGGAGGAACTTCAAGCACTTCTAGCTCGGCTATCGAATTATATAAAAAGAATGATATCAATGGGCGCAGGAAGTTGGAGCGTCCAATTGGCTGACAGCACTACCAATCAGGGCAAAGGGATTCACCTTAAACCAAAAGAGAATTCACGGATGCCATTGCCCTGGGATATGGATGGCCATTAGGAGGGTTGCCTAACAGATGCTCCTGTGGTGTACAGTTTACTACTGACCATGCAATGATATGCAAGCAAGGTGTGGATTCATTTGCTTGCGACACGATTAGGTATAGAGATCTCACTGCCCAAAATGCTTCAGGAGGGTGTGCAAGGATGTGGACTATCGAACCATCATTACTCCCACTAGGAGGGGGAGAACTTCAGTTACCGCACGTCCAACACATCCAGATGAAGCAAGAGTGGATGTCAGCGCAAGAGGTTTCTGTGACATCGGGGACAAGTTGGCTTTCTTTGACATGCGAATATTTGATCCGATGGCCCCCTGTTACAGCAACCTACACTATTGAGGCATACCACTATCGGAACGAGGATGAGAAGATCAGGATGTAC
>NC_134779.1:5653142-5655642 GCF_046742065.1 Oratosquilla oratoria | reverse complement strand
TTATTACCAGCGAGTTGGACCAAGGACATGGCTCATTGAATTCGACGCTATAAAATATTTCTATAAGAGGCACCGTCCAAACATCCTGATGAGGGAGTTTGCTATTTTAGATTAAATCATCATCAACACTCCTCTTCTGACAGTACATAATACTTCTTGAATTCGTGGTCTTGCAAGACTCAGTCATCTAATGTTCCGTTCATTCGCCCTTTTGTTTTTGTTTAGACTTTTTTTTTTTTTTTTTTTTTTGCTTTTATCGTCCTATTTTTATGCCTCCATTACCTAAATCATCTAGGGTTGTGATTCAAACTCGAGTTTCACTTACTTGTCCCACCCTTCTCGTATCTTTCTATAGGGGTTATAACAGTGGGTTATTCTATCTCCCACATCCTACCTCCAACCTTCATTTGAATAATTAGAATATGACTTCGCTTACAGAAATCTAGACTTCTCTAAGTACATTTCAACAGTATATTTAAAATTCATATAGGTTTACAGTCTCTTAGTTCATCGTTCAGCTTTGTTACACATGACGTGAAGATAATTTGATATTTGGAGATTTGAAAAAAAAAGTAACCAAAGTCGTTTATAATGAAATGGACTCTCAATGGACTACCTAGAAAAGACCTCCCGCTTGCATGGAATCGGTAGTTGTAGGAGGGGAAGAGATGTCTGTATGAAAATGAAAAGATAGTTGTGTATGAAAGAGGGCTGTTGCCACCGGGCGATTTTTAGGGGTATTTATTGCGTGATGTCGTGGCTCAGGAGGGATGGGCAGGAGACTTGGAGTTGGAGGCTGACATCAATATCTGTGAGGGGGCTCTTTGGGATATTTATTCAACAAAAAACCTCAACCAACAAAATTAGAAAAGGGGTAGGAGGCTTAGTCGTGGGGACAGACAGAAAATTGGAAAGACTTTTAGTGGTAGGTAAACTGAAATGAGAAGATGCAGTAGGAGAGAAAGTTAGAAATTAAATTAATTTCAGTAGGAGAAAAAGCTTACGTAGATGTTTGTGCGTGTAGTCGTATTTTTGTTTGCGATATGCTTGTGTGTGTATGCTACGCAGGGAGGGTTGTTGCCTCTATGCGGGTGTACATTCAACGGGATATATAAGGGGCGAGTCATAGTTTGGGTCCGGCCGACAAAACAGACTTCCTAAAGTAGCTAAGCCACTTTGCCGGCGAAAAGAGAACAGGTAATAGTATATATATTCGATTGAGATAAATATATATAAAACATGCATATAAATATGTATACAAATATAAATAAAAGTATAATCAGCGAGGACTGAACCCGGCCAGCCATAGCACGTCTACTGAGAATCTGCTACATTTCCTCACCCTTGCCGCTGGATATAGACGGACTCATGTCCGTGGTACTTAGACAGAACCCGGCAGATCGCGACACATCTGATCACGATCAAAGCGGGTTAAAGGATACGCTGTATACACGCGCGGCTATACACGATTTTTCGTGTACACCGCCTGAGGTAGAGGCGGAGCTGATAAGTAGTCTGTACGGTGTGGTCTAGGTGTGATGTGTCGTATCAGGTATTTGTTCTTGGCGTGCAGTCTTTCTAGGTGTCACATGTAAAGTTGGTGTTTGTGTTGGTTGAGTGGACGGATGTTAGCATCTCGGTGTAGGGACTCATTGTTCTAAAGTCGTTCCATCGTGACCCCGTGATGAACATGACTGCGGCATTCTGACCCTTCTGATGGTCGTAGTTGTTAGTGGGACATGTCATTTAGCTCAATCCCGGCGACTGGCACAGAATCGGTCTGACTAGGACTAAGTACAATCGACGTTGTTCGGTGCCGGTGAAGCCCGTGGAAACCCAGTGTGATAACCTCTTTGCCTAATCACTTAATTAATCTCTTCCTGTGTCGAATCGCTCTCCAGTACAACACAATTCCTTTGGTTTTTATTAATTCTTAATCTCCTTTTTCAATTTTTGATATGATGTAATACTTTTTCACTCTAAAATTCTAGAGCATTCTCCATCTACTAATTTGCTCAGTAGGGCTTCTCTATTCTTTAACTTATTTTTTTATCCAAATTTGTTCATCTTTTTTCTTTACTTTCCCATAATCTCTCATTTTGAGCGTGTGTGTGTGTGTGTGTGTGTATGTATGTATGTGTGTGTGTGTGTGTGTGTGTGTGTGTGTGTGTGTGTGTGTGTGTGTGTGTGTGTGTGCGTGCGAGTGTGTTCACCGCGATCTTAGATCGCGTGTTGGAATCGTGATAGACGGTTATTATCCTCCCGGATGAGAGCTCAGATCTCATATATGGCCCGATCTATGTGTAATACTGTGACCTTATGCATGCATACACATGCAGCTCCTTGCCCACCAGAGTTGAAGTATCGTTTTGCTGTGCAATCTTGTTTTTCACCCCTAGACGGGTACTCGAAATCTGATCGCTGAATTAGCAGTCGAGTGCAATATCACTACACCATCGAGCCGTGTGTGTGTGTGTGTGTGTGTGTGTGTGTGTGTGTG
>NC_134779.1:5635642-5650642 GCF_046742065.1 Oratosquilla oratoria | reverse complement strand
ATAAAAAACTAAACAAAATATAAGGAAAAGAAAAATATGAAAAGAAAGAAAGAGAACATGGAGAGATCAAAGGAATTAAAAACGAAATTACACGCAACCGATGTAAAAGTTTGACAAGGAGCAAGAAAAGAAAGAATAACAAAAAGAAAAAAAAAGAAAAATGAAAACGAAAAATTGTCTCAAGGAATTAAGGTAGAAGGCAACACAGGAGATTTTCAAAAAGGTCAAGAAAAGAAAATAAGATACAAAAGAAATTGAAAATACGACGAAAAAAAAAAGAAGGACTTTGTGTTTTCACAGGTGATGCCGAAGAGTATCTGGATAAAAATAGTCAATGCCCATTCCTTAACTACATTTGGCACAGTCTCTACATGGCGTAGATCCTTCGCAATCTACTTTCACCTTTCACCTGCCTGTCCTGGGTCCAGTCTTGGTTTATATACAGTCTTATCGCTGATGTCATCATCCAGAGAAGGGAGTTAACAATTATATAATTTCAGTTCTTTTGTTACAAACGGAAGGTTTAAATATTTATTATTATATCATAATATAACTAAATATATTATGGGGTTATTTCTTGTGACTTAGTTTGTGTTCAGGCTTATTTGGGGATATGGTGTATATTGTGTTTGGAGGTACGTTATTGGCTACTAGCCAATGCCATGATCATGTGATGGTCGCTTGCCTTAGGGCGTGGGTGGCTGTTCGTTCGTATTTGTGTGCATTGTAGTTTTCCATGGGTAATATTGTAATATGTAAGGTTATAGATAATGGTTACACCTTGGTTTAAGTACTTAGGAAAGGGGACGATAATTAATGGAAAAGTTAAAATATTTTTTTCTCCCAAACAGACGAAGAAATAGTAGCGAGATATAAGATACTAGAGACGAAATCTAGAATAGTAGTCTCTAGGGTGAGGTAAATCTAGCAAGCATCACCCTCAATCAGGGTGCCTGCAGACGATTTAATTAAAACCTCAAAGACCTTAGACTTCAATGGGTTTTAAAATTCATTTAGATAAACACGCTCACGAACATCGTCTTGTATATTCATTCTTGTTTATGCTTGCCGGTTTTATTCATCTGAGGAAAGCCCTCTTGCTTCTGGAAAAATATTCAATATTGCCTCAATGACACCTGCGCTTCCATCTTTGGGTCGAAGCTTGTTAACCCATTCAACTCCGATGACAAGATGTCTTGTCATTTGGTCAAATAAAACAAAAAATCATAAAACACCAAAATGTTTGATCAAACACCAGAAAAATATGACGTCAGTCCTCGCTTCGCTGCGAGCGAAGCGAGGATTGACGTCATATTTTTCTGGTGTTTGATCAAACATTTTGGTGTTTTATGATTTTTTGTTTTATTTGACCAAATGACAAGACATCTTGTCATCGGAGTTGAATGGGTTAAGGAGAAGTTCGAGAAGAGTAAAGCCTCCGTCACATTCAAAATTCTCGTCAAATATTGTGAATTTGAAAAGCTGGAAGACGACTTCCCTTACAGTGTTCTAGACTTCCCTAAGGACAATTGAGCAATGTCCAGTAATCATATAGGTTCAATTTCTCGTAGTTTGTCATTCAGCTTCTCAATATATGACCCAAAGGTGATTTGACATTTGGAGATTCGAAAAATAAAAAAGATTGTGACCTAAGTCATTTCTAATCAAACGAACTCATTTCAGTGGCACATGTGTGATAGGGGCCTAACAGAAACGATGGGATGGTATGACTTAAAAATGACCAGCATTCATCATAGAATGAAGATTAGTCTCTAATCATAAAAAAAAGAAAAATACTCCGTGGAATTGGTTTGTAGGGGTGTCACAAAAATCCCTAAAATACCAATTGTATAACATTTATGCAGCAAATATACAGGGTCCTGAAAAGGGTTAACGAAGATTTAAAAAAGTGTGAAAGAAATTGAAAAACAGCTAATCTCATATTACGCTGTTTTCAATGTTGCTTCTCAATTTGAAAAATGTTTCTCAAAATGAACGAGGCGATACATGAAGTAAAGAATCTGTAATCAAGGATACAGACTTTAAAGTACGATACAAAAATAACATAGAAAATAACAAGTTGAGCGGAAAACGTGGGAAACCAGACCACAAGAACAATGTGAACTCTCACCGTTTGTTGAAAAAAAAAAAAAAAAAAAAAACCCGGCAGTATAAGAAATTGAATATAATGTTAAAAAAGAAAAGAAAACAAGAATCCAAGAATCAAAAGGATTAAGACAGAAAGAAGTGCCTGGGGAGAGAGTATTTAATTCAGAGAGTGTGAGAAAGAAGAGAAAGATTCGAGAGAAGTAGAAACAATGGATGAAGGGAAGGGATTTGATATTGGAACGAAGACTAATTAAAATGACAAGTAAAATGCAGATACAAAAAAACAAAAAAAAACAAAAAAAAAACACAGATACGATCATAGGAACAATATCAATGCCAAAGGCATAGAACAGGCACGTACCTCCACAGTGTTTTTGAAACAAGTGACACAAAAAAAAAAAGTGAGGAACTATAACTAAAGGCTTAAAACACATAAGAACTAAGGCTTTGGATCGATCAAAGGGCGTTCTCACCGCCACTCGCTTCAATGGAAAACACAGAAGAAATACTTATTCGAGGAGATTTTGAGGAGGATCACTTATGGATTTGCGGGATGTTGAGCGAAGGTGTCTGAGGCGCAAGAAGGGTTGTAATGGGGAAATGATACGGGCCGGAGGAAGGGGGAGAGACAGACAGACAGGGAGAGAGAGAGAGAGAGAGAGAGAGAGAGAGAGAGAGAGAGAGAGAGAGAGAGAGAGAGAGAGAGAGAGAGAGAGAGAGAGAGAGAGAGAGAGAGAGAGAGATTTATATATATATATATATATATATATATATATATATATATATATATATAGAGAGAGAGAGAGAGAGAGAGAGAGAGAGAGGTGGAAATGAGAAAGGCAGATTGAGAGAGACAAAAGGAGACAGAGGGAGAGAGATAAAGGGAGAGAGACAGAGGGAGAGAGGCGGAAGGAGAGAGACAGAGGGAAAGAGACAGAGGGAGAGAGACAGAGGAGGAGAGACAGAGGGAGAGAGACAGGGAGATTGAAAGGGAGACAGAGGCAGAGAGACAGAGGCAGAGAGATAGAGGAAGAGTGACAGAAGGAGAAATACAGAGAGCTAGAGAGATATAAAGAGAGAGAGAAAGAGAAAAAAAGGGAGGAGTAGAGGGAGGTGAGAAGGATTGGGAAGGGAAAAGAGGGTGAGAGAGAAAGACAGAGATCTAGAGGAAGAAAAGGAGAGAAGGAGGGAAGCAGGGAAGGATGAAAGGAGTTAGGGTGGAAAAGAAGGAAGGAGGGAAGCAGGGGAGGATGGAAGGAGAGAAGCAGGGGAGGATGGAAGGAGGGAAGGCGGGAAGGAGGTAAGGAAGGGAGACAGGAAGTTGGGAAAGCAGGGAGGGGGAAAGAGGGATGGCAAGAAGGGGAAAGGAGGGAATGAAGGAAGGAAGTAAGGAGGGAAGGCGGGAAGAAGAGAAGGAGGGAAGGCTGGAATGAGAGGAGGGAGGGCAGAGAGGGTGGAAGGAGGGAAGAAGGGAAAGAAAAGAGGGAAGGAGGAAAAGCAGGAAGGGAGGAGGAGGGAAAGCAGGAAGAGGGAAGGCGGGAATGAGGGGAAGAGAGGAGGGAAGGAAGGAAGGAGGGAAGGAAAGAAGAAGGGAAGACGGGAAGGTCAATTATCAGATTGGATTCTTTAAGGAAGGCTGGAGAGACGGACCAGGCCGAACTGGGGTCCTTTGGTGAACTGGGAATTACGAGATAAAAGGAAGAAAAAGACGTTTGCGACCTGTGAGAGAGAAAATAGTTAGTAGGGAGAAGACAAAGAGATGAGAAAGTTGTCTCGTGAGAATTGTAAGGGACGGGGAAACGGTGGAAACAGGTTATACAAAGAAAAAACAGGAAATAAAGAAAGGATATTTGAAATTATGATGAGTGAAATATTGGGAGAGTGAGGAAAATGGTTGCTGTGAAATGCAGGGGATGGATGGATGTAAGGAGGATGAAGACAAGGAAAGAGAGGATACGAAAATAAATAGAGAAAACAAATAGTGGAGTAAAGGATGTGAGACGAGGAAAATGGCGTATGGGAAAATGAGGGTTGAAAAGCTGGGAAATAATGAGAGAATAAGTGGGGAAATGGACCTATTGAGTCATTGTGATATTGAGAAAGAGAGAAACGAAATTAGTGAGAAAATGGATGGACAGGGTGTGTCTGTGTATTTCATGGCTCATTTTTGACACTGGGAACAACGCAAGAGATTTTATTCAGGCAAGAAGAACATTTGAAAAGCAAAGGATTAACAAAGTTGGTTCTATTAACACTCAATTCTTGTAATGATAGCTCTCCGTTGTCTCCAACATCCTGAAGGTTCTGTAGACACATTTATTTCTATAAGACCTCTTCTGTCTGTCCTCTATTTATTTTGCGAAGAATGAAGTTAACTGGCCTCTTTAACTCGGTTTCATACCCGCACTTGGTTAGTATTCTAGGGCTAAGGTCCTCGAAGTGTTTAGTTAACTTTAATCCAGAGGTTTCGGTTTCTTTAAAAATGGACTAGTTTATTCGGATAAGAGTACTTTGGAATGGGTTAGAAGCAATGCAACAAGATACGACAAGGAAATAATTAAAGTTGCGAAAGGTTCTGCCTTCCCAGACGCTATCGACACTTGTCGAGACTCTCCAAGTATTCCTAACAACTTTGTCAGCATGAGGTTTATATTGATGTCATGAATTAATTATCGGTATTGATTATCGATAAAAGAAATATTGAGACTACAATTGCTACGAAGAAGAAAGCTTCGAGGGATTCTACGGTATAGAGATTGCTATCATTCTTCTCGTCTCCCATCACCCCTTCAATGCCCTTCAGTCCCTCCATGTTTCTCGTCCTTCCTGGTACATCCCCTTTCCTTTCCCCTAACGGACTGCCCCAGCATTTGCTATTAAATTTTTTCTTTTTTCAGCTTTCTATTTCAATTTCTTATTTAAACCCTTCAGGTTTCCTATTTTTGCAGTCGTTCAGAATTCTTTCCTTCCCCTCCTCTCTCCTCTCCCTCTCCCTCTCCCTCTCTCTCTCTCTCTCTCTCTCTCTCTCTCTCTCTCTCTATATATATATATATATATATATATATATATATATATATATATTGTCGGCGTCATATAATGGTGGTTTAAATAAAAATCACTGCGAAAGGCAAAGATGAGAAATGAATCACTATATTTATACACCAAAGGAAAACCGTGTGCTCTCTCGCTCACGGTTGACAAGATACTGGTTACATCGCGTCCCGTACCCAAAACGCGCTGAAAACATCAATCCATTTTGGCGGGAATATGAATATAGTAACAGAACCCGCCAGGTGGCTTTATATATGTATATATATATATATATATATATATATATATATATATATATATATATATTTATATATATATATATATATATATATATATATATGTAATATATATATGTATATATATACCTACATTACCAAATAAATAAACGAGTATATAGATGACTCACTACAGGCCCCCAATATATAGCTCGGTTACCTGTAAATTTGTAGTTCTTTCTACATTATTAGGAGAGACAAAGTCTGAGTGTTGGAGAAGCAAAGGCTGAGAGGTGTCTTCTCTTTAGTGATTCCAGTATTCTTTCTGGTTTCTACATACAATGCAACCTCCGGAGTACCCCCGGGGGTTACCATATTTTATATACAAATGTACTATTTTACAGTGTTATTATATGTTGATCGGTACCTCAAAAGAAAGGACTCGTCGAGCGACGACGATGGCGCCGGACAGTCGCGCTCTTCTCATTGTAGTCGAGTAGCACGTCAGGGCGCGGCGCTTCCCCCGAAATGCTGGTGAGCTTCTATTGTTGTCGGGAAATCGCGAGGCCCATTCTGCACAGGTGTCCCGAGCGTTAGCTGGAAAGTCTGGTCCTCGAGTCTCTAGGGACAAAAGAATGTCCCTTGCTTGAGATCTAGAGGACAATGCATGGTCTCTGGAGAGTTGGTTGAAGAGACGTTTGAGTACTTTTCGTTCCATATGCGTGTGTGTGCGCATGTGCAGGCTGGACATCGAAAGGGTTGATAACACAACACCTCACCAAGGAAGCAATACTAGTGGCAGGGAGCAGAAAAACACAATGAAACACAACGAAACAGAAAGGAACATGGATACAACTACTACATATTGGCGCCAGTTACATGGTGACAAACATTGCCGGACGTCCGGGACATGATACAAAATACACAATGATATAGAATAATTACTCAACACACAGTATAAGTGGAAAAATTACGGAAAAATAATACATTTGGCAAATAATTACAATTATCTAATGAAACAGAGATGACATTCCCCTCGGTTATGCCTAGCAACTGAGGCTGCACATAGTTATTTACATAATGTACATACTTAATAGGTATCATTTGCAATGACAAAAAATTTACACATCAAGGCAATTGTACACAATAGTCTCACTCGACCATCAAGGCATTGTAACAAGTGGTGAACAGGAGGTGACATATTGGGAACATTGGGCCTTGAGGGGGGCTGGGTAAATGCAGGTATGAGCATCTTTGTCTTCTTAAGCCTACTAGAATGCAGAACCTCACTAAGTCCCTGAGATAGGTAAAAAACCATGAACTTATTGGGATGAAACCTCTGCGTCACCAGAAAAGAATAAGTAGATTTGCTGTTTAATTCAGACTGTAGCTTAGGCATTTGCTTAAATACATGATCACCTACTTGGATGGAAGCAGGTGTCATGTTTGATCTAGACTCCTGAAGGTTCCTCTTGACAGAATCATAAATTGTATGCAGTGTATGGCATTGAAGGTGACTGTAATCTTCAAAGTTGTAGAGAGTACGAATAGGACTATCCAAAAGACCATACGGAAGCCTCTTCTTAGAACCATAAATAACATAATGAGGTGTCTTTCCCTCTGCTACATTGATAGTGCTATTAATGCAGGCACTGACGTGGAGTAGCCAGTCTTTCCAAGTTTCCTGCAGATCACTGGCAACGTACCTTAGTATGACAAGTATTTTCCTATTTGTCCGCTCCACCAGACCGTTAGACAAGGGATGATAAGTAGCCACAAAAGGGTGGGTGATGTTGTATTGTTTGCAAATGTTGGCTATGACCTCATTCTTAAACTCAGTCCCATTGTCGCTAAGCAACACTGAAGGAGTAGTGTAAGGTCAGAAAACATGGGAAACTAGAGTATGAGCAACCACTGGAGGAGGTTTATTACACAAGGGAGCCAATATCAACACATACAAGAACGTAAACTGAGCCTTGAATGCTACGGGGCAATTGCAAGTGATCAATGGCGACAGTGTGGGAGGGACGAGAAGGAGTAGGATACACTAGAATAGGAGAAGTGTCTAATGGCATTCTATGCCAATATTTTTTCTTGTTTCTTGTGAGCCATAGGCAGATTTTTGTCACGACCTGGGTGACCAGCTGGAGGGAAATCATGAGCAACAGATAAGATAACAGGGACTAGGGACTCAGACATCACTAACTGTGCCACATCTTGCTCAGACACTTTTACGTTACGAGTGAGAACACTGTCTTGCAATGAAAATTGAGACAGAGGCACAGGCAATTTTGGCAAGGTAGCATCTTCGCCAGATTCTAAAGTGTAAATGACAGCAGACCAAACAGGATCCTCACGTTGAGCTTTAGCTAAATCTCGCAAGGAGAAGTTGTAAATCACAGCAACAGCAGGTATGGGTCCATTTTGTGAAAGTCAATCGGTTACATTGTTTGCACGTGCAGGGATATGCTTAAGGACTGTACTGAGCTCCTCAATAGTAAGAAACCATATAGCTAGGTGGCCTGAAATATTTTTCCTTGAAAAGTTGTGTGACAGCACTGCGTTCTGTGTAAGCTGTGATAGGATATCCAAAGATGATGTCATGAAAATGATTTGAAGCCCACACCACTGATAAAACTTCCAGATGTATAACGGAGTAGCGAGACGCAGCATGATTAAGTTTGCAGCTAGCATATGCAATGACATATGAACGACGACCATCCACTTGGTGTATTAGGACAGCTCCAATACCTAGACCAAAAGCATCAGTGCAATTGGTAAAAGGAAGATTATAACCTGGGAATGCCAACAGAGGCGCCTAAGTGCTTGCTTCAAGTAGTCAAACTTTTCTGATGAGTATCATGCCATTGGAAGGAAAAATCCTTTTTGAGGGGACGAGTAAGAGGTAATGCTATGGAAGCAAAGTCTTTTACAAAAGCACGATAGTATCCTGCCAATCCTAGGAGAGAACATACTTGGTCAACTGTCTTAGGTGTAGGAAAGTTTCTAATAGCTTTGATCTTGTCATCTGTAGTATGAATGCCATCTTTGTCTACTACATGACCTAAAAATTGGATGATTGCCTTAAAAAATGAACACTTGGGTAATTTGAGCTTCAACCTAGCTTCAGCAAACGTTACAAGATTAAAGACAACTTATGGAAGTGACTTTCCACATCCTTGGAAACTAGAATCAAGTCATCCAAATACACAAAAAGTCCATTAGCCACTATTTCATAAAAAATTGAGTTAATAAGGCGCTGACATGTTAAAGGATCATTCCGCAATCCCATGGGGGCAGCGAAGTCATTCGTAATGACCTGACGGAGTCGAAAAAAGCTGTGATCTTACAAGACTTTTCCTCCAAAGGATTCTGCTAAAACCAGCCTTTAAGTCCAAGTTGGTGAACACTGTGCTATCTGATCCTATGGACTGAAAAATATCACTCAACACAGACAAAGGGTAACGATCTGGAACTGTGACATCGTTGACACGCCTATAATCCACAACAGGGCGGAAAGATCCATTCTTCTTGGGCACAAGAAGGAGCGGGGAGTTCCACTCGGAGCGACTCTTGGATAACACCCTCACTTAACAACTCATCCTATAAGAAGGTACAGTCACTCAAAAAAGTATCGGTTGGTGGTTTTAAGTGTTCGTGGGAGACGAGTTAAACAACAGAAATGATCTTCCTGTACAGTTGGTAGTCGTGACGGAGTTGCAACCTACCTCCCCCCCCACAGTTAAAATACATGGTGTACAATTTGTGGTGTAGAATTCACGGATTTAATGCGTGAAGATGTGACAAGATTGAAAGTAATTGTATTTGCAACGACAAGAATTGTTAATATTTTATTGTTACTGAAATCACACACACACACACACACACACACACACACACACACACACACACACACACACACACACACACACACACACACACACACACACACACACACACACACACACACACACACACACACACACACACACACACACACACACACACACACACACACACACACACACACACACACACACACACACACACACACACACACACACACACACACACACACACACACGCAAACACACAAAACTCCTTGCCACTGCAGTGATGCTGAATTTTTCAGCCTTGGTGGGACTCAAACTCGGATCGCTGAATTAGCGTCGAGTGTGGTACCACCACATCATGTAGAGCCGTTCATTGGTAGTAAGTAAAGGCGGCTTCATATATCTTCCTATTTCTATACTTCTATCAGTCTAGACTTCTATCTTTTAGTATTAATTTATTTTTTGGGGAAATCATAGCTGCACTTTTGTATGAGATTTATTAACTCTTCCAATTTCACCACCTGAATTTCATTTATCTTATTCTGTAATTAATAGACTTCTAAAAAGCGCTTTCTTATTCGTGGAACTCAAATGCTACCTAGAATTCATTTGCGCCGTACTCCAAAGGTGTCTTTGTTCCAAATATTTTGAGGGCTTTAAATTCTACTCTATAATCATGGTCATTAAACGAAATAAAGTTTTACAGTTTTCAATTCGTTTGTCATCTTTGTGAAGCATCCACGTGTCTCTTGTTTTACTTATTCTCCTCAAAAGATAATGTAACTTCTTCCCTTCCATGCTTTCCATTGCATTTAAACTATTCAGTACTTGTTGCCACTCCTCCTGGAAAGACGAGGAATGTTGGGTGATCTAATGGAGGTATTCAAATGGGTCAAGGGCTTTAACAAGCGGGATGTAGGCAAGGCCATTATATTAAGACACCAGGGCAGGACTCATAGTAATGCTTTTAAATTGGGCAAATGGAGGTTTACGAAGGAAATATGCAATAACTGGTTTACCAGCAGAGTGGTTTACGAATGGAATAGTGAGTGCTGAAAGAATTGTATGGGGCAAAGACTTGGGATTTAAGAGAAGCAGGGAGGAAAAGTTTAGATGTGTTTGAGATGAAATGTCTGAGAAATATGGTAGGGGTTACTAGGTTGACTAGAGTGAAAAACGAAGTGAGGAGGAGAAAGGTAGTGGAAAAGGAAATGACAGATAGGGCTAATGAAAGATTATTGGGATGGTTTGGACACACGGAAAGAATAAGTGATGAAAGATAAGTAAAAGAACTGTGGAAGGCAGAGGTGAGGGGAGTGAACTTGAGGGGACGACTAAGGAAGAGATGGATGGATGGGGGTAAAGGGGGCGTTGAGCAAGAGGGGAATATCTGTTGAGAAAGGAAGAAATGGATGGTGATATTTTTAACGCAGCCCGAAGGGATTTTTTCCCGTCTTCTCTTTTCCGCATGAGAGGACGGAGAGGGGGGGGGGGGGGAAGATTAAGTGAAGCGGCCTTGCTGTGGATGTACTGTGTCTTGCTGCATTGCGTTTGATCCAGGGGAGTTGGCGGGTGCAGGGATGACCCTTCATCCACGAGGAGCTGAGATGGGAGGGGTGGAAAGGGTTGAGGATGGGAGTGAAATGGGTGGGGATAAGTACGTACCTCTGACTTATCTACCTTCCTATAATGGGGGAAAAAGCTCTTGGCATATATACATATATACATATATATATATATATATATATATATATATATATATATATATATATATATAGATAGATAGATAGATAGATAGATAGATAGATAGATAGATAAAAAGGTAACTTTATGGATAGGGATGAAAATTGGTAAAGGACATAGAACTGCCTAATGTAGGCCTTATGGTTTCTTGAATTCTTCTAAATTCTTATATTCTTCTGTTCATAACTGCCGCCACTACCCCATGGCAGGAAAGAAAAGAGTGGGGGTGGAGGTAAAATGTAGATTGAGAGAAGCGAGTAAATGCCTTGGGGGGATTAAAAAGTGTAATGAGGAATAGACATTTGGGAATGGATGCTAAGAGGAGATTGTATGAAGTAGTGAGTGTGCCGACAGCACTGTACGGGGCAGAAACATGGAACATTAGGGAGGAAGAGAGGAGGAGTTTAAATGTGTTTGAGATGAGGTGCCTGAGAAGTATGATAGGGGTTACTAGGCTGGATAGAGTGAGAAATGAGGAGGTGAGGAGGAGAACAGGGGTGGAAAAGGAGTTGGGAGATTGGGTTGATGAAAGAATATTGGTATGGTTTGGACACATGGAAAGAATGAGTGAAGAAAGAGTAGTGGAAGTCAGAGGAGGAAGGACTGAACATGAGGGGTCGACCTAAGATGAAATGGATGGATGGGGTAAAAGGGGCATTGGGAAAGAGGAGAATGCCTTTGATTTTTTTTTGGGATACCTCCTTTGTAAGGGGGAAAAAGCCTTTGGTATATGTATGTATGTATGTACATTATTCAGACACACTAGATCCCCGTATGGGATATTATCTGCATAAGTTTTATACAATGTTTTAGGGACTTGAGTGACATCCCTACACACAAGAGTCACACATCAATCTATTTTCATTGGAGATTAGTTATCAATGAAAAGGGGATGTTGATCACGTTAAACTTCTACTATCCCTACTCTCCATAAATCTCTCCGTTACCCCTTCTGTAAATCCACCTCATCGGTGCAATATTGTCCCCACGGATAGAAACGCTGATTATTCTTGATAGATTACTAAATACACACTATCCCTAAAGTAATGAAGACATTACTTACCCTTTCATGTGGAACTCACCATTTTCTATTCTTAAAAATCTCTCATTTTTTATCATTACTTTTTTGTGGTCGATACACAAATATTTTTACACCTTTTCATTCTTGAACTTAATTAACTGCTCTTTGGTCTCCCTTGCAGCCTCTCCTCTCCTGTCCCCTCCTCTCTTCTCTTCACTTCTCTCCTCTCCTCTCCTCTCCTCTTTTCTCTTTTTCTCTTCTCTTCTCTTCTCTCTTCTCTTCTCTTTTTTCTTTTCTTTTTTCTTCTCTTCTCTTCTTTCCCTCTCTCCTCTCTCCTTTTCTCTCCTCTCCTCTCCTCTCCTCTCCTCTCCTCTCCTCTCCTCTCCTCTCCTCTCCTCTCTTTTCCTCTCCTTTCCTCTCCTCTCCCCTCCTCTCCTCTCCTAATCTATCCTATCCTCTCATCTTTCCCTCCCTCACTTCACTTCACTTCACTTCACTTCACTTCACTTCACTTCACTTATCTTATCTTATCTTATCTTATCTTATCTTATCTTATCTTATCTTATCTTATCTTATCTTATCTTATCTTATCTCCTCTTATCTCCTTTTCTCTTCTCTCCTCTTCTCTCCTTTTCTCTTTTCTCCTCTTCTCTCCTTTTCTCTTCTCTCCTCTCCTCTCTTCTCCTCTCCTCTTCTCTTCTCTTCTCTTCTCTTCTCTTCTCTTCTCTTCTCTTCTCTTCTCTTCTCTTCTCTTCTCTTCTCTTCTCTTCTCTTTTCTTTTCCCTTCTCTTTTCTTCTCTTCTCCTCTCTTGTTCGTTTTTTTTTTCTTATTTTTTTTCATTTTCCCCTTCTGCCCCCTCGGCTTTGTTCCTGGTCATTTCCTTCTACTTAATCCATCAATATTCTCCACTTGTCTCTCTATTTCGGAAAACAAAAACAACTGTAATTATCTTTTTCCTAACGTAATTAATTTTTTTATTTGATCTTTGTGCCTCACAATGAAGTTATTCTCTCTTGCATTTAGCTTGATTTAATTCTTATCCACCAATCTTATCTTTTCGCCCATTCTTAGCCAATTCTTTCCTTCCTGAGCGGGTTTCTTAATCCTAGTTCATTTTTGGCTTATATACTCGTATTTCAACAACATTCTTTATAAATCTCCTGAACAACCCCCCCCTGGTCTATTTTTTCCCAACATCCTACCTCCAACATCCATTTGAATATCGAGATTATGACTTCGCTTTCAGAAACCTATATCTCTCTAACATTTCAACAGTGTGTCTAACATTCGTATAGGTTTATAATCTCTAGTTCTGAATGGTATATATGACGGAAAGATAATTTTATATTTGGAGAAATGAAAGATAAGATATTGTTACCGAAGTCGTTTTTACTCAAACGAACTCTCAACTGTCGGCACTGGTGAAGCCAGTGGAACCCAGTGTGATAGCCCCTTAAGGAACAAAAGCGATAGTTTCCATTGCACTGTTTCCTGGTGTACGCCGATTATATTAATTACCAGAGCGTAATAATCTTATTTCACTTTTTGATGCGGCAAATGGAGTCCTCATGAACCAAAAGGTCTCAAGTTACCATGCGAACCATTTGACTCGGTGGCTCTCGGCTTGTGTTTTATGATCCACTAAAGAGGCAAAGAGTTTCCCAACAAAGTCTATATAAGTTTTAGTGATTATTAGTGGACGCCTGGCGATTTTACTCAGTGTTGAAATGCTCATCTGGAGATTAAAGAACAACAGTACATATTCATAACTCGGATACCTGACGAAAGACAGGTTGAGATCCCCTGGTCTAGCGTGTCACGTGACCTCTCTTGCCTTCCATCGCGTTACTTCACTGATTTCCACAGTTTGTTTATATTTCTGATTGCTGTCGTTTCTTCTTATTTTTGACACAGAATTGAAAAAGATCGAAACAGGAAGGTTCTATGGAAGTAAAAGCCTGGCTGAAGCTGATGTTGCCGGCGACAGAGTGACAGCACTGTCAGCTCTGCTTGCCCTTGTAGCTGCTGACGGTGAGTGTAGTAATATTGACTTTTTTCAAACCAACAGGCATGTGTTCAACGAATTCTCAGTCTCAAACCACGTGTTCAATGAATCATCAGCATTTTATTTGTAGTTTCTGTTGAAGGTAAGTCTTACAAAAAATAATAGTTTGAAATTAGCAGGCCTATGTTCAATGAATTCTCAGCTTTTTACCTGTTGAAGGTAAGTCTTGCAAAAATGTAATAAATTGAAATTAGCAGACCTACGTTCAATACAGTGTTCGCCTTTTATTTTTTGTTTTAGGAATTTATAGTATAAGAATTAATGATGCCTGAGTTTTTTTTTTTATTATTTTATCATATCTAATTATTATTTTTTATAGAGCTACTGTTTGTAGTCTGTTTTGCAATACGGAAAGCGTATCTCAGGTGCATCTGAATAACTCCAAATAACTTAAATAATAACATGCTTCTTTTTTGTATTATTATTTTTGTTAAAATTACCCAGTCTCCTTAAACTAAAATGATAAAATTACAATATGTTAACCAATGAATGCCATAAAATTCTATCATGCAATATTTTCGTTCACTATGGTACATATGGCGTCATTTCTGAGTGCAACATTTATGATGTAGAAAATGTCGTAAAAGACTTGTTTACGAACTCCCACAACTTCCTACAGGAGATCAGACATTGTGGTACTTAGAAGTGACCGCAAGTCAACTTTATGTAATGCAGTTGCATAGGAAAATGCAAAACATTATCATAAACTTAGATTTCCAAAACAACCAGATTTGCGGGGAAAATATCGAGGATCCCCAAAACATTTCCCCCAACACCTCTGGGCTTTGATCTTTTCTGAAACGTTTTCTGAAACGTTTCTGTTTCCTCTTTCCAGTTTTGTGAGGCACGTAAGGCAAAAACGTTTGAATATTCTGAGTGATATGATTCTTATGTACCCAAGGATGTTGGCAGCCTGAATTATTCATAACATTCTTTCACTGAACTCCTCATCTCTAGAATGC
>NC_134779.1:5620642-5630642 GCF_046742065.1 Oratosquilla oratoria | reverse complement strand
TCGCATATCAGATAGCAATCCCAAAGTATTTAAAATCTATGAAAAAAAAAATCGATTTCAATCAAATAAGTCTGATCTAAATAAAAAAAATCGTATTTTCTATATATATTTTTTAAAGATATATATATATATATATATATATATATATATATATATATATATATATATATATATATAAATCGCCAACCCTGGTGTCCACCAACATACAATAATACATGTTAAGTCCGGCTAAAATTGGCATTTTAAAGCATAAGTGCCTTAAAAATAATTTCTTATTTCATTATAAACGTTTATATTAACTTATACTGCACTGAATAAGTCAATAGTTGATATATTTGTCCTATATACAATGTTAAGTTTCTAGTTTTGATATATTTGTCCAATATAAAATGTTAAGTTACAAAGAAAGCAATGGCCTCCGCTAGCGGAGCCAGGAATCTGGGTGCGCACGTCCTGTGTAATAGTAGTCCTTGATATATGTATATATATATATATATATATATATATATATATATATGTATATATATACATATATATACATATATATATACATATATATATACACATATATATGTATATATATATACATGTATATATATATGTATATATATACATGTATATATATATGTATATATATACATGTACATATATATATATATATACATGTATATATATATACATGTATATATACATGTATATATATATATATATATATATATATATATATATACATGTACATATATGAAGCCTAAACCTTTCATGATTCGTGCTTAACTCGATACCAGTAAAAGTGGTGGGACTGCTCCTCTGGCTCTGGATGCCATATCATACCTTCCCAAGGACCATTGCCAGATACTGTGTGGATGCGGGTTTCCATTCAATGAAACTTGAAGCAACAGATATTAATCACCAACGAGTTTGAATCTTCTATTAGGGTCTTCAGTAACAAAGTTTAATCATTGCCATGGAAGAAGTAGGTACCACTTCATGGTCACATACGGTCAGGAGTACATTAGTCCCAACCAAAACCAAGATAATTTCTTCACAAAACCGAAAAGAAGTGAGGATATTACAGCACCTGAGTTTCATTGGCCAGCTAACAATTTACACGAGTATTTGCTTATTCAGTCAGTAGCTGAGGTTGTCATTCGCTCCTCCTTTTCAAGTTCGGTCGTGCAAGCACACCTGCTTAGATTTGGAGTAAAATAATTTGTGAAATGAGCTTATCAATGAAATGTATATATTTTGCACTGAACTCCATTGTTTAGATGAGATTATATGACTTGGGTCAAAGGACAATCTCTGCCACTCTTAAAGGTCATCCAGTGCTATTCAACTCGGGGTTTTTGGCCTTAGAAACACTAGAAGAGTACTTACAAAAGCACCAAGAGTTTGAAGAATGCTATTGGTGGAGTCTAAAGTCCAAAAAAAAAAAAAAAAAAAAAAAAAAGACAGGATTTGAACGGTACGATCAGGTCCTTTAAAGTTTGGTTAATTAAATAGCTTTATTTAAACAAGCGAGCAACGGCATTGGCTCATCGGGTCTTGTTTTCATTGAGATCTTTATCCCTTTCAGCTCGACAGGAGAACGTTGACAGTGGACTTCAAACTCTCGACAGAACGCTGCCATACCTTCCTTCGGCACCGCCTGCTCTTGTCCAAGAACACAACTCCCTCAAGGCAAAGCTGGTCAACA
This sequence comes from Oratosquilla oratoria, assembly GCF_046742065.1. Taxonomy (NCBI): domain Eukaryota; kingdom Metazoa; phylum Arthropoda; class Malacostraca; order Stomatopoda; family Squillidae; genus Oratosquilla; species Oratosquilla oratoria. Next base: position 5,628,946 of record NC_134779.1, on the reverse strand, counting down.
TTGGCGTTGAGAAAGTTGCCAAACTCAATGAAACAAAATAACTGTGTGAAGAAATATTTGTTTTTCCTGAGAAGGGGTCCTCATATCTTTTGTATATTGTTTGTAACATGTCTACATGTACAGTATACATTCATGTATACATACATACATACATACATATATATATATATATATATATATATATATATATATGTATGTATATATACATTATATATATTAGTAATAAGAGGAACGCAATATTTATTTTCATTACGTTAGGTATATCATCATCCATCAGAAGGGTACCTCTGAATCACCAATGGAGTTGTTGGGTTTCATCCCGCCCTTGTGGGAGTTATGATCTTTACTCTCCTCTCCCGGCCACTTACCTTTGTGTCTGTGTCTGTACCTGAGTGTCTCTGCTATTATTTGTTCTATTCGTGTCTGCATTCACAAATGTGTATCAAATAATCATTCGTATCCCTTCCCATGTTTATATGATAGCAAATCAATAGTATTGTACATATTAGATCTAAGAAGGAAATGCCAAAGAACTGGTTTACTAATAGAGAGGTTAACGAATAGAATAGACTTAGTAACCATGTAGTGAGCACTGTAATTATTGATTGTTTTATGAGAAAGTTAGTTAAATTTATGGATAGGGAAGATAGGTGGTAATGGGCATGGAACTGCCTAGTGTAGGCTTTATGGTCTCTTACAGCTTAATTCATTCTTATCTTCTTATATCTAAGTGCGTGATTTAATAAATAATTGAATGAAAAAACACACTCATTGAGGAGGGTATACAGTATGTATCTTTTATATCTGGGGTGCTGTTATGAACTAGTTTACTAGCGCTTCTATACATCCGGGATAAGTGAGTGAATTGTTATTCTTGGTATATGCTCGTGTTACTGAAAGGCGCTGAGTTGAGTCTTTAAAGTAAGCAATAATCACCATAGGTTTTACTTCAATTGTGCCCATGTGCCCATTTTGTTCTGGGTAGACACAGAAGAGTTTAGTCTGCTGAAAGGGAACCTTGAGCACAAATGCTCCAAAGGTTTTAGTTGACCCAAGTTAATCTATCTAATTGAAGAGGATCCCCCCCCGAGGTAGAGTAGGTTCAACAGCAACATCCATGGTGAAAAGTCCACACTACTGTTTAGTCTGTGTACGCTGACTACACAAGTATTTTATAATATGAAGATAGAAAAAAAAATCCAGTGACTATTTGAGAGGCGTAATCTGATGTCTTTTCTTGTTTTCATCGTTCTCTGAGCTTTATACTCTGATGTAATTACGAAAATGTAGAATTGTCATAAGTGCGAGCACATGTCTATTCTGTATGTAAATCTAAAATATTTTTTCACTTTCATCGTAGATTTTGCCTTTAAGTTCACAGTGAAAATATTGGAGTTTAGTTTTTTAATTCTTATGTGCACCGGCGAGCCACAAAACTGATTCCAAATATCAAAAATAAATCTTACGAAAATTGACTGAATCATATAATTTTTTTTTCCCTAAAAAAGTATAGACTTAGAAGTGACTTGATACAAATCTTTAAGATTCTAAAGGAAATTGACAACATCAAAAGTTACCAAATTTTCACACTGAATCAGAATCAGACAAGAAACAATGGTCTCAAACTGTCCGGAAATATATTTAATTTGGAAGTGGGTAGAGACAACTTCGCCAACTGTGTAATTAATGAATGGAATAAACTTCCTGCAGAGGCAGTGCAATGTAGTTCAGTTCGAAGCTTTAAGAATCATTTAGATAAGCATCTAAACAAGATGTAATGACTGTCATTTGTTTTACTATTTGTTTATTTGTTTTGTTATCATTTGTCTGTTTCTTTATTATTATTTGCTTGATTCTCATTTATTATTAGTTATATGTCAATTTATTATTATATACTATTTACCTGTTTGTTTACTATTTAACTATACCTATGCATTTATTTATCTATTTTACTTATTATTATTTACATGATTATATTTATTTTTTATTTATCATTTTTATATTTTTTTCGCATTCGACCTAGATATGGACCAAGAGCTCTACTGTCGGTATGCTCCGCCTTTGTAATCTTTTGTAATCCTTTGTGACCGTTCAGGATTAAAGTCTCTTTCCCAATCGTGTGATTTCCATTCTTACCACTGATATACTATATATATATATATATATATATATATATATATATATTTATATATATATATGTATATATATATATGTATATATATATATATACATATATATATATATATATATATATATATATATATATATACATATATCACACACACACTCACACACTCACACACACACACACACACACACACACACACACACACACACACACACACACACACACACACACACACACACACACACACACACACACACACACACACACACACACACACACACACACATATATATATATATATATATGTATACATATCTAAATATATATATATGTATATATATATATACTCGTATATATATGTATATATATATATATATATATATATATATATGTATATATATTTATATATATATATGGGCAGAGTATTTTAGGGAGTTGCTAAATGTGAAGGAGGATAGGGAGGGAAAGGTAGTTGCTTAGAAAATGAGAATGATGAGTGAGGAAAATGGAGGAGAAATATGGAAGGATGAAGTGAAAGCAGCTATTAAGATGATGAGAGCAGGTAAGGCACCTGGTCTGGATGGATGCCATGCAGAATGTCTGAAGAAAGGAGGTACAGTTATGGTGGACTGGCTGGTGAGGTTATTTAATGTTTGTTTAAGAGAGGGTAGAGTGCCGGAGGAATGGAGGAGTGCCTGTATAGTTCCGCTTTACAAGGGAAAGGAGAGAAGTGTGAGTGTAGTAGTTTCAGAGGGATCAGCTTGTTGAGTGTGGTTGGGAAGGCATATGGTAGGGTAATGATTGAGAGGATTAGGAGAGGAAGAGAGGGAGTAATTGGTGAGGAACAGTGTGGGTTTAGGACAGGTAGGGGTTGTGTAGATTAGATTTTTGTGATAAGACAGATATGTGAGGAAGCTATAGGAAAAGGTAAGGATGTTTTTTTGGACTTTTATGGATCTGGAAAAGGCTTATGACAGGGTAGACAGGAAGGCACTGTGGGAGGTACTGCAGATATATGGGATAGGAGAAAATCTGGTAAGAGCAGTCAAGAGTGTTTACGAGAGTAGTAGAGCTTGTGTAAGGATTAGAAATCGAGAGAGTGAATGGTTTGAGGTAAAGGTGAGACTTCGTCAGGGATGTGTTATGTCACCCTGGCTGTTCAATCTTTACATGGATGGGGTGGCGCAAGAGGTGAATGCAAGGGTAGTGGGTCAGGGGTTGGAGATGATTAGAGAAAATGGAGAAAAGTGGGAGGTGAGCCAGTTGTTGTTTGCTGACGACACTGCGCTTGTAGCAGGATCAGAGGGGGGATTGAGGAAATTAGTGACAGAGTTTGAGAAGGTGTGTGAAAGAAGGAAGCTGAAGATGAGATGTACAAAGGGAGAGAGTGACAGCAGGCTGGAAGTGAGCATTAAGGGTGAAAGACTGGAGGAAGTGGATAGTTTTAGATATTTAGGTGCGAATGTGGCAGGAAAGGGAGGAGTTGGGGTGGAGGTAGAATGTAGATTAAGAGAAGTGAGTAAATGCCTTGGTGGATTAAAAAGTGTAATGAGAAATAGACATCTGGGAATGGATGCTAAGAGGAGGTTATATGAAGGAGTGATTGTGCCAACAGCATTGTACAGGGCAGAAACATGGAATATGAGAGAGGAAGAGAGAAGGAGTTTGAATGTGTTTGAGATGAAATGTCTGAGAAGTATGATAGGGGTTACTACGCTGGATAGAGTGAGAAATGAGGAGGTGAGGAGGAGAGCAGGGGTAGAAAGGGAGTTGGGAGATAGGGTTGATGAAATAGTATTAGGATGGATTGGGACACATGGAAAAAATGAGTGAAGAAAGATTAGTAAAAGATATGTGGAAGGCAGAGGTGGAAGGAGTGAATATGAGGGGGCGTCCTAGGATGAGATGGATGTATGGGGTGAAAGGGGCATTACAAAAGAGAGGAATGTCTGTGGAGGAAGAACGGGAGAGGACGGAAGATAGAGGTGAATGGAAAGGGGTTGTGTATAGATGATGCTGTGATGCATGAGGGGGAGTGGGTGGGGGATGGGGGGTGAGGAAGTATATATGGTATATGTATATATATATATATATACATATACATATATATATATATGTATATATAGATATATATTTAATGTACATACACACACACGCGCGCAACACACACACACCCGCACGACTCGGTGGCGCGGTTGCTTGAGTCCCCGACTGCCACTGCGGCTGTCCGGGTTCGAATCCTGCTCAGTGCTGAAATAATTTCAGTATCGGTGCGCTTTGAGTCGTTACTCCAACTCTCGTGGGTGGGGAGTTAGGTTATGTGTGCGCGTGTAAGGTCACAGCATTACCCATAGATCGGTCAAACGAACTCTGAGCTCTCTTCCGGGAGGGAAATAGCTGTCGATCACGAGTCCAGGACGTGATCCAAAACCATGGTGAATCACACACACACACACACACACACACACACACACACACACACACACACACACACACACACACACACACACACACACACACACACACACACACACACACACACACACACACACACACACACACACACACACACACACACACACACGCACACACCGTCTGCTACTACGGCGGTCCGGGATAGAATCCCGCCCAGAGCTGAAATAATTTCAGTATCGCTGCGCTGCGGGTTGTTATTCCAACTCTCCTGGGCGGGGAGTTGGGTATGTGTGTGCGTGTCATACGGGCTCTCAACACTCATCCGAAATGTTAATAACTGTCATACACGAGTCCAACACGTGATCCAAGACCATAGTGAACCATAGTGAATCACATGTGTATATGTGTGTGTGTGTATGTGTGTTTACCAAGTTGTATCTTACGGGAAGGGGAGCTATCCTCGTGGTGTGTGTGTACCCTTGTCATTTTTTGACAGTTTATATCCTAATACTGACATCACCGGCCAACCTCTGTCCGGTTGGTCGCTCTCTGAGGTTATGGGTAGTGTGTGGAGGAGGTGTGGCAGTTGGGGGTGGTGACCTCTTCACATTAAGGAATAGCGTGGAGTTAAAGAGACCTATTGATTATGTCAGATCAGCATGTATGAGTATATTGATTGATGGAAAATTCTCTCGGGTTAATAATGTTTCCAACATTTGTAATCTCCGGAAGTCCCCACTTCTAGCAATTAGTTTGGTGTTACTTATTAGCTCTTCTCTACTGATATCCTTATTGTGGTGTTGTTTCGTATGCCGTTTTATTACACCATTCTGTATATGTAAAGATAACATTCTACTTAAAGAGTATCTAATATGTACTAATGCAGGCAGCACAGTCCTCGGTATAACAATGGAATTGGTACACTACATTTGTCCTAGATATAGTCTTAGTGGGGCTATACAATTTGTTTTTAATTACTTAGGAGCAAAGTAACCTTATTTCTTCATTCTCATTAATTGTTTTACAGTTCATTTGTATCATACCTGTCAATATCTTTTCATCTTTTTATGTGTTTCTGTATAGGTGTTCCGATAATAGACATTGAAATAAGTAGGCTTACGGGAACTTTATTTGCAAATGAACTTATCCATCTTCCTGTTAGCGATGTGTGGTCTCCTACTGGTCGCACGGACAAATATAGAGTACCAATTCCATTGTTATATCGAGGACTGTGCGCCCCGCATTAATACACACATTCTTTTCTTTAATAATACGTACACACACACACACACACACACACACACACACACACACACACACACACACACACACACACACACACACACACACACACACACACACACACACACACACACACACACACACACGCACACACGCACACACACACACACACATACACACACACACACACACACACACACACACACACACACACACACACACACACACACACACACACACACACACACACACACACACACACACGATCGTCGAAGTAACGGCAAAGATTGGAACTCAGAAAAAAAAGAATTGTAGAACTGAACGATGAGGGAGTACCTGTGTTGTATTAGTAGGGGAGGGGAAAGCTCGTGGTGTAGTGGGAAGGTGAAGAAAAAGGAGAAGGGGAGGGATTATTGAGGAAAATGGAAGGAAATGTGGAAGGGGACGAACGGGCCCGGGCGTCAGAAGGAATGTCAACAAGAGATGCGCAGACGGCAGAGGTGAAGTCGATGAAATTAATAAAGGCGTGAAAAATAGAAATGTAGATAAGAGCAGCGCAATAGAAAGTGGAGATAATTATTTCTATGGACTTAATGAAGGAGGAGATGATAACCTCCCCCGATTAGCAAGTGTATAGGAAAAACTAACGAAATTGAACGAATCATGGGAGGTTAGGTTCACTCAACTCTCACTGCCACAAAGAATTGATAAATTGGAAGAACTAAAGGAGAACCAAAACCACACACAAAGACAGTAAAAAGAAGTAAAGGATGATAATTAGGAATTAAAGAGGAACAATAAAGAGAATAAATTAAATACACAAAACTTATCTTAATTTATACTATTATTCCTACCTTTGGAGTACAGTAATAGACTACTGTTTTGATTCTAAATTACTATACGTATACAGTTACTATACGTCTACAATTACAATAAAACAGCACAATGACTTGTCACTATTGGAAGATATAAACTTCACAAGAGGTATTCGCTAGCTAGTGTCTTGGGAGAAGACAGGTCCTCGAGCTGAGGAGACAAGTTCTCAAGCTGTATATATACATACATATATATATATGATATATACATATATATATATATGATATATACATATATATATATGATATATACATATATATATATATATATATTGTAAGGTGGGGGGGGAAAGCGTAAACACCAGACTCAAAGTGGGGAGTTTAATGCCCGACGTTTGGGTCCTAGTCCTAGAACCGTCTTCAGGGGTGTGAAAATGTACAGTGTTCACATGAGCTATTAACTGTCCGTGGTTGGAATTGGGAGAGGTATCCCGCACTGCCGAAGCTGTCCGGGTCCCCCTCCTCTTCCTGTCACTCCGAGTACCGGACGACTGGACCACCTTACATATTTACAAAGACTAAGTGCAATATAATAAAATCAAATACAACAAAGTACAATACATTATAATAAAATGCAATGAAATAAATTGTAATAAAATGAAATAAAATAAAATAAAATAAACTGACACTTGTGCCACAATTGGGAGCACTACGCACTTGTACGCGGAGGAAATAAAAATAATAAAATGACATAAAATGCAACAAGGTGAAATAAAGTACAACAAAACAATGCAATAAAATGAAAATAAAATAAATAAAATGGTACTTGTGCGACAACTGAACGTGCACTACGCTCTTGTGGGCAAAGGAATAAAATAAAAACTTGATCGCCGACACTGTGACTTCAGTTCACCTCGTCCACTCTTGCTTACGTAGTTTGGAAGGAGGCCAATTTATGCTACGTCTGTGTCTTGTGTTTTAGCGCCCAGGTATATAGGGTTTAAATCTATACACCTGTTTACGCTAACTTCTTTAGTCGTCCAAGCTTCTAAGAATAGTCTCCTTTTCTTTGAGTTGTCTCTATGTACCACTGTGGCTCCTTCCCAGTCAATATTGTGCTGTGAATCGTGTACGTGTTTGTAGAGTGCTGAGGCTGCATCTTTTCGTTTAACTGCCCGCTTGTGTTCTTCAATTCTGGTTGCGAGTTTCTTCTGTGTTTCTCCTATGTAATCTGCATCACAATCCAAACAGCCAATGCGGTACACTACACCCGCCTGCTGGGTGGGTGCTTCTGTGTCCTTGACCCTGGTGAGGTTGTGATGCAGAGTGTTGCGTGGTTTATGTGCTACCTGTATGTTCTTTTCCCGGAGTATCCTGGCTGTTACCTCTGATGCATCTTTAATGTATGGGACCGTGACCCTGTGTCCTGTGAGAGGGGGTTGTGTCTCAGTGCGAGTGTGAGGCGCCTACAAGACGTTTTCCGAACCAACGGCTATCCGAATCGTGTGTGTGTGTGTGACATCAGCACATAAAACTGAAGAAAGAGTTATGAAGAATATCATCCGCCGCAACGTAAAACCGATACCCGAGGACAAATATTGTATAGACCTTTCCCAATGTTAGTTTTTTGCATTTATAACCATGTATCAAAACCATTGTATTCAGTTGAAAATGTAACAAGAGTTACGAAACGTCCTGCCAGTA
>NC_134779.1:5603142-5615642 GCF_046742065.1 Oratosquilla oratoria | reverse complement strand
TCTCTTCACCAATAGTAGCATCGCTGCAAAGTAATTATTATGGAAGAATTGTATTTTAAGCGTTATTTTTGAGGGTTCAATATATGATGCGATTATCTGAACCTCAAAAAAATTATTATTTGACCAGTTCTTATATAGCAATTGTTTTTTTTTATTTAGAACAGATGAAAATCTATATATTTTAATTACTTGCAATTGCAAATCAGTGATGATATTTTTCACTGAAAGACATTTACAAATCCCAACATTTCTTACAGAGAACTGCCAAGATATGTCTCATAATAAGATAATTCCTATAAATAAACATCTTGACCATTATTTGCAACTATATTTAGCTGCACATATTTGCAACATTCCGAGTAACGTCCTTATAAAGAAAATCATTTGAGACATCAGATGCCGCAAGCACTGCCTGTGGTTTAATATCCCCGCCGCTATTCCCGTTTTCTTTCATCTTTATTTGTCAACAGTTCTGGAAGGAGGCAGGTCAGTTGAAAAGATTTTCCCCAATTGTCTTGTTTATTGATATTATTTTAAGAAGAGCTTTATTTTCATTTCTTTTATGTGAACCGATGATCTAGGTCACCCACTAAAAAACACTATAAAAGCAGGCGATAGATTTAAGAATATGGTGAAAATGAAACCCCTCCCAGTAATTGTTTTGCTTTAATTCATAATAGTTTCCCCTGCTATGTATCCATAGAAAATACAATTTAAGGTTAACTATGCTATATTTACATAGTAAAAATGACTACACAACTGCCATGATATTAACCCTTTCATTTGTTTTTCTTTAGGTATCATGTCATCTTTGTTGACTAGACGAGAGTGCATAAGAGAATATCTGGATAATAAGAATGCATGCAGTTTTGAAGATGCTATTCATATTGCCCTTAAAAAAAACATCAAAGTTTATATAACCATACTAAGGCTCCAACTCAGTCGCAAATTAAGGTTTTGAAGCAACAGTTTTCTGAGAGATGGCGCAAAAATCATCGTATAAAAGCAAGGTTTTTCAAGGAGAATAACAGATGGTTAGACAAAGAACTTAAACTTGAAGTGGATTTAGGTATAAGTCAAACTAGTACTGAGGACAGTGAAAGTAAGAGAGAGTGTAGCAACATTAATGATTTTAGTTAGTGTCCAAAAGTTCACTTGCAAACTTGTATGGGAAGACCATCATCAAACTTTCCTTGTGCTAGTGACAGAACAAAAAGAAGGAAAACTGAACAAATACGGGCGAAAAACTCAACAGCAACATTAGTTTATGCCACAGAGATGAAATTACGTGAAACAGGGGAGCAAGATGCTGCAAAGTTGCTAAAGCAAGCAACATCTATTCCAGCTAGAGCAACAGAAATGATAAAAAAAACTAGACACTCCACGTGAAGTTTCATTCACACCCCTTGAGGCATTAAATATCATAGTTAAAACAAATATGAGTAAAGCCAGTTACTGTTTTTTGAGAGAGGCACACAAAGAAAAAAACTGTCATATGTATCCATCCTACGATAGGGTTCTATCAGAAAAATTGAAATGCTATCCAGAAGTAATTAATGTTAATGAATTTAGCGCAGATATTCCTCTTCAGTGTCTCCTAGATCATAGTGCTATGCACCTACTTGATAATCAGAAGGATGCAATTGACATATACTTGCAAAGTTGTTCTACTCGTAATAATGATGATCATATGGTAGAGGGAAGTGACATTGGTGATGTAATAAATTTAGAACTGCTTAGTAAATCTGGTTATGATGGTAATGGAGACCAGTCTATCTATGATATCAGATTTAATCAAGATCTGTATGAAAGCATTTGCGAGGACCATATCCTGTCAATGTTTATATCTCCAATTAGGCTTACAATCCAAGAATCAAATGATAGAATATTGTGGCAAAATCCTGTCCCATCATCATCGGTGTACTGTAGACCACTTAAAATTACTTTCTCTAAGGAAACACCTGGGGTGACAAGATTAGAAATCTCTGCTCTCAAAGAGATTATTAAAAATCTTACTCCAACAGTCTCTAACAATGTCAAGGTAAATCATAAAGTTATAATAACAATGGTTGATAGCAAGGTTTGCCAAGCAATTACTGAAACTCCTTCTGCTGCCTCTTGTTATTTGTGTCAACCTAAAACAAATCCCTCCCAAATAAATAATCTTGAACTCATTGAAGCTAAAAGTGTTGCTAGAGACGCACTTTCCTATAGAATATCTCCCCTTCATCTACTTATTAATTCCATGGAATGTTTCCTTCACATTGCTTATCGCATTACCCTAAAGAAATGGATGGTAAAAGGTTCTGAAAATAAAAATATTGTCAGTCAGCAAAAGAAGAAAATACAGAATGACCTTAAAGCACGTTTAGGATTAAATGGAGATAAGCCAACACATGGAAGTGGCACAAGTAATCATGGTAATACAGCTAGAAGGTTTTTTGCTAACAGTGAATTTGTCTTAGAAATAACAGGACTTGATGCAAATTTGCTATATAGGTTTCATATAATTCTTACTGTTGTGAATTCCCATTATGAAATATACAGTATCAAATACCATACTTATGCAAAAGAAACTACAATGCGCTATGTTGAGCTTTATAAGTGGTATAATATGCCTATGTCTGTACATAAAATGCTGATGCATGGAAGCCAAATAATAGATGAGTTATGTATACCTGTAGGTCAAACGTCTGAGGAAGCTTTAGAAGCCACTCATAAAACAATAAGAAAGGCTAGGTTACATCATACTTGCAAAATATCAAGAACTAGATCAAACACAGACCTAATACACTGGTTACTTTTAATTTCAGACCCTATACTGGCTAGTTTAAAAAAGATTGAAAATCCTAAATCTAACAATTCTCTGCCTTTGGATGTAATAAATATGCTCAGACAGCCTGTTTATGACTATTAGCATTACTGTATTAGTAAAGTTGTTTATGAGATTATATAATTACAAAGGTGTATATATTTGCATATATATACATTATACAAACATTAATCTATTTTTCATTATTTCTCTCCTGTGTGCAATGTATTACTGACAATTAAGTTTCTGTTATCAAAAGTTTAAGAAATACATGCTTTCATGTACTTGTACAAATTTTTCCTATCCCTGTGATACATGCATTTTGCAGTAATTCTTTGCATGATACCTTAAAGTCTTCTCTACTATAATAGTAACCACTGAATGCTTTTTATTGATCAGTTTAAGTACACTTTTATCACTAGTAGTAATTTTGCTACTTTGGTGAAAAAAAACAACTGATACTATAACTTCATGGTGGATTTTCTGATGACAATATTTTCCATTTTAACTGTATGAAATGGTGATATCTTCCATGGTGAAGGCACTGTTTCAAACTTTTTTTTCCTTCTTTTTTCAACTGCCTGTACTGAAAATTTGTGTTTCATATCCTTAGACTTATATATATATATATATATATATATATATATATATATATATATGTATATATATATGTATGTATATATATATCAAGGACTACTATTACACAGGACGGGCGCACCCAGACCCCTGGGTCCGCTAGCGAAGGCCAGTCCAGTGCAGGGTAGCCACTCCTAGTGTTTTCCCACTAGATCTACTATTTTTTGCCTCAATCTAGTAGTGTAGTGATTTTTCGTCATGGATATAAAGAATCTAGTATATTTTGAAGATCCTAATAAAAACGTTTAATTTTGCATTACGGAGGCAAATTCTAGGAGCCAGATTTGAAGCCAGATGCTAGACTGAAAAAGTTTGAGCCAAACACAGAAAAATAGTGCCAGATCTGGCACCAAAACTGCTAAATTGGCAAGCCTGCCTACTAATCACGCAACCATTCTACAAAGTACAAAATATAGCAGGCTGTTGCCCTCGCGTCGAAGTTTGTATCCGTTTTCGCATAATGTTATTTTTCTGCATCATTTCTGTCTAATACTTCTCAAATTATTCCATGAAAGCATGATTTGTTATTGAGAGGTTTTGAAAATTAGCTATAACACATTCACGCGTACAGTTACTATGAATAGAATGTATATTATCATACGAACTCCATAGAAATTGTCAGTCAAATTGCCGCACTTGTTATTTGCTTATAGTATGTTTGCGCGATTGATTGGTTACATTAGTATATAGATGGTTGCTGGGCGTTTGAGGTTTGTATTATCCGAATTATTAGTTTGTGCAAATTTTTAAGTGCAGAATCGTAAAGAGCAATGCAACAACAGTCTTGCCTGCATACAAGTGATTGGTTGTGAAAGTTTGCATTATTGCACCATTACAGGCAGTGGTAATTAGTTTGATGTATACAGTTTTCTAACTTCAAAATGTTTTCATGCGTATGTTGTGTAATATAATTCGAATCTAGTAGTTTTTTGTTCAATGTAGTAGTTTTTGGCAAGCTGTCTAGCTTTTTTCATTTTCCAGAGTGGCAACACTGGTCCAGTGTGCTACTAGCAATGGAGGTGTTAAGATTGTGTTACTCCGTCTTTCACGCGTGGCTGCATTTAAAAGTGGATTGTATTTGTTTACATAGGTTCTTGCTGATTTTGTGTGTTCAAAATGCCGAATAAGTGTGGTGTTGTGAACTGCAACGGTAATTATAACAAGGATAACAGGTGCCAAGTGTTTCAACTGCCAAAAGATCGTTATGAAAGACAGAAGTGGATTGATGTGCTGCCACCACGTAAGAACTTTGTTGTTGATTCTGACAAATTTTTCATTTGTGAGAAACACTGGGGTCCCAACACGCCTTCTATCAAATTGCCTGGTGGTTCTACGCGACCTGCGATCCCTCCCAGCGTCTTCAATGTGCCTGCTTCATGTCTGCCATCTTCGAAACCTGTACCTCACCCGGCGAAGGCCGAAGACAAGCAACTGAGGCATTTTCTTCAGAAAGATACGATTACTTCATTTGATGCTCTTAGACCTGAACATGACTTACAGAAGCAGTACAAGAACTTAATTATTTCAAGATCGGAAGAAAGGTTAGTGTGTCTGTTCATGACAGAAAATTTCAGTGAGTGCAGACTGTCTGTGATTGTCGAAAACACGCCCACGTTGTGTAGCCCACTGATCTGCCGTGTATTCAAGAAGGGCATTAGTGTACCACTGGGTAAGACACTTCATCCCAACAATGGTTTGAGGTTGTATGGTCAGTTCGCCGAAGCTGTGCGCTTAGCAATTAACTATAACATCCCGTTTGGCAAAAAGATTGAGATTATTATCACTCTTCTTCAAACCCACATGTCAGCCTGTGTAATCACCGAGAATGAGAAGAAGCTGGTATTTTTGACACGTCAGTTGGAACTTTTATCACAGAAACAGTTTTCCATGAATGATTATTATTTTGCTCTTGAATTATACCCCAAGTGTAGTTACGAACAGCTCAGAGACTTTTTGGTGCTGCCAAGGAAACGCAAGCTGCAGTACATCACTTCATCTATTGACAAGGATCAGGTGATGAGGGAAACATTTGCCAAAGTGAAGACACTGCAGCAGAAGAATGTATTTCTCTTGATAGATGAAGTACAGATTCGGCCAACTGTTGCATTTTCTGGTGGGGTTCTGAGTGGCATGGCAGTGAACAAGCCAGACCGCAAGGCCATTTCTATGCTATGTATTATGATGAAGTCGGTGCACAGGGGGCCTAGTATTATGATTTCTGTGACATCCGTCCACAAGCTTACAGCAGCATACCAGCTTGAGCGTGTGAAGGAGGCGGCAGCTGATGTTGAGAGGGCAGGTGGGCGTGTCATCGGGTCTATCACAGACAACCACAAGATAAACCAGCAGTACTGTAAGCTGTTTGATTTTCCGGGTGATTGCCGTGCCACAGCCAAGCATCCTCTTGACAAAGAGCGTGTCTGGTTTCTCCTTTTTGACACAATGGATCTTCTGAAGTGCATCCGCAACAACTGGATCAGTGAGAAGTGCCAGAAGATCAGTCTTGACAATGAAACAACAGCATCATTTGCTGACGTCAAGGAACTGTATGAGTCAGAGAAAGGCAGTATTCTGAAGACTACTCCCCTCACTAAATTTGCTGTCACGATTTCAACTACAAAATGTGCAGCATGTCTTGAAGGTCTTCGATGAAAAAGTTGTGGCTTCATTGAAGCTCAGAGGATGTCATGATACTGCAAAGTTCATCCAAATCATCCTCAACTGGTGGAATTTAGTGAATGTATCTGGGAAGGGGCAAAATCAGCACATGAACGATCCATCTCGAGCTGTTCAGTATCCCCAGTCAACCAGCCTGGTGATTTTCCTAAAGATTTTCCAAGAGGCTTCTTCAGGACATGGAGCAAATCGAATCGAGTGTTTCACCCATGACACCAAGAATGCACTAGTGCAGACTATGCAGGGACTGATTGCCGTTTGCCGCTACTTGCTCAGAAACGCTGACTTCCATTATGTCCTGCTGCGTGAGATCCAGAGTGACCGGCTTGAGGGAGAGTTCTCAGTCTACCGTCAATCAACTGGTGCAAACTCTTTCATGACCACTGGGGATGTGTTCTCCGCATGCAAGCAGCGCCTCACGAGATATGCTGCCGTAAACCTCCAGTCCATCGATGTCCACCCTGTGTCGAAGGAACATACCTGCTTGGGGATTGCAATTGACCTAGATGATGCAGCCTCTATTGAGAGGTGCACCACAGATGTGACACTGACTGTGAATGAAGAGTGCAGTGCAGCCTATGTGGCGGGGTGGCTTGAGACGAAGTGCGCGGACGATGACGTTGCACCATGCCTAGAAGTGGTATTACGCCAGATGAACTCGCTGGTGGTTGTGGAGTCCGATTCTCGATTTGCATATACGGCCGCAAGTATCACAGAGAAAGTTGCTCTCTGCCTGATGTGCCGCATGTCTTTGCCGTCTTCGATGTTCTGCCCGATCGTTGTAGGTGGAAGTGAGAGTATCTAAGCCGTTTTGGCATGTAGATCGCCATTATCTCCGATCGGCAGCAACATTTTCAATGGTGGTGGGTTCGATGCCACATTTTTTCAGCGTTGTTTTCAGATGGTCCTTGTGTCGTTTACGTGGGCCCCCAGGGTGGCGTCTGCCCACAGCAAGTTCTCCATAGAGAACTTTACGTGGGAGTCTCTCTTCTGGCATGCGGATGGTATGCCCCAGCCACCGTAGTTGACGTTGGGTTAAGACTGTTTCCAGTGGGTCCATTTGTGTGTGTCGGCGGATTTCACTGTGAGGTACCTTGTGCCACCATATTAGACCCAGTATGCGCTGTAAGCAGTTGGTGTGAAAGGCCTTCAGCTTTTTCAAATGGCATCTATAAGGCACCCATGACTCACTGCCATACAGAAGGATGTAGAGACAGATTGCCTCATACACCGAAACCTTGGTGGTGGTGGTGAGGTTGCGGTTCAAGAACACTCTGTGTGATAGTCTACCAAAAGCTGCTGCTGCCAAACCAATGCGGCGTTGGATTTCGCTTGTCAGGTCACAGGAGCCAGTGAGCACTGAGCCGAGGTAGGTAAACTCTTGAGTGTTTTTCAGAGGTTGTTGATTGTATCGGGGTGGCTAATGAGTGCGCAAAATTAAGACGTAAAGTTTATATTTGGATACACACACAAACTGACACAAACTGACACAAACACAAATGCGTACACCCTCAGCAAGGCCGTCTTTGATACTAACGCCACGGTCCAATTCACGCCAAAACAAAGGCGCGCATTGCATCTGCGATATACAACACAACCACATCTTTTACTTAATATAAATACATAATAACATAATATAAATAATGCAATAAATAACAAAACAACAAAATACAATTCTACACCACACCAACACATCGCTCGGCCCGCGCCACTCGGTACCCTCACCGAGCAAACAAGAAGAAGACTAACCGAGGCAAGGAGAATCCAAATGACCCAAAGACAAGCCACACACATACCACAAACACACAGTGGCAGACAGAAGTGTGGGACAAAAGGACATAATAGCACACCCAAATACATTAAAGAGACACATACATATATGAGGACATAAAGACAATAGAGACAACACAAAAAGGAACACAAGACTAGCGCCAGTTAACAAAAAGACAAATACAGCAATTGCCGGACGTCCGGGACATGATACTTAATATCTAAACACGACAAAATACAATACAAGAATACATAAATGGGAAACATCACAAGAATACATAAATGGGAAACATCACAAGATTACATAAATGGGAAACATCACAAGAATACATAAATGGGAAACATCACAAGAATACATAAATGGGAAACATCACAAGAATACATAACACTACACAATGAAAGTTCAGGTAATTACAGGAATACATAACACTACACAATGAAAGTTCAGGTAATTACAGGACCCCTTGACCTAAGGTCATAACAATGAGGGGTAGCTAAACAAGGCAAAGTTCTTGCTGTGGGCCCAGGAGGAGGCCGGGTATAGGTAGGGATAGGCACTTGAGTTTTCTTGAGCCTATCAGCGTGATAAATCTCGCTAAGGCTTGTAGAGGGGTAAAAAATCCTGAACTTGTTAGGATGTAGGTGTTCAGTCACCAAAAGGGGGCCCTCAAATTTACAATTTAATTTTTACTGGCGATCAGGCATGCTTTTGAAAACATGATCACCAACACTGATAGTCACAGGTGTTGCACGAGCATGTTGTTGTTTCAACATGTCGGCCTTTGAAACATCCAGTTTATCGTTAACAGAAGTATAAATGGCATGCAGCACATGACTCTGTAGTTTACTATAATCATCTACATTGTAGAGGGGACGAGCAGGGCTGTCAAGCACATCATATGGGAGTCGTTTCTCAACTCCAAAGATAACATAATGAGGCGTTTTGCCTGTGGAAACATTAATGGTGCTATTGATACAAGCACTAACATGGGGAAGCCAATCCTCCCAAGACTCATGAAAATTACTAGCAAGGTGACGTAGGATCTCTAAAATTTTCCTGTTCGTCCTCTCCACAAGACCATTGGACGCTGGATGATAAGCAGTCACGAATGTCTGTTTGATACCATAACGTTCACAAATACCTGCCAAAACCTTGTTCCTAAATTCAGTGCCATTATCACCAAGGAGCACCGTAGGAGTGGTGTATGGACACAACACATGGGAAACTAAAGCATGTGCTACAACTGGTACAGATTTGTTACGTAAGGGAGCTAAGACCACAAAACGACTAAAGTGATCCACGCACACAAAAACATACACAGAGCCCTGCGTGCTACGAGGCAGTTGCAAAAGGTCTATAGCCACAGTCTGAAAAGGGCGAGAAGGAGTAGGGTACTCTAAGCAGTGCTCGTAGAACCTTTGTTCTGGGCACAAGAACTACACCGGGCTACATGAGAGGTAATGTCTAGTCGCATTTTAGGCCAATAATACTTCTTCCGCATCATAGCCAGAGTTTTGTCACGACCTGGGTGACCAGCCTGAGGGGCATCATGAGCAAGGGACAAAACAACGGGAACTAGAGACTCAGGGATCACTAGCTGTGCCACATCTTGCTCAAACACTTCCACATTACAGAGGTACTGGTAAAGCTGGTAAGGTGGAATCATCACCAGTCTCTTCGGAGGCGTGGGTTCGGATCCCACCGCTGCCACCATTTAATGTATCGGGGTGGCTAATGAGTGCGCGAAATTAAGACGTAAAGTTTATATTTGGATACACACACAAACTGACACAAACACAAATGCGTGCACCCTCAGCAAGGCCATCTTTGATACTAACGCCACGGTCCAATTCGCGCCAAAACAAAGGCGCGCATCGCATCTGCGATATACAAAACAACCACATCTTTTACATAATATAAATACACAATAACATGATATAAATAATACAATAAATAACAAAACAACAAAATACAATTCTACACCACACCAACACATGATTGATAGCGAATTCCAGAGGCTCTAGTTGTTCAGAGATACTGAGAACTTCTGTTTTGTTTATGTTGATGACTAGTCCAGATCTGGTATATATATTTGAGACAGCGTTGATGGTGCGCTGAAGACCCTCTTTGGATGAGCTCACTAAAGCAGTGTCATCTGCGTACTGCAGTTCATGGATTACCTCATCTGTCACACGTGTTTTGGCTTGGAGGCGTCGCAGATTGAAGAGGTTGCCATCCAGCCTGTACGACAGCCTGACACCATCAGCAGGATCGATTTGCTGTCTAGCAATGTTGGAGACTGCAGCGAGAAATAAATTGAATAAGATGGGAGCAATAACACACCCCTGCTTCACACCTGACTCAACAAGGAATGGCTCAGACTTGAGCCCAGAACTGGACACTCGAGCCATAGAGCCATCGTGAAAGGCTCTCAGGACACCCAGAAATGTTGGTGGGCATCCAAATTTTACAAGTACTAGCCATAGGAGAGGACGGTTCACAGTGTCAAAAGCCTTGGCAAGATCTATAAACACTATGAAGAGGTCTTGGTGTTGCTCAATGCTTTTCTCCTGGAGCTGTCTTGCCACAAACACCATGTTGACTGTACTGCGCTCTTGTCTGAAGCCACACTGAGATTCAGTGTCCAGAGGTTCCCTGACAACTCCACATGTGTACACTTTTGACCTTGTCAGATGTGGACTGTGTTTCATCAAGGAAGCCCGTCACCGTTCCTGCTGCCAGAAAAGACTGGTGGAGATCTTGTCGACACTGGCCAGCTTCAGTGGGATCGACATTAACTGTCCCAAGATGTTCCGTCGTCTGGCAAATGTTCTTTTGAATGGACTCCACAACCTAGAGAATGCAGTCCTTCTCCAGATCTCTGTAAAGAAGGCCCGGCTCGCTGATTAATCGCTGCAGTCTGGTAAGCTTTTGCTTCTATGTCTGTTTATTTGTTCCTTTAAAGTGTCCACCAGGGTTGGCTGATTTAAATAAAGTTGATTTAAATCTTGATTTAAATCATGATTTTAATCGGTTATTTATTTTTTTTTAAACATCAGGGATTTAAATAGATTTTTGCATTATGCTTTGGAAATTGAAATGGCATGAATAAAATTAAGACACTGGGCTTTATAATCAAATTTTATTATTGTATTAAGAAATTACAGAAATCATGAACATAATTTTTATTATTGTAACATATGGAAGTATAGAACTGACAAAAAATAAAAATTATATACCTTGCAAGTTTGCAAAAAGAAATTGTTTTGTAGTTGAATATATAAGAACAAAAAATCTTTATTTGCATTTACATTTGAGAAAATCATTATTTACATTAATCATTATCTACATTTGAGTTCATTGTCTTGAAAAGGACGACCAATTTGGCTGCCTTCTCATTACCGAGGCGGTTCCTTAATTTTGTGTGTGCAAGTCCATAGGAGGAGAAGACTCTTTCAACTCCTGATGATGAGGCTACTGCAGTTAGGAGTTGACGCACTGATAACAGAATATCACTGTCTAACATGGTTGTATGTGAATCCCACCATTCAATAGCTGTCAGGGTCTTGGTCACAGACTCAGTAAACTTGAACGCATGAAAAGGAGGTGATTTTGTCTGAAACTTCATAATGACAGGAACAAGTGTTGTATATTTCTCATTGGCATACTCCATTGTAATATTCACCTCTTCTGCACTGAGCATATTTCCTTGAAGTGCTGGATGAAGCATGTTGGCGGGTATGTGAGCTTTAGTGATAAACTGTTCATATTTTTTTTCACACGTTTTTTTGCTTGTTTATTGTTTGTGAAATGGCCAAGCAATTTCTTCCAAACATCTACCGCTTGAGCAATAGTGCACTTGTCACTCTGTACCTCATCTAGAGCCTTTGCTATTGGCTGCAATCGATCCAGTAATTCCTCAGCCGAACGTTTTAGGCCTAAATTTGATGCTTTGTTTCTTACTTCAGTATCAATAGCTTCCCTGTTGGCTTCACAGATCTTCATTAGAATTGGCCAGTTATTTATATAGGCCTTGAGACAGTCTGACATTGTGTTCCACCTTGTGTTTTGGGGCATGACTAGACACTGACCACCTTCCTGCCGATGCTTTGAAGCAGCATAATTATTATTTCTAAAATATTCAACTACATGGACCACATGTTGTTTTACATGATCAATCTCAAGGTCATGAGCCATTAGATTTAGTAGGTGTGCTGCACATCCGTATGTGAGGACGGTATGCTCAGATTCACTCGATTCCTCCAAGACTTTTCTCATCTTGGTGACATTTGCTGCATTGTCTGTCACAACACTTCCAATGTGACAACCAAAATCTTGTTCAGTTTTCTTGATCGAATTTTGTACAAGTTGTAGAAGATATTCAGCAGTGTGAGGTTTCGCTGATGTGTCTATTGTGTCAACTAAATAAATCTGACCAGTGGATGTTGTTAGAGTGACACATATTATGGGCTCATTATGAATGTTAGACAATCCATCAGTTAAAAGACATACATTTTCATTATTCAGGTCATCTGCACACTTTTTATATTCCTCTTCATACACAAGATCCAAGTACTTATCAGCAATATCTTTTCTTGATGGAGG
>NC_134779.1:5595642-5598142 GCF_046742065.1 Oratosquilla oratoria | reverse complement strand
CCCCTGTTCTCCTCCTCACCTCCTCATTTCTCACTCTATCTAGCCTAGTAACCCCTATCATATTTCTCAGACATTTCATCTCAAACACATTCAAACTCCTTCTCTTTTCCTCTTTCATGTTCCATCTTTCTGCCCCGTACATTGCTGTTGACACAATCACTCCTGCATATAACCTCCTCTTAGCATCCATTCCCAGATGTCTATTTCTCATTTCACTTTTTAATCCACCAAGGCATTTACTCGCTTCTTTCAATATACATTCTACTTCCACACCCACTCCTCCCTTTCCAGTCACATTCGCACCCAAGTATCTGAAACTATTCACTTCCTCCAGTTTCTCACCCTTAATGCTCACATCCAGCCTGCTGTCACTCTCTCCCTTTGTACATCTCATCACCTTACTTTTGCCCACCTTTATCTTCAGCTTTCTTTCTTTCACAGACCTTCTCAAACTCTGTCACTAAATTCCTCAATCCCTCCTCTGATCCTGCTACAAGCGCAGTGTCGTCAGCAAACAACAGCTGGCTCACCTCCCACTTTTCTCCATTTTCTTTAATCATCTCCAACCCCTGACCAATTACCCTTGCATTCACCTCTCGCACCACCCCATCCATGTAAAGATTGAACAGCCAGGGCGACATAACACACCCCTGACGAAGTCCCACCTTTACCTCAAACCATACACTCTCTCCATTTCTAACGCAACCTCTACTACTCTCGTAAATACTCTTGACTGCTCTTAACAGCTTTCATCTTATCCCATATATCTGCAGTACCTCCCACAGTGCCTTCCTGTTTACTCTGTCGTAAGCCTTTTCCATATCCATAAAAGCCCAAAAAATATCCTCACCTTTTCCTATAGCTTTCTTACATATCTGTCTTACCACAAAAATCTGATCTACACATCCCCTACCTGTCCTAAAACGACACTGTTCCTCACCAATTACTCCCTCTGTTTCTCTCCTAATCCTCTCAATCAAGACCCTCCCATAAGCCTTCCCAACTACACTCAACAAACTGATCCCTCTGTAACTACTACACCCACACTTGTCCCCCTTTCCTTTGTAAAGCGGAACTATACAGGCACTCCTCCAGTCCTCCGGCACTTTACCCTCTCTTAAACAAACATTAAATAACCTCACCAGCCAGTCCACCATAACTGTACCTCCTTTCTTCAGACATTCTGCATGGCATCCATCCAACCCAGGTGCCTTACCTGCTCTCATCATCTTAACAGCTGCTTTCACTTCATCCTTTCCTATTTCTCCTCCATTTTCCTCACTCATCACTCTCATTTTCTTAGCGCTTCTAACTGCAACTACCTTTCCCTCCCTATCCTCCTTCACATTTAGCAACTCCCTAAAATACTCTGCCCACCTTCCTCTCACTGCCTTCTCTTCTATTATCATCTCTCCATCTGCACCTTTTACCTTTTTTTCTCTACTTGATTCGCCTCCTCTTCCTCTTTTAACTTCCTTCCAAAACATCTTTTTATTACTTTCAAAATGTTCTGTCATACTCTTTCTCCATTTCACATCTGCTCTCCTCTTTGCTTCCTTTATCTTATGCTTAACTTCACTTGTCTTTATTTTGTACCTCTCATACGATTCCCTCGTCCTAATTTGTAGCCAATCTATGAATGCCTGCTTCTTCTCTTCTAAACCCTTCTTTGCTTCCTCACCCCACCACTCACTACCCTTCCTTCTATTTCCTCCCGCCCTCCTTGTTCCACACACCATCTTTGCACACCTTATGATTCCCTTCTTGAACCAACCCGTTTTCCTCCTCCACTGCTAGTTCTACTCTATCCTTTACTCTCTCCCACTCCTCTCTCAACTTCTTCTTATACTCATTCTCCTTTTTTTTTCTCATTTAAGCAGTTCACTCTAAGTACCTCCATACCTTCTGCCCTTTTCCTCTTTCTCCACCTATTCTCCACTCTCAATTTACCTTCCACCAGGAAATGATCTGATATTCCCCCACTCTCTCCCCTTAGGAAATGTACATCCTTAACTCTTCCTACCATACTCCTGGTCACCACTATAGAGTCTATTAACGCTCTATCTGCCACCCTTTCATCCACATAATATACAGTATATATATATATATATATATATATATATATATATATATACATACATATATATATATATATATATATATATATAAATATATGAGGAATGGACGACAAAATGAGTGGTAGGGTAGTGAGATAAACACCGAGAACCGTTGAAGTTTTATTAACTGACGTTTCGCTCTTGACAGAGCTTCTTCAGAGTGTACACTCTGAAGAAGCTCTGTTAAGAGCGAAACGTCAGTTAATAAAACTTCAACGTTTCTCGGTGTTTATATCACCACCCTAGCACTCATATATATATATATATATATATATATATATATATATATATATATATATGTATATATATATATATATATATACATATATGGATATATATGTGTATATATATATATATATAAATATATATATATGTATACATAT
>NC_134779.1:5573142-5590642 GCF_046742065.1 Oratosquilla oratoria | reverse complement strand
CTTGATTTTATTTTTCATAACACATTTATTGCGCTACGTTTCCTGGAGGATTTATAAAATTTTACCATATTTTCTTTTCTGTTGCAAGTTGGGTTTTTGTAAATCACCAGTTCCACCATGAAAACACGTCATGATCAGGAATATACTAGAATGCTACTGGGTACCGTTTCTCAGGATGAAGACAAGGAAATAAGGGGCAGTAAACTTCCATCGAATAGGCAGGTTCTACTATGTCTTCTGGCAAACCTTCGAGATATGCATTGGAATCAAGCTTTATCTGCCACCATTGATAATGTGATTTTGCACTACCAGAGAGCAGGGGTTCCAACCATTTCCGGGAGTGATTAAAATTTACTATGACAAAGTTTTCATGATACTTATGAAAAAGAATGTGGATAGAAGACAGGCAGACGATCCTGGTATAATCAAGTTTAATCAGAACTAGATAAAAAAGAAAAAAATAAATTTTACAGGAATACCGTGTTGAAAGATATGGCAGCTGCAAAGGAGGGGAAAACTCAAGCCGAACAAGATGCAATTGATCATAATATACTGTTCATGAAAAGCATGCTGACTGACAGAACAGCTACCTACTCTGGTGTGAACAAGGTACTAGCCAGAAGCATTAAGACAAGACAGGAGAGACATATTCGAGAAAAGGTGCGGCAAGATCAAGAAAGTTTTGATTATGAAGAAAATGTGGCTGATAATCATTCTCGTATTAGTACTGATGAGGATAATAACACTGATGAATTCATCACTGCTGAGCCAAAAAGAAAACACAGAAGAATAGTGAAAGAAGGGGTTTCAACTTTTGTGTCCCATGATATTTTAAAGTCAAAGGAACTTGTTTCATGCAGTGTTAGAAATAATATCTCACCAACGCAGTTGATTGCGATTGTATATTCCTTTGTATCTGCATGTGGCGGAGATACATCAAAATTTAATTTAAATGCAAGAACAACACACAGATACCGAGCTTCGATCATGTCAGAATTAAGTTTGAAAATCAAGGATGATTGGCACCCATCAGACAAAGTACTTGTTCACTGGGATGGAAAATTAATGGATACACTTGATTCTAAAAGCACTGATGATCACCAGCCCATTCTTGTGTCTGAGGACAATGGCACATTCAAATCAGAAAGATGGCCCACACAAAGGATATGTGATATCAACAGCAACAAAGCAACTTTTGATGGATTGGAAGTGCGAAGAGAATGTTGTGGAGATGATTTTTGACACAACTCCATCAAATACAGGTAAACCCATCAGAAACTACTGTGTAGATATTAACATCATGAGGGTGAATTATATATATAAATAACCATACAAAATTATAAGAACCGTTTCTAGAATTGAAATTATTTAATTAAATACTATTCTCGTACACCTTCAGGACAGAAAGCTGGTGCCTGCGTCTCCCTGGAAAAGAAATTAGGGCGAGCTCTTTTCTGGTTCGCTTGTCGAAGGCATGTAGGTGAAGTCATCCTAAGTGCTTGTTGGGATTGTCTCAAAGTGGAAAGCTCTTCAGGTCCAACTATAATGCTTTTCAAGAGGTGAGCCTTCATGCTTTACAATAGGAACAAGAACCTTGAATGTACTTGGTTAAATGCATGACAACCGAGCAATGTTATTCATTCAAATTACCAAGTGAATAAATTTGAAAATGATAGGCAAAAAACTATTCAGATTAGTCAACATTCTATAATTACTCTAATTTATTTCCAGATTCAAGAATTCAAGAACCACTTCTCCAAATTGGTAGGCTACAACGACAAAAAAAAAAAAAAAAAAATACAACTATCCCACAATGCCTGGAGTGTTTGAGGAGTGCCAGCAGGAGATGGCCAATTTCTTCCGTAAATCTCTATCCAAACCATTTGCTCGGGGTGACTACAAGGAGTTCGTAAAGCTTTGCCTGTTGTTTGTAACTAAAGGATCTGAACCTCGTATTAATTAACAATGGTCAGGCCCGGTGCACTTCATAAAGCAAGGTGGATGGCCAATTTGCTCCATACCTTCAAGATCGTTCTTTTGTCAGTTATGATTCAAGAGCAGTTTACTAGAGCCGAGATTGTAACTGAGACTCAAATCAGCAAGTCGGAACGTTTTGCTGTCCTCACAGTTGCAGTTTATGCCCCATGGGGGCTTGTTTGCCCAGTTCCTGCCTCTGCACCACTAAATGATTTGCATCTAGTAGAAACCTTGTCTGAATTTGCCCTACATGGCGCCATACTAGTAAATGATGCACAGGTGGCACTCAGTAGACACACTTGGTACCTGAACGAAGAGTTGGTTCCATTGGCTTCGTTCTCGTCACAAATACAAGACGAGACAAAAGAAGAGATGAGAAAGGCCCTTATCTGTCATGAACGTACTGAAGTTACAAAGAGAGTGGGACTTGATCATGGTGGCTATGGTAAGCCACATCTTCCCCCTGTCCCATAAAGTAACGCTAATTTGGTAGATCTAGTTGGACCTGATTCAAGCCGGTTCTTTAGTATTCTAGGCATTCCTTGTCAGTTTCTCCATAAACCAGCTAGTGAATGAACAGATCATGACGATTATCTAAACATGGCTCGGATTGTGAACAAATTTCAAGTTGTCAATGAGGCAGCAGACTTTGTCAATGTTGCTAGAGATGAGAGGCGTTTCCAAGAAGCTCTTCAAGTAGTTGAAAATGACAGACGCTGTGTTCCTAATCAGCCTAAAAGATCATCTGGCTCTGAAAGAAAAATAAAAATGGTTTCTTGTTGTTGAGAACTAAGTGAATGTGGGTGTGTGATAAAATGTCATAATGTATACCTTGAGAGAATTATAATTCATGTTTGTATTAATAAATTCAAGGAAACCAAATTGTCTGTATTAATATTCCTTACGAAAGTGGTTATATAAACTACCAAGAGGCGACTTGCCAAATGCGTAAAATCCCTAATTCTTTAAATTGCTGGTGCTAAATCAAATATGTGTGAATCTCTAAAATATTTGACCTAGGTATTTCTTTAGTCCATATGCAACACCAACATTTTGAACAGCATTGTAGGAATAAGTTGGAGCAACTGTCACACCCTAATATATATATATATATATATATATACAAATATATATATATATATACATATATATACATACATATACATATACGTATATAATATATTACAAAGGATTACAAAGGCGGAGCATGCCGACAGGAGACCTTTTGGTCCATAACTAGGTCGGATGCGAAAAATTATAATAATGATAAATAGATAATAAATAAAATTATAATAACACAAATAATAATAAACAAAATCAATATATATATATATGTATATATATATATATATATGTATATATATATATATATATAAACACACACACACACACACACACACACACACACACACACACACACACACACACACACACACACACACACACACACACACACACACACACACACACACACACACACACACATATATATATATATATATATACATATATATATATATATATATGTATACATATATATGTATATATATATATATATATATATATATATATATATATATATATACATATTGTCACGATATTACCCTTAGCCAGATGATACGGTCTACAAGACTAAAAATAACCGAGCAAATGGGTCTGCCCCACATCTATTATAACTTTAACTTCCTTCCATTTCATTCTTTTCTTACACTAAACCCCCAAATCCCCTCCTCCCTTCCTCTCCCCCATCTTATCTATCCTGTCCTCTAACTAACTAACTAACTCGACTGACTCACCTCTAGCTAGCTGCCAGTTTCGCCCCCTCTGGATTGTCACAGTTATTGCTTGGACAACCGACGACTCTACGTGCTATATTTTCTACATATCTCATTCCCCATTTATTCTTATTGTATGTTAGGATTGCTACTATTAATATTGTTCTGTTAATCTATGTTGTCTCTGTTTGATCATATTTCATACCAATAGTCTGATGCGTTTCTATATCCCCATTCTAACTTTGTTGTGGCTTGGGCACTCGGTATGCCCTTCTTATGGTTAACAAGTATCTTTCCAGCCTGAGCCATAACAATTGGCGACCAATGCCTAGGATCTCCGTAACTGTTTCACGTAACTACCGAGTAAGTTGTTACCTCCTCCCCCCTCCTTTTCATTAATCATCTTATTTCAGGACAGTGCCTTAACATTTATTTTCAGTATTAAATGCAATCATTATTCTAAATATTAAATGCAATCATAATTCTAAGAGCCGAAAATTGACCAACAATATTTAATTTTGTGTGTGTCATTTAAAGTCTTACGGGAATAAAAGACCCATTTGGTACACCGCAATATTTCTTACAATAAGCGGGACTAGCAGCCATATAGAATTCATTCAGTTTAAGTGTTTAGCCCACAATAATGGATTCTATCAGTGGTTGGGATTTGATAGTGTTTCTTTCCACTCCTCCAGACTCATTTTGTTCGTGTATCGTATCAACTATCGCTCAATTATCGGAGTATTCATCCTTACCCAAGTCTCATTTCATTTCGTTCAAGTATCTTTAGTTGGATGCCTGTCTCAATCGAATACTCCATCCAAGTATCCAAGTATCCATTCAAGTCTCTATATCAAGTATCGCTCGCTATCAAATCAATTTCTATATAGACGAGCATCTTTTCACACGAACAAAATCATAGGCTAGATTGATGGGTATAACGATAACCGGAATCAGAGGGCCTGTTTACGTTATCAAAGGGCTAATCTTGTTAAATCCCACACGTCTTAGTCTATCAACAACTAGTTACGACTAGTTCTCAAGTCTCAGTAAAATGTTCAAGTTGGAAAATTTTGTGGCCAATCCCTCGTATGTAATCTTACAGGGACAAGTTACAAAGGATGATTGAAAGGACATAGCAAGATACTATCCTGTGGCCTTCTTCTCGGCAAAGCTCAACAAACATCAAGAGAGCTACTCCACCATAGGGAAGGAAGCCCTATCCCTCGTCCTGGCAATCAAGAAATTTTGGTGTTATCTCCAGTCATCAGCAGCACCCATCAAGATATTCACCGACCATAACCGTCTCGCTTTCATCCAGAAAGCAAAGCAGCAGAATCAGAAGATTCTTCGTTGGGCTCTGACCTTACAAGAGTACCATCTAGATATCCACCACATAAAAGGGCCTGACCTCATAGCAGATACTCTCTCCCGGGCTCCAGTCAGCTAACCTCCTTCGTGTTCCCCACCGGAGGTCTTTGGTGGGGTGGGTGGGTGTCACGATATTACCCCTATCCAGGTGACACGATACCCCATCCGGGTGTCAAGGTACCCATTCACTTGAATGACATCCTTCCTATTATCACTGTCATCCTACTTCGAAGAAACAAGCAGTCAGCCTTCTCCCCCACCCCCACTGCCCAAGACGTCAGCCTAGCTCCCCTATGTAAGCTAGGCATTCCCAAGACTCGACAGACTCGGCTTTAGCTAGCTGCCAGTTTCGCCCCCTCTGGAATGTCACAGTTATTGCTTGGACAACCGACGACTCTACGTGCCAGGTTTCAGTCTAACCCGTTCTATATTTTCTACATACCTCATTCCCTATTTATTCTTATTGTGTGTTAGGATTAATATTATTAGTATTGTTTTGTTAATTTATGTTGTCTCTGTTTGATTATGTTTCATACTGAAATATTGAATGGGTAATACTGTCCTCTGTCTTTCGGCATACCAATAGTCTAATGCGTTTCTATATCCCCATTCTAACTTTGTTGTGGCTTGGATACTCGGTATGCCCTTATGGTTAACAAGTATCTTTCCAGCCTGAGCCATAACAATATATATATATATATATATATATATATATATATATATATATATATATATATATATATACATATATAGTGTGTGTGTATATATATATATATATATGTATGTATGTATACATATATATATGTACATATATATATATATATATGTATATATATACATATATATATATATATACATATACACTGAATGGTTCCCAGTGATTAATTTTTTTTTTCAACCACAAATCACTTTTAATTCCATGCCATCGCAGTCGAGACTGAAGAATCGTTCGATGGAGGCATCTGTTGGAAATTGAAACGTGAACGAGCCAAGGATTCGAACCCAGCTAACCCGTAACAAAGTTACAGTGACTTAAACCAATACGCTATCAAGAGAGATGCGTACGACTTTCTTATATTGATAAGCTCGAATTACATACAACTACACGAAAATATCGCGTTCAACCCACCTCCGCTATGATAGTGTATTTAGCTAGTGCTAAAAAAAAAAAAAAAAAAAAAAACTACATTCAATGGGAAGAACATTCCTCTTCGAGGTTGAATCAGAAAGAAAGCCTAGAAACACCATAGACAACAAAGGTAAAATTTTCATTTTAACACCCAGAATAGGCAAAAATAACACCTTGCAAACACGTGTTACCATAGACAACCTTCACAACCAAACCGCAACTGCGATTATCACGGAACATGTTTCTACACGAATGATCGTTGCTGTGTGCTGTTAGCATGGAGGCAACACAGACAAAACTTCTCAGATCACTCTCCCGTAAGACATTCACGTAATACACCTCCTTTATGACTACCAAACACCAAGATTCAGTGCATATCAAGGCAAGTCACTCCATACATGGAAGTTCCATTATCAACCCTACCTCTACGTACCCTGGATATCCCAGACACGTCCTCCCTTTTCTTAATATTCAATGCAACTTCTAGTAACACCAAAGCGACAATCTTTCTCGATACGCGTTCCCCCGTCAACATAATGTTAATTCAGAGTTTCCATAAATTCTGCACTGCAAGAAATGTTGTCACCTTTTTGGAACCCCTGACGTCAAACTTTGCAATGTAGATGGTGTACCATTTCCGATCGTCGGTAAATTCTCCCTAGACATTAGCTTTAAATATCAGTTCCCATCCATTTTTGTTTCCATCTACGTTGCTGACGTTAATTTTCCTGCTGATATTCTCATAGGTTTAAAACCGATGGAACAACATAACATAGTCATTTACCCTGCTCAAAATTGTATCATTTATGCAAAAAAAATTCTCCCTGTATTGCCATGAGATTTACGTGGCCGAACAGGCACAGGCAGACCATAACCCTTCGTCATTTGCTTGTACTTCCTCCTTTCAATTTCACTCCACATCATCACACGAGGATGCAACAGCTGCTAGTACCAATTGTTCCACCACCTTCATACAACAGAGTTCCCAGTGCTCAACCACTCTAAACCCTCCTCAGGACTCTACCTCTTCCACATTACTGACAGTTGTGAACATGCACTCCAAACGTAACAGACGTACTAACTCCTCCTGCGTGTTCAAATCAGCTAAACTCCGGATTAAACACCCATTAAGTATAGTTGGTATTTCATCGACTGAGGAATTTTTCTTGCCCCTCACAGAGGAATTCAACATCACATCCACTCCAGTCTCAGAAGTGTACATTCAAATACGCTCACGCAGTGCTCATCAGCCCGAAGATATTGTTTCCTCGTGAGTATACAAAGATACACATTCGAGTTTTTCAAGCCCCAGACACTGATGTGTTCTGCATGTAAGAAACTTGCACTTTCAATGGCATTTCTCTCTTTTCAGCCATCAGCTCAACGTCAAAGAAAGGTCACACTTGTATTGTGATTGTCAATGGCACTAACGCAGTCCTTCATCTCAAAGTTGGTACAAACATTTGTGATTTTGAAGTATATCCCTCACGCATCAAAGTCATGAATGATCAATTCCCTACTTCTCAAGTTTGTACCATAACTTCTGACGTACCCATGGCACAGAAACCCATTGATTCATTACATTTCAACCCCATAGGCTTCCCTGATACACAAGCAGACTTGATTGCACTTTGCAACAAGTTCAGACAAATTATTGTCACTCCAGGTACCCCCTCGGTGTTACTAATCCCATTCAATATCATACACCCCTTCGTGAGAACTCCAAAGCACGTTACATTCATGCATACAGAATGCCACACAGTAAATGCATGGTTGTAGATAAACTTATCAAAGATGATATTGTTCAAAACATCATTCAATCATCAATCAGTGAATGGAATTTCCCTCTGTTTGTTGCCCCTAAACACGATTATTCCTTCCACCCAGTAGTAGACTTCATGGAATAAAATAAATTAGCTATACCAGATAGACACCGATCCCTATATTAAAAGGCCTTTTACACTCCATCGGTAAAAACAACGTGTGTTCACGACATTGGACCTTATGTTGGGGTATTTCCAGATTTCCTTTGTTCCAGAGTCTAGACCCCTGACAGCTTTTAGCACTCCCACAGGCCACTATCACTACAAACGACTAGCCATGGGTCTCGTTTCAGCTCCTTCAGTATTCACTTATCTTATGGGCACAGTCCTTCCTGGTCTCATAGGCCATTCTGTGTTTATGTACCTCGACGATGTGATCATCGCTTCGAAATCGGTTAGCAAACACTTACACACTCTTAGCACTGTCTTCTCACGACTAGGAAAAGCAAGTTTCAAACTGAAGGTTAAGAAGCGCTCCTTCCTTTAGAAAGAAGTGCGCTTCTTAGGGCACGTCCTTAATTTACAAGGAATTTTAACCTCGCAGGAAAAGGTCAAGGCAGTCATTGGTTTGCCACGCTCTAATTCTGTTGACTACATACGTTCATTTCAGGGTTTTACAGGCGATACATTCAACGTTACGCTGGTAGTAGCACCATTAACTTTGCTACTTAAGAAGGACATCCTCTTTACTTGGACACCTGACCAAGAGAAAGCCTTTAACGATTTAAAGAGAACCTTAACCACGGTACCTGTCTTTGATTTTCCAAACCACAAACTCCCCTTCACAACATACGTAGATGCGTCCTACACCGGACTCGGCGCAGTACTCATGCAACAACACGACACAAAACTCAGTGTAAGCTGCTGGTAGATAAGTTGGTAGAAACAGGGGAAGATGGTGAGTGTTGTATTTTCATGGGTTGGATGTTTTGTAAACAACACATTTTGTAGGCGAGGAGTTGCATTTGTTCGCTCTCAGCTTTGAATTATAACAATGCTCGGGGGCCTATATCCATTGCTGACGTATAATTTTGTGACCTAAGTGAGATATGCAGAGATTGATATTGCTTAACTAAACAATATTGCATATAGACTTGTAACAACGAATCTGATTGGGGAAAGGGTGGAGGAGAAAATTCACTTGGTTCACGATCGTAAGATCACTCCATTTGGGAGGATCTTAAATATAAAGTTAAAAATTACTGGTCTAAAGAAATCACTACGTCACTGCAAAGCTCACCTAGGACCTCACTTGCTTGTTCTCTTGGGAGTCCTTGAGTGTATCCCAGAGAAGCAAGTTGTACAATAATTTTAAAGGAAGAAATAAAAGAAAAATCTCTAGTTTCATTGCCTAACACGGGAAATTATAATTGAAGTAAAATAACATAATTATATGAACTAACAGTGGATGATTGGAGGCAACAGGGCCTACCAACAAAAACTGTGAGTGACTAATCATACGTAACAAAGACAGTGGTGAAAGGTGAAAGAAAGAAAAAGGAGGTTGAAAGTGGAGGCAGCTAGGGACGAAGCTCAACGCTACTAAAGAAGAGACTGGTGATACGTAGAATTAATTCAAGATACACCTAAGAGTATGAAGAGAGCTGCAAGCAACAAAACAAAACCACGCAGTGCACGCAACCACGCAGTGCACGCAAAACCATGCAGTGCACGCAGTCACGCAACCATGCAGTGCACGCAACCAAGCAGTGCACGCTGGTACGAGGGACGACTACGAGGACGAGCTAGTGAACAAGGGACTACTACAAGGACGAACTAGTAAACAAGGGTTATGTACGTGTGTGGGCGTGTTGTACGTGTGAGGATGACTACAAAGGAAGCAATTGACATAATCTGAAGGTATGACCACGAAAGCTCTCCGTCATGAGGCTATCATCTCAGTGTAATATCCCAAAGTTTTCGGGGGAAGAAAACACCATAGGGTAAATAGCTTCATTAACTTAATTGATGAAATAATAATGACAAAAACATATCATATGACAAAAAGAAAATAGAAAATTTAAAAGAAAATGTAGATCCTGAGAAGGGTAGGGCTAGGCTTATAATAAATTTCCAGAAAATGGAAGATATAAACAAATATTAAGATTATAAAAGGGCTTTTATAAGACATTTTAAGTCAAAGTGTGATCAGGATCCTATCCGATCTTTGGTTAGAATGATAAAAAAAAAAAAAAATAAAAAAAAATGAAACAACACAGAATATTTAGCAAAATTAGACAGATTGTCTAAGGACATAATTTTTATGTAGAAGGATTCAGATTGGAGAGAAAGATCTAGTGACAAATTAAATTTTTCTTAGGTCACTAAGTTAATAGCATTTGCACTATGGTGCATAATTGTGATGAGATGACCGCAGAAAAGTTATAAAGAGATCTTAAAGAAACAATGAACTTAGGGGAGATAGATTATCTTTTACAAAGATACATAGAAAATTAGTCTACACGTTATGACAATAGGAACCAGGAAATCTAGGAGTGACTACAGAAACAGAGGATCTGAACTTAGAGTTAGACGTACTTCAAGGAATGCTAGAATTGAATTCCATAATTGTAATAACCGGGGCCACAAAGCACAAGAGTGTTATTATGAAGGATTACAAAGGCGGAGCATGCCGACAGGAGACCTTTTGATCCATATCTAGGTCGGATGCAAAAAAAAAAAATATATATATATAATAAAAAATAAATAAAAACTATAATAATGTAAATAACAAATAAAATACATAAATAAATGCATAGGTATAGTTAAATAATAGACAAACAGGTAAATAGTAAATAATAATAAATTGAAATAAAACTAAAAATAAATAAGAATCAAACAGACAAATGATAACAAAACAAAAACAAATAATATAAAATAAATGATAATCATTACAGCATCTTGCTTAGGTGTTTATCAATATTGTTCTTAAATGATTCTTACTATTTGTAGGAACTACAATTATGTGGGTCGTGATGAGTATCATTGTATAACCCACCTTTCTATTTGTATCACAAAAGAGTAGGACATAGAATACAGGATTGTAGAGAAATGCCAATTTTTCGCATTCACCCAGAAACAAAAGAAAAACCTCCAGACATAAAATAAAACAACACTACAGAGCTAACCCTAGAGCAACAAATAAACACTATTGTGTTAGGGACAAGAGTGATAAGAGAGTGAAAAAAACACACCAAAGACAACTGTAAGCTGACTATAACAACTGGAAGGACTTCTGTAGGGCCCATCATTGCGGGTAAAGTTTTCAATAGACCTATTCAATTTTTTATCGATACGGGATCGGAACCCATCAATTACTCATTACAAGGAGTAACAGAAAGTCAGTTAAAAATATTAGGTAAGGCTGAGTTAGATGTTATCTTACATAGAAATGAGCACTTGCACATTCCTGTGATAGTTGTAGAAGAATCTGTCTTCCCAGGAGATTTATTAGCAGGATTTGCAACTATGAGAAAAGAGGGTATGATTATATGTCCTGCTGAGTTAGAGATCTTAGTAAAATCACAGTTAATCCCATTTTTAAATCAACCAGACTTAGATCCAGTATTTGTGATGAGAAAGCCTATTGAGATAGGGAAGATAACAATGCTGGATTGAATGGTAATGGGGTAGAGCGGTCTGTTTAAGAACAGATAAAACAAAAAAGGAAAAAAAAGTCACTTATAGTGAACCCAACTCAGATGTTCAAGAAATCCCAGAAATTAGCCAGAATTCATCAACTCCAAATGAGGCTTTGCTAATTCTGGAAGGTAGCGTAATAAAGTCAACGTTATTATGCATTTGAAAAGAGTCACTGTAGACTCCGAAATTTTAACCATCTCAGAATCAATTAAAATAAAAGGTTTGAAATTGGACTCGGGGGTTTATAAGACGCGAGAACAAGGTAGAAATATTAATGATTAGTACTTCGAATAAATACATAGTCTTAAGAAAAGTTACACAAATAGGATGTTTTCAAATATGTCCAAGACCCATCAAAATCTTAAATGTGAGTACTGATGAGGTAGAATCACCATTTTTATCAGTCTGTTCAATTCAGGAAGAAACGAATTTGGGAGAGAGATATAAGTGTCAACTAGAGCCTACTTGTTGTCCAGATCTAGAAGTAAGTTTGATTGCATTACTCATGATGCACAATAAAGCAATTGCTTTGCCGGGGGACGCCTTTGGTAGAACAAATGTTTTAAAGCATCAGATTAAATTAAAACCAGGGACTCAACCTATTTGTATACCTGCCTACAGATTACCACTCTCCAAGATAGCCTTTGTAGATAAATTGATCAATGAAATGTTATCGCAGGATGTCATAGAGCCCAGCCAAAGTAAACGGAACTTCCCATTATTCGGATGCCAAAACCTGATGGTACCATGCGTCAAGTTATTGACTATAGGGAATTGAATAAACAGACAATACCTGATAGATTACCTTTACTAGTAATATCAGATATCCTTCGTATCCTTCGTATCCTTCGTATCCTTCTTCTCAAGTTCAACCCTGCTTCGATTAATCTCGAGAATACTAAATCTAATTTCTTAAAATGCTCAGTCGCTGTTTGGGAAACTCTTAAAATATCATCTAGAGATACACTGGCCGTGTTTCCTAACAACCCATCTAGTATTGCATTTATTAATTTCATATAAGTTAATGGACTATTACATAACCCAAATGGCATTCGTTTGAAGGCATAGTCCCCCGTTGTTGTAGAAAATTCTGTATAATCCCATGAATTTTCGTGTAACTTGATTTGCCAAAACGCTGATTTGGTATCCATAGTTCTAAAATACCTATTCTCGTTTCCCAAACTACGAAGGATATCTGATATTACTAGTAAAGGTAGTCTAGGTCACTACGGTACTGGTCACGTTCTTGCCGCCGTTGGTTCGAGTCCTTGGGCGTACCACGTTTCAATTTCTGCATGTGCCCCACGGTTCTTCCGATGTTGATGGCTTAGAATTAAAGTGCATTGTGGTTGATAAAAGTGTATCTTTAGGCACTGGGACCCATTAAGTGTTAAACAAATACATACATACATACATTACAAAGGATTACAAAGGCGGAGCATGCCGACAGGAGACCTTTTGGTCCATATCTCGGTCGGATGCGAAAAAAAATAATAATAAAAGAACAAATAAAAACTATAATAATGTACATACATACATATACCAAGGCTTTTTCCCTCTTCCAAGGGAGGTAGCCAAAAAAGGGAAAGGCATAAAAACACTCCCACCCATTTCATCCCTAAATACACTCCACACCCCTCCCACCCTTCCTCTCATCTGAGCACCTCCTGGATGACGGGTCATCCCTGCACCCTGCCCACCGCCCTGGGTCAGAAGCAGTGTCGCAAGACACAGTACATCCACAGCAAGGCCGCTTCATTTAATCGGCGACCCCCCCTCTCCGTCCCCCTTTGCATATAAGGAGAGGACGGGGAGAAATCCCTTCGGGCTGCGTCAAAATTTACTCACACATACTACCCCACCCCCCACCCCCCCGCCCATTCCTCCTCATGCAGTCACAACATCATCCATATACAACCATTCTCCACTCACCTCTGTCTTCCGTCCTCTCCCTTCCTTCCTCAACAGACATTCCCCTCTTCCCCAAAGCCCCCTTCACCCCATCCATCCACCTCATCCTAGGACGTCCCCTCATGTTCACTCCCTCCACATCTGCCTTCCATACCTCTTTTACTAGTCTTTCTTCACTCATTCTTTCCATGTGTCCAAACCATCCTAATATTCTTTCATCAACCCTCTCTCCCAAATCCTTTTTCACCCCTGTTCTCCTCCTCACCTCCTCATTTCTCACTCTATCTAGCCTAGTAACCCCCACCATACTTCTCAGACACCTCATCTCAAACACATTCAAACTCCTTCTCTCTTCTTCTCTTATGTTCCACGTTTCTGCCCCATACAGTGCTGTTGGCACAATCACTCCTTCATACAGTCTCCTCTTCGCATCCATTCCCAAATGTCTATTTCTCATTACACTCTTTAAACCACCAAGGCATTTACTCGCTTCTCTCAATCTACATTCTACCTCCACCTTCACTCCACCTTTTCCTGCTACACTTGCACCCAAGTATCTAAAACTATCCACTTCCTCCAGTCGCTCTCCCTTAATGTTCACTTCCAGTCTACTGCCACTTTCACCCCTTGTACATCTCATCACCTTACTTTTACCCACATTTATCTCTAGCTTTCTTCTATCACATACTCTCCCAAACTCTCCCAAACTCTGCCACCAGCTTCCTCAATCCCTCCTCTGACCCTGCCACAAGCATAATAATGTAAATAACAAATAAAATACACAAATAAATGCATAGGTATAGTTAAGTAATAAACAAACAGGTGAATAGTAAATAATAATAAATTGACATATAACTAATAATAAATGAAAATCAGACAGACAAATGATAACAAAACAAAAAGAAATAATATAAAATAAATTATAATCATTACAGCATCTTGCTTAGGCGTTTATCTAAATGATTCTTAAAGCTTCGAACTGAACTACATTGCACTACCTGTGCAGGAAGTTTATTCCATTCATTAACTACACGGCTGGCAAAGTTGTTTCTACCTACTTCCAAATTGAATCTATTTCCGGACAGTTTGAGACCATTGTTTCTTGTCTGATTCTCATTCAAAGTGAAAATTTTGTCACTTTTGATGTTGTCAATTCCCTTTAAAATCTTAAAGACCTGTATCAAGTCACCTCTGAGTCTACGCTTTTTAAGGGAAAACAGATTCATATGTTTTAGTCGATTTTCGTATGATTTATTTTTGATATTTGGAATAAGTTTTGTGGCTCGCCGTTGTACTTTTTCCGGATTCAGTGACCATACGGAAACAGCATATTCCAAATGTGGACGAACTAACGATTTATAAAGCTTGTTAATGAGTGATGGACTTTTGAAATCAAAAGATCGTGCAATCAGTCCTAGAATCTTATTTTCTTTCTCAGAGGCTGAAATACACTGCTTGGATGATTTGAGGTCGTTACTGCTAATTACGCCGAGATCTTTTTCACTATCCACTTTTGTTAACGAATTTCCAAATAACTTGTAATCGTACTTACTGTTATTTTTACCTATGTGCATTACCTTGCATTTACTTGTGTTAAATTTCATTAGCCACTTTTCAGACCATTGCTGTAATTTATCTAAATCTTCTTGAATATCTAATTGGTTTGAGTGATCATTTGCCACTCCGCACAGTTTTGTATCATCAGCAAATTTGGAAACAGTAGATTTTAGTCCATGGTCTATATCATTTATATATACTATGAATAGAAGTGGTCCAAGAACGGAACCCTGAGGAACTCCACTTGTAAAAAATTTCCATCTAGAAGTTTTTCCATTTAAAACAACTCTCTGTTTTCGACCATTCAGCCAATTACTAGTCCAACCTAATAGGCTACCACTTATTCCGTGTAAAGCTAATTTAGTAAGTAGTCTTTCGTGTGGGACGGTATCAAAAGCTTTTGCAAAGTCTAGATATATTAAATCTATATTGTTTCTTTTGTCATAATTTGAGATAACTGTGTTGTAGAATTCGAGTAAGTTAGTCATGCAAGAACGTTTCCGTCTGAAACCATGCTGGCTATCATTTATCAAACGGTTACTTTCTAAATGATGTTCGATAGCATCTCTGATGATAGTTTCCATTATTTTTCCTACGATTGAAGTCAAACTTATAGGTATATAGTTATTTGGTTTCTTTTTGTCACCTTTTTTGAATATGGGAGTAACGTTAGCTAGCTTCCATTCTCTTGGGACATCTCCGGATATGATAGATTTCTTGAAAATAATTTCTAAAGGAACAATAATCTCATTTTTCTTTTCCTTTAAGATTGTTGGATGCCAACCGTTAGGCCCTGGTGATTATTAACTTTGAGTGTCTCTATGCACCTTTTAATTTTTTCTTTTGTTATATTTACCGTAGTGAGTAAGTTTACCCTAGACTTTTCATAGGTTTCAGTTTGGAATTCACTCTGAGGTGTTTCGTTTACGAATACCGAGCTAAAATAATTATTTAAGATAATACACATTCCTTCATTTGAATATTCAAGTTGACCGTCAGCAGATAATAGTGTACCAATGTGATTCCTAATAACCTTTATATCACTAATGTAATTATAGAATTCTTTGGGATTCTCTTTGGATTTATTAGCGATGTTCATTTCGTATTGCCGTTTTCTTTTTCTTATTGTCTTTCTTAAATCTCTCTGTATTGATACATAACTTTGATAGTCATTAGATGCACCCGAGCACTTATATTTCTTATAAGCCTGTCTCTTTTTAGCAATACTTTTTTCAGTTTCTTTGTCGAGCCACTTTGGGCGAGCCTGATTTGGGGGACCTCTGTCCTTAAAAGGAATGTAAGTTTGAATCATCTTAGTGAGCGTATTTTGAAATATTTCCCACATCTGATCTACAGGTCTTTCGTTTAATTTTGCCTCCCAATCTGTAAGCTGAAGCTCCTGACGTAGTCCTACGAACTGAGCTTTACTGAAATCGGGTATTTTAGAAACACAAGAATCTTTTCTAAAATTGTTTAGGAGTTTGAATCTAACTAAGTTGTGATCGCTATTTGCAACAGATTCACCGACTTCTACATCAGTTACTATGCTTTCGCGGCTAGTGATCAAAAGATCGAGTAAGTTTCCATATCTTGTGGGCTCTTTTACATATATGTTAGTTTATGGGTAATATACTAAGGCAGTTATAATAAAAGGACTTTTAATAGGTTAGTCTGGTGACATTGGTTATCTATATCTTGTTTGTCTTGAAATGTGCTGCGTTAGATGTATGTTGTGGGAAATGCAAGGTAAGCAAGAGGGGGAGTCTCGCTATGTTGCAAGCATGGGGATCACGTGCGTGGTGGGTGATGGTTAGTAATGGTTACAGGCATACTGATGCAAGAGAGTTGGAAAATTGAAACCGATAGCTTTCACATTGAGACTTTGTAATAGTGCAGAGAGAAACTACTCCATTAAGAAAGAGAAAAATGATCTGTAATATATTCACCGAGAGTTTTATATTTATGATACTGAGATATCCAATCAGAGTGTGCACTGATCATACAGCTATCCAGAACTTATTCAAACATTAGAATCTTAGGGGCAGATTAGCCAGGCGGTTTACTACACTTCAGTGTTACGAGGTTAAGTTTGAATATATTTCAGGAAGGAAGAACGTTACAGCCAACCAACGACAGGGTTTATAAATTTCGTCTGGATTATTAATGAACTAGTAGATGAGGAAATGATAACAATAATAATAAAAAAAAAATACTTTGATGAACCTACGAGGTATTCCCCCAAAACTACCAAAGGGGTATAAGACAGAGGAATTTAATTTGAACAATAGACTTTTGTATAGAAAAGCAGCTGTAAG
>NC_134779.1:5560642-5563142 GCF_046742065.1 Oratosquilla oratoria | reverse complement strand
TGATGATGAAAAAGAAGAAAACAAAGACAAAGTCGAAGGCGATGACTAAAAAGAAAAAGACAAAGAACAGGAAAACGAAGAAAGCAAAGAGGAAGAAGATGTACACAAGGAAGAGTATGAGGAAGAATATGAAAATTATATGGAAAATGAAAAAGACGAAGAAGGCAAAGAAAATCGAAGAGAAAATGAAGAAGACAAAGACAAAGACGAATACAAAGACAAAAAAAAAGAGAGGCAAAAACAAAGACAAAGAAAAAACAAAGACAAAAATACAAATATAAATACAAATACAAACATAAATATAAAAACAAAAACAAAGACAAAGATAAAGTCAAATACAATAATAGAGATAAAAATACAGATAAAGACAAAGACGAAGACGAAGACGAAGACGAAAACGAAGGCGAAAACGAAGACGATGACGAAGACGAAGACGGAAACGAAGACGAAGACGAAGACGAAGACGAAGATGAAGACGAAGACGAAGACGAAGACGAAGACAAAGACAAAGACAAAGACAAAGACAAAGACAAAGACAAAGAAAAAGAAAAAGACGAAGACGAAGACACAAAGACAAAGACAAAGACAAAGACAAAGACAAAGACAAAGACGAAGACGAAGGCGAAGGCGAAGGCGAAGACGAAGACGAAGACGAAGACGAAGACGGAGACGGAGACGGAGACGGAGACGGAGACGGAGACGGAGACGGAGACGAGGACGAGGACATGATGTGTTGATGTGTGATTTGATATTTGACGTGGTGCGATGTATGTCATGATGTGGTGTGACCTCATGGTATGATGGGGCGCAGTGTAACGTGACGTAGTATGTAGTGTGAAGTGGAGTGTTGCCATGTGTAATATATAACATAATGTATGGCATGATATGATGTGACTTATATTTTGCTGTGCTGTGGCGTGAATTGTGGCTTGTCGTGTTTTGGCGTGACGTTGTGCTTTAATATGGCGTGTTTGGGCACACCTCAGAAGGCCACAAGTGTCATGACCCATGACGCGACCCGTGACGTGACCCGTGACATGACCCGTGTCATGATCCGCGGCGTGACCCGTGACGTGACCCATGACGTGACCCATGACGTGACCCGTGACATGATCCGTGTCATAACCTGTGACGTGACCCGTGATATGACCCATGACGTGACCCATGACGTGACCCGTGACATGATCCGTGTCATAACCTGTGACGTGACCCGTGATATGACCCATGACGTGACTCGTGATATGACTCGTGACATGACTCATGACGTGACCCGTGACATTACGCGTGACGTGGTACGTTATATGGTAGGTGACATGACAAGTGACGTGATCACTGAATTGTTCTATCGAGAGAGAAACAATTACAAAAGCCTTGGATGTGTTGATTAAAGATATCTTGTCGCTTGACAAACATGCAGTAAAGTTGTTGGCAAGACAGTCTGGATTGCTGAAGATCACGAATAGATTTTCACTACGACAGTGAAGAAATGAAAAAGACAAAATCATAGAGCCTATTCCACTGTAGATTGAAAGGAAAAAAATAGAGCCTAATCCGATCTAGATTGAAATATGCAGCTGGGGTATAGTCTCAAGTAAGGTCGAGAGAATACATAGATTCATGACCAAACGGGCTCCCAGCCTTGTAGATCAACTGTACGAAGACAGACCAAAACCACCAGACCTGCTATCATCAAAAGAGGCGATCTGATTACAGTATTCAGGCCACTGAAAAAAGTAGACAAAACAGAAAGATCATGGTTTAGGGACGGGAGAAAATCACGATGTCTACTCACCATCCCACTCCTGTGAAGTGGGAAGTGATAAACCCCTGGTACGGTAAGCCCTGTCAGTTGTGGCGAGCCGCTGGGTCTTTTAGGCCGATGTTGAGTCGCCTCCCCGCCTGGCCAGGGCTATCTGGAACCAACACAAGAAGCACGCAGCGGGTCCCGGGAATCAAACCCACGACTACCTGATTATTAATTCGACATGGTATGCACTGGGCTACCGCGCGGCCCCATTACGATGCCATGGGAACAAATTGAAAAAGATCGTATGAATGAAGGATGCAAAAAAATGTTTGTGCAGGTATACAGCTATGTTACCTCATGGAATAGCCTGGAAGGTGACATAGCCCAAGATGGAGCATCAAATGAATTTACAACTAGATACGACAATGGAGAATAAGAGATAGGATCATATGAGTGTAACTCCTTTCCTGTATTCTTTTTTCACCCAACTATCAACATTGTTTTGTATCTTATATCATTATCAGTTACTGTCTAAATTTCCTGAACTTTTTATCATTAATACATCTTCCGTCTACAGCCTTTCCTGAATAAAATCACCTGCTAGTACCAAAAACCAAAGTAAAGATTGACAAGGGATTGACTTACATCAGTACTCTTACCCTCACCTGTTCCTCCCATTTCTTTCTCTCCTCCATCTATAACCTTCTCCATTATTCCTCCCTCTCCTCTCCCTCTTGCCCTTTCTTCTTGGCC
>NC_134779.1:5553142-5555642 GCF_046742065.1 Oratosquilla oratoria | reverse complement strand
GTGTAGTGGATGAAGATAAAGCTGGGAAGGGAAATGTGGGTTTTTGTAAGTGCATATGGGCCTGGTAGTGAGAAGAGCGTAGATATAAATGAGTGCATAGAGGGATTAGGGAGAAATGTCAATGTAGTTGTTTTGGGAAACCTTAATGCTAGGGTAGGAAACGAATCAATAGACGGAGCAATTGGGAAGTATGGAGTTCCAGGTAAAAATCATAGTGGAGAATTGATGGTGGAAATGTGTCTTGAAAGAGAGTTGATGATAGCAAATACAGTGTTTAAGAAGAAAGTCATGCATAAGTACACATGGGAGAGGGTGGTGGATGAAAGTGTGGCAGATAGAGCGGTAATGGCCTATATAGTGGTGACCAAGAATATGGTAGGAAGAGTTAAGGATGTACATGTTCTACGGGGAGAGAGTGGGGGAATATCAGATCATTTCCTGGTGGAAGGTAAGTTGAGAGTGGAGAATAGGTGGAGAAAGAGGAAAAGGGCAGAAGGTATGGAGGTACTTAGAGTGAATTGCTTAAATGAGAAAGAAAAGGAGAATGAGTATAAGAAGAAGCTGAGAGAGGAGTGGGAGGGAGTGAAGGATAGAGTAGAACTAGGAGTGGAGGAGAAATGGGGATGGTTCAAGGAGGGAGTCATAAGGTGTGCAAAGATGGTGTGTGGAACAAGGAGGGCGGGAGGAAATAGAAGGAATGGTAGTGAGTAGTGGGATGAGGAAGCAAAGAAGGGTGCAGAAGAGAAGAAACAGGTGTTCATAGATTGGCTACAAATTAGGACGAGGGAATCCTATGAGAGGTACAAAATAAAGAGAAGGGAAGTTAAGCATAAGATAAAGGAGGCAAAGAGGAGAGCAGATGTGAAATGGGGTAAGAGTATGACAGAAGATTTTGAAACTAATAAAAAGATGGTTTTGGAAAGAAATTAAAAGAGGAAGAGGAGGCGAATCAATGTAGAGAAGAAAAGGTAAAAGGTACAGATGGAGAGATGAAAATGGAAGAGAAGGCAGTAAGAGGAAAGTGGGCAGAGTATTTTAGGGAGTTGCTAAATGTGAAGGAGGATAGAGAGGGAAAGGTAGCTGCAGTGGGAAGCGCTAAGAAAATGAGAGTGATGAGTGAGGAGAATGGAGGAGAAATAGGGAAAGATGAGGTGAAAGCAGCTGTTAAAATGATGAGAGCAGGCAAGGCACCTGGGTTGGATGGATACCATGCAGAATATCTGAAGAAAGGAGGTACAGCTATGGTGGACTTGCTGGTGGGGCTATTTAATGTTTGTTTAAGAGAGGGTAGAGTGCCGGAGGAATGGAGGAGTGCCTGTATAGCTCCGCTTTACAAGGGAAAGGGGGACAAATGTGAGTGTAGTAGTTTCAGAGGGATTAGCTTGTTAAGTGTAGTTGGGAAGGCTTATGGGAGGGTCTTGATTGAGAGGATTAGGAAAGGAACAGAGGAAGTAATTGGTGAGGAACAGTGTGGTTTTAGGACAGGTAGGGGTTGTGTAGATCAGACTTTTGTGGTAAGACAGATATGTGAAAAAGCTATTGGAAAAGGTAAGGATGATTTTTGGGCTTTTATGGATCTGGAAAAGGCTTACGACA
This sequence comes from Oratosquilla oratoria, assembly GCF_046742065.1. NCBI lineage: Eukaryota > Metazoa > Arthropoda > Malacostraca > Stomatopoda > Squillidae > Oratosquilla > Oratosquilla oratoria. Next base: position 5,554,046 of record NC_134779.1, on the reverse strand, counting down.
GGTTAGACAGGAATGCACTGTGGGAGGTATTGCAGGTATATGGGATAGGAGGAACGCTGTTAAGAGCAGTCAAGAGTTTTTACGAGAGTAATAGAGATTGTGTTAGGATTAGAAATGGAGAGAATGAATGGTTTGAGGTAAAGGTGAGAGTTCGTCAGGGATGTGTTATGTCGCCCTGGCTGTTCAATCTATACCTGGATGGAGTGGTGCGAGAGGTGAATGCAAGGGTAGTGGGTCAGTGATTGGAGATGGTTAAAGAAAATGGAGAAAAGTGGGAAATAAGCCAGTTGTTGTTTGCTAACGACACTGCGCTTGTAGCAGGATCAGAGGAGGGATTGAGGAAGTTAGTGAGAGAGCTTGAGGTGTGTAAAAGAAGGAAGCTGAAGATAAATGTGGGCAAAAGTAAGGTGATGAGATGTACAAGGGGAGAAAGTGACAGCAGGCTGGAAGTGAGCATTAAGGGTGAGAGATTGGAGGAAGTGGATAGTTTTAGATACTTGGGTGCAAATGTGGCAGAAAAGGGAGGAGTGGGGGTGGAGGTAGAATGTAGATTGAGGGAAGCGAGTAAATGCCTTGGTGGATTAAAAAGTGAAATGAAAAATAGACATCTGGGAATGGATGCTAAGAGGAGGTTATATGAAGGAGTGATCGTGCCAACAGCATTGTAAGGGGTAGAAACATGGAACATAAGAGAGGAAGAGAGAAGGAGTTTGAATGTGTTTGAGATGAAATGTCTGAAGTATGATAGGGGTTACTAGGCTAGATAGAGTGAGAAATGAGGAGGTGAGGAGGAGAACAGGGGGTGGAAAGGGAGCTGGGAGATAGGGTTGATGAAAGAGTATTAGGATGGTTTGGACACATGGAAAGAATGAGTGAAGAAAGATTAGTAAAAGAGGTGTGGAAG
>NC_134779.1:5543142-5548142 GCF_046742065.1 Oratosquilla oratoria | reverse complement strand
TTATTTTATTAATTTTATTTTACTTCATATATTTTCATATAATCTTTTATATTTCACTAGATTTTACTTTATTCTATTGTTTTTTATGTGATCTCTTCGGGTATTTTGCTTCGTACCTTTCCACATCCCTATCCCCCACATCTTCATTCATTCAGTCATTAAAAAAAAAAAAAAAAAAAAAAAAAAGTTATGCATACACAATCTCGCCAACCTATGCAAAGAACCACTCGCGTTTATATTCCCTAACTGCTCCCTGGTGCTTCAGACTACACTGCAGTAATACATGATGTACACAAAGAAAGACACGGTCTTTCCTCCTCTCCTGCTGAAACTGGCGCTGTTCTCCAACCTAGACCTTGTCACCTTCGATAACTTTACATCATTTGCACAAAGGCCAGGCCACATCGTAGTGGTTGTGGTTAAGCGAAGGGAAGAGGATGTGAGACCAATTGCACTGACTGCTCTAAGAGATCCAAGAACGATGGCTGGTTTCACGTCTGCTGCATTAGTTCTGTCATAGGGACGTAGATTGAATGGTAGCATCTGTGATAGCTGTGACCTACCTAATTTCTTTACTTTTTTTGATAAACCCTGTAGCCTGTTTTAAGAGAATGCTGGATAACCTTATGGATACGGACGACAGGTGATAAGGGACATGGAACTACCGAGTGTAGGACTTATGGTCCCTTGCAGTCTCCTCCGTTCTTATGTTCTTATGTATGGCAGTGACCCTTCACTGCTTTTGCCTAAATCGACTAGTGAATGGCAGTTTGTTATCTCAACCAATTAGACGTTGCAAAGATTCTATACTCCGCTAGTCTGACTTAGATACTCTTAAACAGTGAGAAACCACAAGGTTACTTTCACATTAGAGAAATTAAAAAGAGAAAAATCCTGTTGACCAAGTCACGTCCTCTCAATTCTCCCTTCTCTAATGCATGTGTATTTTAGACAACCAATCATTATCAATCATCATATTGCAAGAAATATCATAGGTATTTACATAACATACCTGAGAATTAAGACATAAAAATATTATTTCAGTAGGTATGGACTAGAAAAAAAGGAAATATTTAGAAAGAAATAATTTTTGTAAATGTTATTTCCACAATTAAAAAAGGGAGGCAAAGATCTTGGAGAAGGAAGAGTTGGGGGAGGAGGTAGAGTAATGGTAGTGAAGGTGGGCGAGAGAAGGTGGAGTAGAGGCAAGGAGAGGGAAGAGGGTGAGGAAGGGAAGTGGGGGGGAGGAGAGAGAGGATAGAAACGAAAGGAAGGAACGGGATGAGGGAGAGGAAGAATAGGAAAGAAATGGGGAACAGGAAAAGAGGGAAGAGAAGAAGGGTAGGAAGGGGAGGAAGGGGAGGGAAGGGAGGGAGGGGAGGGAGAGGAGGGAGGGAAGGGAGGCAGGGGAAGGAGGGGAGGGCAGGGAGGGAAGCAGGAAGGGGAGGGAGGGGAGGGAGAGGAGGGAAGGAAGGGAGGCAGGGGAAGGAGGGGAGGGCAGGGAGGGAAGCAGGAAGGGGAGGCAGGGGAGGGAGGGGAGGGAAGGGAGGGTGGCAGGGGAGGGAGGGTGGCAGGGGAGGGAGGGGAGGGTGAGGGAGGGAGGGGAGGGTGAGGGAGGGAGGGGAGGGGGAGGGAAGGGAGGGGAGGGAGGGAAGGGAGGGAAGGGAAGGAAGGGAGGGGAGCGAGGGGAAGGAGGGGAGGGAGGGGAGGCAGGGAGGGGAGGGAAGGGAGGGTAGGGCGGGGGAGGAAGATTGGATGATGAGGAGGGTGGGGAGGGAGGCGAATGAGGGAATGGAGGAGAGAGGGGAGGGGGAGGAGGCTGAGTGGGGGTGGGAAGAAAAAGAGGCGAAAAAAGAGGGGAAGAAGAAAGAGGAGAGGAGGGAGAAGGGAACAAATGAATGATGGAGCAATAGGATTGGGAGGAGTCAATAGATTAACGAAATGCTATGTTCACGAATTTATTCATTGCCATGAATCTCAAGAGAGAGAGAGAGAGAGAGAGAGAGAGAGAGAGAGAGAGAGAGAGAGAGAGAGAGAGAGAGAGAGAGAGAGAGAGAGAGAGAGAGAGAGAGAGAGAGAGAGAGAGAGAGAGAGAGAGAGAGAGAGAGAGAGACAGAGACAAAGAGAGAGACAAAGAGAGAGAATTATATATATATATATTATATATATATATATTATATATATTTTTTTTTTTTTTTTGTGGGAGAAAGTATACGCTGGACTCGACGTTCGTCAATTTATTCCGACGTTTCGAACCCTGTCCGGGGTTCGTCTTCAGGGTAATACAGTGGTAGCAATGGAAATGTACATAAATAGGGGATATTTGGTATACTGGGACAGGTCTTCCCAGTAACCGTTATAATCCAACGCAGGTAGAACATATCAAAAACATAAATGAGAAACAAATACAAATGAAACTGTAATATAAAATGAGCAATACTTCCTTGAAAACATTCACCGAGTTTACTATAGAATGAATAAAGAAAATACAGTGCAGGCTGTAAGAACTCAAGCCGCTGCCGATGGGTCAACCCACAGTGCACCCCCGTGGAACAAATGTCCCGCGTAGCATGCATTGTCACGAACAAAAGAAAATGGAACAAGAAAATAAAATCCATCAATATAATAAACATGCAAAAAAAGGAGTTCACATTAAAATAAATAAGCAATGCAATGTGAAAAAATTGTGAAAAAATGTCCCCCAAGATTGGGTATAAAAGCTGCACGCCGTGACATGCCACAACAATACGCGGAACAAAAGTCACGTAGCACGTGCCACCAGCGTTAGTAAATTTCATAAATAAAATTACATACATAAAAATAGAAATAAAACGGAATGATACAAAACACACCAAGAAACACACTACCGTCGTGTCGAAACAAAAGCAAAACACACAACATAAACAAATCAAGATGTATGCTTCCTCTTCAGCCTATCCTTCGCCCCCATATAAATTGGGTTTAGAGTGATGCATCTATTGACACTATTGTCGTCACTTGACCAAGCTTCCATGAATAATCTGGTGCTTTTTCCACTACCTCCGTATTTCACTTCCGCGTTTTGCCAGTCCATTTCGTGTCCCGTTTCCTCGCAGTGTCTTAAAATGGCCGAACTCATGTCCTTCCTACCGACAGCCCTCTGGTGTTCTAGCAGTCTTGTCGCTAATTTCTTGCTAGTTTCCCCAACGTAATGCGTCTCGCAGTCCTTGCACCTAATGTCATAAACCACCCCTATTCGGTCCGCTTGGCTCACCGTGTCCTTAATTTTGGTCAAGGCCCTATGTAGAGTGTTCCTCGGTTTGTGTGCCATTTCAACACCGTGTTTCCTTAGCAGTCTGGCCGCTACCTCAGAAGCCCCTTTCAAGTAAGGAACCGTAACCCGCGTCGCGTCTGGTCGTCTGTCGTCCATCATACCCCTCGGTTGTCGTGCCTTCCACCTTTTCACCACCGAATTCGGGTAGCCGTTGTCCCTAAATACCTTCTTCAGGTGACTCCTCTCCTTCCTCTTGCTATCTTCCGTGGAACACACCTTTTCCACCCTAGACCACAGAGTCTTGATCACACTTCTTTTGTGGGTGGCCGGATGACAACTGCCATAGTCCAGAAGCCGGTCTGTATGGGTGTCCTTTCTATAAACCCCCGTCATCAGTGTGGACCCGCTTCTCGTCACCATGACATCCAGGAATGGCAATTGACCGTTCTCCTCTTTCTCCATCTCAAACTGGATGGCTTCATTCTTTGTATTCAGTCGCTCGAAGAAAGAGCGACTATGAAGGTAAGGCCACGACGCTACTTCAGGACATGAACACTTACGAAGTAGTACCAGCAGACCCCACTGCTAAGTTACAGAGGAAAGTGGAGGGAGAATTGAAGAAATTAAAAGAGGCGAGGTTAATTACGGAACGGGAATGGGCCAGGATGAGACCGGGAGACTCCACGATCCCCAAGTTTTATGGACTTCCCAAGGTGCATAAAGAAGGGGTTCCCCTAAGGCCCATTATTGCTTTCAGGGGCTTGCCTACTTACAACTTGGCGAGGGATTTGGCCAAACGTCTGAGGCCTCTAGTGGAAAGCTCAGAGAGGATGCTTAGCAACTCGGCGGACTTCGTAGAGAGACTTAGAGGAGTCAGCTTGGGCGAGGATGATTGCTTGGTGTCGTTTGATGTTAAAGCCATGTTCACGTCATTACCACAGGGTCTAATAAGGCAGGCTGCTATGTCAACGGTGGAGAGTAGCCCCGAATTCCTAGATAAGTCAAAACTGACGGCAAAGGAATTGATGGGGCTAGTCGATTTGTGTCTGGACTCAACCTTTTTCAAGTTCAGGGACAAATTATTTCATCAAAAGGTTGGGACGCGTATGGGCTCTCCAATTTCGGTGGTTTTGGCGGAAATGGCCATGCAGCGCTACGAGGAGGAGGTATTGGAGGATGCGCCACCTTCATTGAAATTATGGGTAAGGTACGTGGATGACGTTTTTGTCGTTATGAAGAAAGAAGACGTGGAACCTTTCTTCGAGCGACTGAATACAAAGAATGAAGCCATCCAGTTTGAGATGGAGAAAGAGGAGAACGGTCAATTGCCATTCCTGGATATCATGAAGACGAGAAACGGGTCCACACTGATGACGGGGGTTTATAGAAAGGACACCCATACAGACCGGCTTCTGGACTATGGCAGTTGTCATCCGGCCACCCACAAAAGAAGTGTGATCAAGACTCTGTGGTCTAGGGTGGAAAAGGTGTGTTCCACGGAAGATAGCAAGAGGAAGGAGAGGAGTCACCTGAAGAAGGTATTTAGGGACAACGGCTACCCGAATTCGGTGGTGAAAAGGTGGACGGCACGACAACCGAGGGGTATGATGGACGACAGACGACCAGACGCGACGCGGGTTACGGTCTCTTATTTGAAAGGGGCTTCTGAGGTAGCGGCCAGACTGCTAAGGAAACACGGTGTTGAAATGGCACACAAACCGAGGAACAATCTACATAGGGCCTTGAC
>NC_134779.1:5530642-5533142 GCF_046742065.1 Oratosquilla oratoria | reverse complement strand
TGGAACACCACACTTCCCAACCAATCTATCTATTGGTTTATTTCCTACCCTAGCATTAAGGTTTCCCAATACCGCACGCACACACACACACACACACACACACACACACACACACACACACACACACACACACACACACACACACACACACACACACACACACACACACACACACACACACACACACACACACACACACACACACACACACACACACACACACACACACACACACACATACACGACTCGGTGGCATAGTTGGTAGAGCGCTGAACTGGGAAGCAGAAGTGCTCCCAGCACCCAGTTCGAATCCTGCCCAGGGCCGAAATTATTTCGGTATCGCTGTGCCTCGGGTCGTTACTCTGACTCTCGTGGGCGGGGAGTTGGGGGTGTGTGTGTGTGCAAGGTCATAGCATTACCCATAGATCGGACCTACGAGCTCTGAGCTCTCTTCCAGGAGGGAAATAGCTGTCGATCACGAGTCCAACACGTGATCCAAAGACCAAGTGAATACACACGCACACGCACACACACACACACACACACACACACACACACACACACACACGCACACACACACACACACACACACACACACACACACACACACACACACATACACGCACATATATATATATATATATATATATGCATAAATATATATATATATATATATATTTATGTATGTATATATGTGTAATATATATATGTGTGTGTGTGTGTTTGTGTGTGTGTGTGTGTGTGTGTGTGTGTGTGTGTGTGTGTGTGTGTGTGTGTGTGTGTGTGTCCCTTTCCAGTTTCACCTTTATCCACATCAACCTATAACTGCACATGGGACTGGTAGTGAGAAGAATATAGAGGGTAGGGAGGCTTTTTGGAGGGTTTAGGGAGAAATTTCTATGTAGTGGTATTGGGAAACCTTAATTCTAGGGCAGGAAATGAATCAATAGGGTTGGGAAGCGTGGAGTTCCAAGAAAAAATCGTGGTGAGGAGTTGATGGTGAAGATGATAGCATATACAGTGTTTAGAAAGAAATTCAAGCATAATTACACATGGGAGAAGGTGGTGAATAGAAAAGTGGTAGAAAGGGCGTTAATGGACTATGTAGCGGTAACCAGGAATGTAGTAGGAAGAATTTTGGATGTATATGTTCTAAGGGGAGAGAGTGGGAGAATATCAGATGATTTTTTGGTGGAAGGTATATTGAAAATGAAGGATAGATGGAGAAAAAAGAAAAGACATAATGTAAGGAGATGCTTATAGTAATTGCTTAAATAAGAAAGAAAAGAAGAAGTACCAGAAGAACCTGAGAGAGGAGTGGGAGAGAGCGAAGGATATAGTAGAACTAGGAGTGGTGGAGGAGAAAAGGAATGGAGATGGTTGAAAGAGGGAGTCAAAAGGTGTGCAAAGATGATGTGTGGAACAAGGAGGACGGGAAGAAATAAAGGGAAGGGTAGTGAGTGGTGGGATGATGAAGCAAAGAAGATTGTAGAAGAGAAGAAGCAAGCATTACAAAATAGAGGTACAAAGAAAATAGAAGAGAAGTAAAGTATAAGATAAAGGAGGCAAAGGGGAGAGCAAATGTGAAATGGGGTAAGAGTATGACAGAGTTTTTTTAAAGTAATGAAAAGATATTTTGGAAAGAAATTAAGAGAAGAAAGGGAGGAAAATCAAGCAGAGAAAAAGGTAAAAACTGCTGATGGAGAGATAATAGTGGAAGAAACGGCAGCAAGAGGAAGATGGGCAGATTTTTTTTAGGAGGATAGGGAGGGAAAGGTAGTTGCAGTGGGAAGCACTAAGAAAATGAGTGATGAGTGAGGAAATTGGAGAAGAAATAAGGAAAGATGAGATGAAGAAGGTTGTTAAGACAATAAGAGCAGGTAAAGTACCTGGGTTGGATGGGTGTCATGCAGAATGTATAAAAAAGGGAGGTACAATCGTGGTGGACTGGCTGGTAAGGTTATTTAATGTTTGTTTAAAATAGGGTAGAGTGCCGGAGGACTGGAGTACTGCATGTATAGTTTCACTTTACAAGGAAAGGGGGATAAATGTGAGTGTAGTAGTTTCAGAGGGATCAGTTTGTTAAGTGTAGTTGGGAAGGCTTATGGGAGGGTTTTATTTAAGAGGATTAGAAGAGGAACAGTGTGGGTTTAGGACAGGTAGGGGTTGCGTGGATCAGATTTTTGTGGTAAGGCAGATATGTGAGAAAGCTTTAGGAAAAGGTAAGGATTTTTTTTTTTTATGAATTTGGAAAACACTTATGGCATGGTAGACACGAAGGCACTGTTGGATGTATTGCAGATATATAGGATTATAGGATAGGAGGTAAGCTGTTAAGAGTAGTCAAAATTTTACGAGAGTAGTAGAGCCTACGTTAGAATCAGAAATAGAGAGAGTGAGTGGTTTGAGGTAAAGGTGGGACTTCACCAGGAATGTGTTATGTCGCCTTGGCTGTTTAATTTATACATGGATGGGGTGGTGCGAGAGGTAACGCAAGGGT
>NC_134779.1:5505642-5525642 GCF_046742065.1 Oratosquilla oratoria | reverse complement strand
TGACTTTTCTCAATCGCCGGCCGACTGGCGCGCATGTCAAGTTGCCATTTTATTATTTTTGTAGTCCTTTTTATTGTCCTTGTGTTAGTATCAATATCTTTATTATTCAGTTGCATAATGTTCTTATGTGTTTGAATTAAGTTGTGTAAGTGGGTTAGGCTTATATGCTATTTTTCAAAGTGGGATAGGGAAAAAACTCTCTCTTTGTCCTTTCTGCCTTAATGACATTCAGTGAACCCTCAGGTCAATTTGTCGACCATTTAAAAGGGAGGGCCAAACCCCTCTCGCTTGCTTCTTCTTCCTCATCTCGACGAGTCGAAACCCGGTCGTTCTGTCTCCTTAGCGGAGACGTTTCCCCCACCTAATGTATGTAAAGTCACCTAGGGATTCAACACGTAAGTGGGTGTTAATAGGAAATATATCCTATGTTTGAGTGCGAGGATTTTGGTTATTTTCTTCAATTGATGTATCTTCGGGCTTTTGTCAATTCTGTATCCTCCATCCTAGTCCCATTTTTTTTTTTTTTTTTTTTTTTTACTTTTTGGGATAGGTTTTCTTGAGCTGACGTGTCTTCGGGCTTTTGTAAATTCTGTATCCTCCACCTTTTTTATTTTCCCATTACGTGCATCGTTACGGTTTTTTTTATTAGTTTGATAGGTCACCTTTTTTGGGATTTTGAATTAGGAGTGTCAATCTGGCTTTTTCCTTTTCGTTCCCTTGCGTGATATTTAATTACCTTTGTTTTTCGCACTAGTGTTTTTTTCCACAAGTGTTCTTAGGGTTAGAAAAATTAACTCATGTGAATTGTGTCTTTGATTTTAAGTGATTAAAAAATAAATGACTGACTGTGATCAAATGTAGTAGTTAGGGTTGTTTTGTAGATAACAGTTTTAGATGAATCCCTCTTTTCCGAACCTGGATTGAAATAACTAAATAAATAAAAACTAAATTTAAATCATAAATATTCTCCTCCCCCTGTCCCCAATCCGTTACAGTGGCGACCTTTTGCCAGAGTTCACGTGATATTTTTTATTAACCCGATTTTGTTTTAAAAGCAATACAAGATGGTGGTTATTAGTAATTCTGACGTAGAAGCGTTCATAGCACGGGAGGCCGCAGTAGAGGAGACAGAAAAGCTCTCAGTTGCTGAACTGCGATTAGTAGCTGCGTTTAACGGTTTTGACTTGTCACAAAAGGCAAATAAGTCAAGTTTAGTTACAGTACTCTTTTAGCAGTGAGGATTAGAAACAGAATCTTTGAACGGAACCGAAATGTCGGACGAGTCTCAAAGAGTAAGAGGAGAGCCAGAGAAAGATGTGATCATATGTCGTCTAGAGCTCGAGCTTAAAATCAAAGAAGCAGAGTTACGGATAGCGGAGATAGGTACAAGTGGAAGCAGGTCTCCCCAACCATCTTTCGTTCTAGATAAGGCAGTTAGGTTAGTACCTCCTTTTTCAGAGAACTACCTAGACGAGTTTTTAGCTAGTTTTGAAAGGCTAGCTATCCGACTTGAATGGCCAAGGCATCTTTGGACAATCCTGTTACAACAGAGTTTTAGAGGTAAGGCGTTGAAAGCATATATGGCCCTTCCTGATTATGAGGCAGTGAAGCGCCAAGTGTTAAGTGCCTATTTCCTTGTGCCAGAGACATATAGACAGAGATTTCACGGGTGTAAAAAGACTCCTAATATTAGCCATTTAGAGCTAGCTCGTTCTAAACGAGAAATCTTTTGAAGTGGAGGAGAGCCTCGGCCGTGGAGAGTTTTGAGAAGTTAGTTGAGCTTATCCTAATAGAGGATTTTTATTTGACCATATCCAAGGAGATAGCTAGACACCTTGCGGAAAAGGACTTTAGGACCTAGGAGGAGACTGCTACGATGGAAAGGACGCGTATTTGCATCGCCCAGGAAATGGGTTGGTCAGCCAACCCCAGTCGAAGGGGTCGGTGCCCAAGCGACAGGCCGGTCCTTCTTCGCCGGGCAAAGACACTTCTAAACTTGTTCCCGTAGGTAAAGTTAAAAACAATTTACAGTGCTCTTACTGTAAAAAGAGTGGTCATGAAGAACAATATTGTTTGTCAGAACTTTGGGGTTGTGACACACCGTGTATTCATTTCCATTTTTCCGAATGTTTTCAAACTGTAGCTATCAAATACTTTCGTTGAAGGACCTAGCCTTTATAGTAGTCTTCACATTTTTGTCTCTTCGCCTCCTATCAGTTATCGTTTCCTCTACTCTGTGGAATTACCGGAATTCTTGAGGCCTTTAGCAGCTGCTTCTTGTTATTTTCCTCACCATTATCCTTATTGACTGTTGCGCCAATTTAGCCGCCAGTTGTGGAGCTTTAACGAGTTTAAAGAATTTTCTATTCATAGGAAGTTTTCCCGCCCCTTTCGTTCACGGTGTCCATCTATGTCGAAGTCCAGAGATATCACGAATGTTTCAGTGATTGAGTTTGGAATATAACAACCTTGCAATTTTATTGTTTCGCCATGTAGTTGTAACTTGCTACCTTATGTTTAAGATTAGTAATTCAACCAAGCGTTACCTTTCGATTTTGTATCAACGGTTCAAACTCTCCCACCCCTGCGCACTTGCCACTTCTCAAGTAGGTTAAGTAATTAGGCTAGATGATTAGGCTAGTTAGGATTTATAATCCTCTTATGTCTCTAGTGATTGTCTCAAAGGGACTATTAGAGACGATTTAACTCCTGCATACACATTACACTCCATACCCTTCGGAAGCAATGATTTGAAATTAAGAAACTTGACAATATTGTACGGCATCGAGCCCGTGCCCCACGCTGGGCATCGGCAGTTAATCACGAGTCTTCAAAGGGTGAAGTGCGTGTCTCGCGCATTAGGAAGAGAAACGTGTTCCAACCGCATGGGGATGGCTATCAAGACTTTCGTTCCTCGTGTGACCATCAACCTTACATTACTCGAAGTCATTTTCGAATTGAAGTGACGTTCCTGACCCACGAGGAATGGGCTCGTTCGGTGTTCAAACCTCCCCTCAGCTCTAAGGTTTCACCAAGGAAGACAGCCATGATGCCGTCATTCTATGAACTATAAGTGTATCACGCATCAGCAGACGCATCCTCCAAGTTTAGAGGCCCATCGTTTGTTGGAACCGAAATTAAGGAGTGCAGTAAGCATGGAGAGACGCATAAAAACATGGAGGTATTTATAAGATTTTTAGTTAGGATTCAAAGTGCGCAGGGCTAGCTAGGTAGAACCGGCAAATCATAGGTGTTTAATGTGCAACATTTCATTTAAGTTATGTGTTCTTGTGTTTAATGTTAAATTACTGGCATTCTAGTTGTGTGTTTAATGTTAAATTACTTGCATTCTAGTTCAAATTATTGGCATTCTAGTTGTGTGTTTAATGTCAAATTACTTGCATTCTAGTTCAAATTACTTGCATTCTAGTTATGTGTTTATTGCCAAGTTACTTACATTCTAGTTCTTGTGTTTAATGTCAAATCACTGGCATTCTATTTGTGTGTTTAATGCCAATTTACTTGCATTCTAGCTCAAATTATTGGCATTGTAGTTGTGTGTTTAATGTCAAATTACTTGCATTCTAGTTGTGTGTTTAATGTCAAATTACTTGCATTCTACCTCAAATTACCGGCATTCTAGCTGTGTGTTTAATGTCAAATTACTTGCATTCTAGTTGTGTTTAATGTCAAATTACTTGCATTCTATTTCAAATCATTTGCATTCTAGTTGTGTGTTTAATGTCAAATTACTTGCATTCTAGTTGTGTGTTTAATGTCAAATTACTGGCATTCAAGTTGTATGTTTTGTGGAATTAACGTGAAATTATTTGCATTCAAATTATGTGTTTACCGTAGAATTAATACTATTAAAATAATTTCTTCAGGTGAATTTGATTAGCCTAGGTTGGTGATTTACTTTATGAGTTGTTATTTAATACATCCCTTTTCAAGTGTTGAAATATAGACTCGCGACTCAGAAGGGAGCGAGCGTGGTCCCGGTCGGTGACTCAAATCTCCTGGACCTTGGCTCCCACTGTAACTATCCCCCTTCGCCCATTCCTCAAGGCATGAAGATTCTCATAACCCCACATCTACAAGTTTTCCTTTCCACTGTCTAAGGATTTTGGGACATTGTTGGCGAAAGATGCAGGCAGGGAAATCTAAGCCTGTGATGTTGTCTTCGAAGGCACCAGAGCCTGAGGTTGTCCCCGAAGAGGAGGTAAATTCCGTTGGGGTGGTCAACAGCGGGAATATCAGCCAGTCACTAGACGTAGGTTACAAGAGCTTTTTATCTGTTGGCGAGGTCACAGTAGGGGAGGTATCGAAACCCGTCACAGTTTTGCGCGACTTGGGGGCACTACAAACCCTCATTCGTGCAGGCATAGTAGAAGGAGAGGAGACTGGGGAGTGTGTAGTGCTGTCATCAATAGAAGGTTTGAAGAGTGCCCCCCTGGTAAAGGTGCACATAAATACAGATTGTTTTAAGGGAGTGGCTTCAGTAGCTGTTTTGCCTGATCTGCTGACCCAGGGAGTAGATTTCATTTTGGGGAACGATTTAGCTGGATTAAACGCAGTTAGAAGAGGCCATGCCCCAACATTTTCCTTTATGCGCAGTCACCCGCTCGATGACAGCTAATCATCCACCTCCCGGGTTGCCGGGCCCCGTTAAGGAGAACACTGACACCCAGGCCGATGATGTAGTTGACATTGCCTCCCTGTTCACCCACAGCGATATTGTTCTTGTTAGTTCTTCTGCAGACAAGTCCATTTCAGGAAGACAGGCGCTAATTGCAGCCCAGAGGGAATACGAGGAGTTGGCACCCCTTTCGGAGGAAACTAGCGAGGAGGAGGAGGAGAGACAGACACCCGTTCACCTACGCGGCGAGGTGTCGTGCGGGCGGCAGTTACCGTCCACTTTATCCAAGGGAGATGTACCTTGGGCAGCTGTGGAACAGCTGGTTGTCCCCTATCCTCGTCACGAGGGCCACCCAGACGTCCGTAAGAAGGAGAAGAGGGAGGAGAGGCAGACACCCGCCTTGCATCTACGCGGCGAGGTGTCGTGCGGATGGCAGTTACCGTCCACATTTTCCAAGGACGAGGATCCTTAGGCAGCTGTGGAACAGCTGGTCGTCTCCTCTAATCGTCCGTAAGGAGGAGCTGGAGGCGAGACAGCGGATGGCCATCCCTGGTGTTTGCCGAACGGACGAGGAGGAAGGGGAGGAGAGGCAGACGCCCGCCTCTCATTTACTCGGCTGGATGCTGCGCAGACGGCTATTACCGTCAACCTTTTCCAAGGACGAGGATCCTTGGGCAGCCGGAGAGCAGATCATGATCTCAGCAGCTCACCGGAGGGCCATCTTGGAAGTGGCCCACGACGGGCGTTTTGCGGGCCAGCCGGGCGTCCGTGAGACCTTCGAGAGGCGAACCCAGGTCTTCCCTCGGCGAGAAAGTCGGAAGGTCGAGGACCACGTAGCTGGATCTCCCAACTAACGGGAGAGACCGGAAATAATCTCTGCCATATAGCTGGACATTGTGGGACCTCCCAACAGGCCCATTTAAGGCGACGTTGACGGGCTTTTCGAGGAACCGTTCCGTGTGCAAGCGGACGGCAATCCTCATTTTTCAGTGTTGGTGTTAATGACTTTGAGAAGTGGGCGTGGCGTAAAGAAGCCGCCAGACGATCGAGTCTGTTTTGTGAAAAGGCGGTTATTCTAAGTGTGATTGTGTGTAATGCTCAACACTGTTTTATTTGTCTGTTTTAGTAGTGGCCTAGGGGTTTGTATTTTTTGGTAGTATGGTTAGGGGATTTTTATCTAATCATGTGTTGGAAAGTCAATGCAGAGCACCTGGACGAGTCTCAGTCCCGTGCACAAGCACAGGTTTGTCAGGAAGGCATTTTAGTTTTGGCCCTTCTGCCTTTTTAGGGGACGCTTTTGCAGGCCAAGTAGCAATGGTCTGTACCGTTTTCTGTTTAAGGGTGAGGGTTGCCAACTACATGATCGCTACACCAGATAGGAGCCGCAGAGAGTGGCTGTGTCACATTACTTGTCAAAGGGTTACTACGAAAGTGTCTCTGAGGAGCATGAAAGGGGTTCCTGTTTGCCTCAACGGGACCGGGGAGCAGCCGAGGACGAGGTAGAGACAGAGGACGGCCTCCTGCCTATTTGTTCTGTTGGGTGTCTGGTCTGAGAACACCACCGCTGGAGTTGGAAGTGGGGGCACCTGAGCGTCGAGCGGAAACGAGAACTGCTCGCCGTAAAGTATAAGTTCCTCCCAGAGTTTTGAAGACAGACCGTGGGGCTGGCCATCTCAGTAGCTTACGACTTTTGTGTTAGTGATGCCATCTCGGTGGAGCTTTCCAGTATAATATCCTCATCAAGCGCCTTGTTGGAGAAGGAGTTTTGTTGTCTTGTTGCAAGTGTGTCTCATTCGTCATGTGCGAGTGAGTGTTGTTCGCTCATCTCTGCTTTTGCCTTAGTCAGACGGTAGCCAGAAGTTTTGCATTGATTTCCGCAGGAAATGAAAACCTTAAAAAATGTGTAAGAGCTACGCTCTTACACATTTTTTTTTCTTGGTGGGGAGGTGTCACGTATCTCGATTGTTCATGTGTTTTATTTCTTTGTAGTGATGGTCACAAGTTGTCGGACAGCATGCAGTTTTCATCCCCCCCTTTTTTATCGCCCAGCTGTGGACAAGTTTGACACACCTAGTAGGTCAAACATGGTCAGAGCAGCGGCGTCTATTGTTAATTCTT
The DNA here is from genome assembly GCF_046742065.1 of Oratosquilla oratoria. Taxonomy (NCBI): domain Eukaryota; kingdom Metazoa; phylum Arthropoda; class Malacostraca; order Stomatopoda; family Squillidae; genus Oratosquilla; species Oratosquilla oratoria. The sequence continues at coordinate 5,518,885 of NC_134779.1, read as the reverse complement.
TTGCCCTCAGGTCAAGTAGCCGTGAACGTGACGATCGGGGCGCATCTTGCCAAATTGTTTTGAATATGTTTTTTTTTGTTTTTGTTTATGTACTTATTCTATTTCATGTAATGTAACCAGATGGTCTTATAACTAGTTGTGGGGGTAACACAATTACCATATGTTAGTACGCTACACCGTACAGTTTTTTGTATTTTAAAAAATAGTTCAATTGAATGTCTTTCGTATGGTAAAATTTTCTCAATCGCTGGCCGACTGGGTAGACATGTGTGCGCGCATGTCAAGTTGCCATTTTATTATTTTTGTAGTCCTTTTTATTGTCCTTGTGTTAGTATTAATATTTTTATTATTTAATTGTATAATATTCTTATGTTTTTAGATTAAGTTGTGTAAATGGGGTAGGCTTATATGCTATTTTTCAAAATGGGATAGGGAAAAACTTCCTCTTTGTCCTTTCTGCCTTAATGACATTCAGTGATTCCTCAGGTCAATTTGTCGACCCTTCTTCTTCCTCAACGTGTCGAGACCCGGCCGTTCTGTCTCCTTAGCAGAGACGTTCCCCCCACCTAAGGTATGTAAAGTCACCTAGGGATTCAACACGTAAGTGGGTGTTTATAGGAAATACATCCTATGTTTGGGTGCGAGGTTTTTGGTTATTTTCCTGAATTGACGTGTCCTCGGGCTTTTGCTAATTCTGTATCCTCCAACCTAGTCCCGTTTTTTTTTTCTTTTTCCCTTTTGTGATGGGTTTTCTTGAGTTGACGTGTCTTCGGGCTTTTATCAGTTCTGTATCTTCCACTTTTTTAATTTCCCATTACTTACGTGTATCGTTACAGGGTTTTTACTAGTTTGATAGGTCACCTTTTTGGGATTTTGAATTAGGAGTGTCAATCTGGCTTTTTCCTTTTCGTTCCCTTGCGTGATATCTAATTACCTTTGTTTTTCATACCAGTGTTTTTTTTCTTTTTACACAAGTGTTCTTAGGGTTAAATCACACAAAAAAAAAAAAATCACGTGAATTTTGTCTTCTGATTTTAGGTGATTAAAGAGTAAACGACTGTCTGTGATCAAATGTAGTAGTTAGGGTTGTTTTGTAAATAAAAGTTTTAAACGAATCCCTCTTTTCCGAACCTGGACTGAAATAGATAAATAAAAACTAAATTCAAATAATAAATATTTTCCTCCCCCTGTCCCCAATCCGTTATAGTGCGTGCGTGCGTGCGTGCGTGTGTGTGTGTGTGTGTGTGTGTGTGTGTGTGTGTGTGTGTGTGTGTTTGTGTGTGTGTGTGTTTGTGTGCGTGCGTGCGTGCGTGCGTGTGTGTGTGTGTGTGTGTGTGTGTGTGTGTGTGTGTGTGTGTGTGTGTGTGTGTGTGTGTGTGTGTGTGTGTGTGTGTGTGTGTGTTTGTGTTTGTGGGGAGCGTGTGTGGGGGAGTCATATGTGTGTGTGTGTGTGGGGAGGGTTGTCACTTGTCACTCCCAAGAGGTCTCTTCTAGCTGGCCCTCTATTTCTAATCCTCAAATGCATTGCTTCGACCTTGACCTCACTCAGTTTAACTTCTTCCGTAGTTATATTGTTTCCCGTAATATCGAACATCAATCGGAAATTATGTGAAATCCTTGTTTGGTTTCTGAAAAGTCGAGAATTGCTTCACTATTCTCTCCCCCGAGCCTCTGCACGTGCCTTCAATTCACCACCTTATACATAGCAAAGAACCTCATAAACTGCTTCTTGTCTGTAACCTAAATGGTAATTCTATCCCTTGAAGGCTGGTAAACTGCTTCATTTCAGCCGTCGCTGTCGTTATCGCCGTCAATCATCCGCCCGTTACGTACTTCTTTTGTTTTGAATTTTTTTGAAAATTGTTCCAATAATTCTCTTAACTGTCGTCGCGTAGCACAAAACCACCAATTTACGGTCTAAGAATAACCCCTGAACCTAGCTACTCCTTACAAATACAAACAAGTTTGGTTTTGAGCACCTCTTTTGTTTTGAGAGAGGCTGAGATTAGCGTCACAAACTATATCCCAAGACCTCTTGACATAACTTAGAACCTCCTCTTTATGTTTTAGGAATAACGGAAAATCGGATATTCTACTTAGTTTCAAAACGCCAATGCCTTCCGCCTATTGACTGAGTCACGTCTTAAGCCACGGGCTGGACTTATGATCACTAGCTATTCCGTAACAATCGTGTATAGACGGTACACTTGAGAACACAAGTTCGTGCTTGCTTCCTATTAAACCACTGGTAACAAACAACTACATTTCAAAAGCATAACACATATAATATAATCTGCAGCTGGACGAGGCACTGGCCTCTGTAGTTGAGTGGAGGCGGGTGTGTGTGTGTGTGTGTGTGTGTGTGTGTGTGTGTGTTTGTGATTCACCTTGGTCTTTGGATCACGTGTTGGACTCGTGATCGACAGTATTTCCCTCCCGGAAGAGAGCTCAGAGCTCGTATGACCGATCTATGGGTAATGCTATGACCTTACACACACACACCCCCAACTCCCCCGCCCATGAGAGTTGGAGTAACGACTCGAAGCGCAGCGATATTGAAATAATTTCAGCCTTGGGCAGGATTCGAACCAGGTATCTCCGGCACCGCCGCACTGATAGTCTGGGACTCTACCAACCATGCCACAGAGTCGTGTGTGTGTGTGTGTGTGTGTGTGTGTGTTTGTGATTCACATTGGACTCGTGATCGACAGCTATTTCCCTCCCGGAAGAGCGCTCAGAGCTCGTATGACCGATCTATGGGTAATGCTATGACCTTACATGCACACACATCCCCTACTCCCCGCCCACGAAAGTTGGAGTAACGACTCGAAGCGCAGCGATACTGAAATTATTTCGGCCCGGGGTAGGATTCGAACCAGGTACCGCCGGTACCGGAGGACTACTAACAGTCTGGAACTCTACCAACCGCGCCACCGAGTCGTGTGTGTGTGTGTGTGTGTGTGTGTGTGTGTGTGTGTGTGTGTGTGTGTGTGTGTGTGTGTGTGTGTGTGTGTGTGTGTGTGTGTGTGTGTGTGTGTGTGTGTGTGTGTGTGTGTGTGTGTGTGTGTGTGTGTGTGTGTGTGTGTGTGTGTGTGTGTGTGTGTGTGTGTGTGAGGTTTGCATGTAAATAATGTGGAGATACAAGCTTACATACTACTTCACTTTTTATCATTTTAGCTCTCTGCATCCCGTTGAAGGCCAATATACCAGGGTTGAAATTCCATATTCACATCCAGAAAGGTGTGGAACTATATCAATTACCTTCAAATATTTGAGTCTATGGAACGTAAAAAACTTTGTTTGCATACTGTGTAGCTATTTGAGTAGTTATTGGGTCGGTGTATCTTCATAAGCTTGTTCCACTATCGAGGTAGCTACAACGCGAATTACAGCATTATTTTGACGTATGTGAATTGTACGATTTATGGAGTAGTAAAAGAACATATTTTTTGTCTAATAATTTTCTTTTAATCTATCAAAAAAAGAATTACCTCACTCTAAGCTAAATGCTGCACAGGAAGATATATCACGTGCCCGACAAAAATAAGATAAAATTGACGTTGTGAGAACTAGCATGGGTAAAAAAATTTGCTCGTGACTATACATGACGTCCATTTATGTAGAAATATATGAAAGAATATTATGACTTAGATCCAAAATGTGGGTATGAACGAACTACCCGTTCTAAAAAACAAACTCAAAATCTTTCTTCTAAACACCTTCGTCATCTTTCTTTCCATGACTGATCACAAACGATCTGAGAATACTTTGCCACCAAGCGCCTGTCACTGCAGGGAAAGGCAAAGCTATTGGAGTTAATGTCTAAGCTTAGGATCAAACTGAGACGCAGGTGGCACAGGCGACACAGCACAGAGCAAACGCAGACTTCATGTTGCTGAAATGAAGTACAATTTGAACTTTTCTCTCACCTGAAATGCTGAGATGGTACATCTAGAAGCATTCCAAGTGAGAAGGAAGTTCAAATTGTATTTCAATTCAACAACAGGAAGTCTGCCTTTGCTTTGTGCTGTGTCGCCTGTGTTGCCTGCGTCTCAGTTTGCACTTGGGCTAACAAAGTATTACAAATAAAGTTCTGTTGGCCTCAGTTATGAGTCCAACCACAATGGTGATGAAGTAAACACAGCTGATCCTTTGCCATTTATTGGAGTAGTTCACACACTACATGGTTACTAAATCTATTCCATCCAATGACCACTCTATTGGTATACCAGTTCTTGCCTATTTCCTTTTTAAATCTAACTTTGTTAAATTCAAATACAACATGCAACATACAAAAATACAAAAACTCTGTAGATTTCCTAGTACGAAACAGCAACCCCTACTATATTCGAACATCACCTATACATTATCCCAATTTTTCCGAAATAGAGAATGGTACCCACTGTAAAATAATTCTGTCTTAATCAGCTGAAGGGTGACGACCCCCGGTCTGAAAAGGGTCGTTTTACACCACCACATCACAAAATATGAAAGTTTCGTCAGTGTTTTGTCTTTATCTGTTATCTAAATGCCTCAGGGGTGAAAAAGAAGGAAGGTGAGGAGACTACATCAGGAGGCTCTGAGTAGTTGCGGCCAAAGTCGTCACCTTTGCCCTGTTATGCACCTGAACTGTTGGGGCAAGTAATTAACAGTCAATGCTAGGAATCGGAGAGGAGCGCGGGATTCGAACCCACTCCGCTTACACCACAAGACCTAGTCCAAACCTTTGTTGTTGTTATGGACTGTAGTTTGCCAGCGCTGTGTATACGATATAAACTACTTAGACAATTGGATTGATAATGATGATAGTAAGTTTATGGACGAAGCTAACATAGGGCGCCTAATTAGATTAAGAGAAGACGCTGAGATTCTGCAGGAAGATCTTAACAAATTGTTCACATGGTCGGTGAAATGGCAAATGTAGTTCAACATCTCAACGTACAGAGTATTAAACGTGGGTTTACATAACCCAAAAAGCAGGTATACATTTTTTATAGAGAGAAAACAGAGTGCGAGAAAGACTTGGGAGTTCTAGAGAGTCCTGACTTTAAATCCAGGAAACAGTGCATTAGCGCCAAGAATAAAGCTAACAGACCATTAGGTTTCATTGCTAGGGCGGTTACGAATAAAAGTGCAGAGGTAGTTATCAAAATATATCTGGCGTTAGTTAGAGGCATCTTTGACTATGCAGTATAATTTTGGTCTCCGTCCTATAGAATGGACATCTATTAATTAGAATCAGTACAGAGGAGAATGACCAAAATGATATATAGGTTCAGAATTTTACCTTACGAGGACAGGCTTGGGCACCTTAATTTACACTCTAGGAAAACGCAGAGCGCGGGGTAATCTAATAGAGGTGTTTAAGTGGGTAAAGGGCTTTAACAAGGGTGGTACAAACAAGGTCATCATATTAAGACAACAGGGCTGGACTCGTAGCAATGAGTTTAAATTGGGCAAATTTAGATTTAAGAAGGAGATAGGCAAGAATTGGTTTACCAATAGAGTGGTCATTGTGGCCATTGTGGCTGGACTCATAACTAAGGCCAACAGAACGCTGAAACTATCTGTTGTTTTAAGAAAAAGTTAGACAGCACTATGGATGGGTATGACAGGTAGTAATGGACTTTGAACTATTTAATGTATGCCTTATGGTCTCTTGGAGGCTTCTTCATTCTTATGTTGCTATGTTCTATCCTTGTGGACACTTGCACCGAGGCAGAACATACGTCTGCCTTTAGTGTTGGTTGTCACGCAGGGGAATATTTTTACAATATTCTTCCCCCCCCCTACAGGGTGTGTTATGTTATTGAAATGTACTTGTTTGTTACCAGTAGTTTAATAGGAAGCAAGCACGAACTTGTGTTCCCAAGTGTACCGTCTATACGCGATTGTTGCAGGGAGAACGGAAGATGCATTCCATGCAATCTTGCAACATAGGCACGAGCTAAGAGGTAGTCGTAGGCTGCACGACAGGTTTGGATTATAGCAGGGCTTGTGGAAGTTGCAGGTTGCTAAATAAAAAGCAATCTGAACGATACTTTTTTTTAAGTATTTATAGCCTTGAAAAGACGGAGATGTTTAATTTTGTTTATTTAGTATTATTTTCTTTTTACCGTAAAGGGAAAATATTCTGTGGAAGAAGATGATTGATAAACTAGTGGTATTATTAGAGAATTAATCAAATATATGTTAACTAGAAAGATATATAGATTTGTAGAAACATAAGTTGTCGGGATTTAACATTTTGATTGGAGAAATAGGGGTCTTTTTACAGTAACTATATTAATGCAGGAATATCATATATTCACACAAAATCATACTATGCTTCAGTATTCTATTTCACATTGGCTGCACATTGGCCTGTAAGATAAAGTGGCAGAAACACAGCAACGAAACAAATGTTCAGGAATCTAATGGACTCGCTTTGCTGGAATTATGTTCCATCTAACTCACGTTCCTAAACAACAATTTTAATACATAACTAGAATCTCAAGACTATAAACCAGTTCCTAACGTGTATGATACAAAAACTCCTGTGTACGAAACTAGTCATGACCGTCTCCAGTGCCTGCACAGATGAATTTTGTTCTCTATTTTTACAGAGTTGTGCCTGAGGGCTTCATTCAGGTGTGTATCAGCAAGGATGAAGTTTGAGACACATGTGATTCGTGCTTATATTTGTTCTTTGAGGGCAAAATATGTTTGGACTTTGTTATTACAGGCATGAAGATTAGAAGCTAATACTCCTAAGCGGGGGATGTGATTAAAGTCTGCGAGATTTTGGAAACAATATCAACACATTTACTCAACCAAATTAACCAAACATATTTGAACACAACTTCCATCCACCCACTTCCTTCTTTCTTCTCCTCCTCACTCTCTCCTCATCTCTCCTCGCTTTCTCCTCCCTTCCCCCACCACCTCTTCCTCCTCCTCCTCCTACTCCTTCTCCTCCCCCTACTCCTCCCTTCTTTCTCTTCGTCTTCCTCTCCCTCCTTTTCCGTCTACATTTACAGCAAGGAGCAATTAAACAACACCTCCAATACCACCAGGTTGTAATTGGTAGGGAGACTATTGTGAATAATAGTCGCACAATGTAATAAAATAAAAGAACTAAAAATGCTAGAAGCCATCCACATAAGGGAAAGAACTCCGATAATCAACATATAATCTAACATGACTTCTGCTATTCCTCTCTTTAATTCCTCGTCTAGATTTGGAGCCCATCGGCAGCAACACCCACCTCCTTCCTCTCCCCCTCCTTCGCTTCGCTCTTGACCTGCGAGACGAACCATCCTATCTGACTCCCCCCCTTTCCCCCCTTCCTCTCCCCCTCCTAAACGAAGTGTCCAGCCAATCAGGTCAACACGATCCTTTCAGTGTTCCCAAACGGCCTATATTTAAATCCACGTTGTCTGTACTAAATTGTCAATTGTGTATTATGTAGCTGTGTAAGACTGTGACTCAATTCTTGTATACCATTCCGAAGATGACTCCCTGAAGTCGAATCGTCAATTAAATATGGAAGACTATGGAAGGCTTGTATATGCCCACCCCCATGAAATGAGATCTACTGTGAGAAAAATTGAAAATCTCAGTAAGAAAATTAATCCGTGTCAAAACGTAGTCGTGTTTAACACAGTGTGTATTAGTGAGAATCTGCGCCCGAAATATACAATATGTATATATATGTATATATATTATATTATATAATATATTTATATATATAATACATATATATATATATATATATATATTATATATATATATGATTATGTATGTATATGTGCATATATATATATATATATATATATATATATATATATATAATATATATTATATATATATAAATCTACTGTTTCCAAATTTGCTGATGATACAAAACTGTGCGGAGTGGCAAATGATCCCTCAAACCAATTAGATATTCAAGAAGACTTAGATAAATTACAGCAATGGTCTGAAAAGTGGCTAATGAAATTTAACACAAGTAAATACAAGGTAATGCACATAGGTAAAAATAACAGTAAGTACGATTACAAGTCATTTGGAAATTCGTTAACATAAGTGGATAGTGAAAAAGATCTCGGCGTAATTATCAGTAACGACCTCAAATCATCCAAGCAGTGTATTTCAGCCTCTGAGAAAGCAAATAAGATTCTAGGACTGATTGCGCGATCTTTTGACTTCAAAAGTCCATCACTCATTAACAACCTATATAAATCTTTAGTTCGTCCACATTTGGAATATGCTGTCTCCGTATGGTCACCGAATCTCATTAAAGACATTGACAGACTGGAAAAATACAAACTGATTCCAAATATCCAAAATAAATCATACGAAAATCGACTAAAAGAAATGAATCTGTTTTCCCTAAAAAAGCGTAGACTCAGAGGTGACTTGATACAGGTCTTTAAGATTATAAAGGGAATTGACAACATCAAAAGTGACAAAATTTTCACATTGAATGAGAATCAGACAAGAAACAATGGTCTCAAACTGTCCGGAAATAGATTCAATTTGGAAGTAGGTAGAAACAACTTTGCCAACCGTGTAGTTAATGAATGGAATAAACTTCCTGCACAGGTAGTGCAATGTAGTTCAGTTCGAAGCTTTAAGAATCATTTAGATAAACACCTAAGCAAGATGCTGTAATGATTCTAATTTATCTTATATTATTGGTTTTTGTTTTGTTATCATTTGTCTTTCTGATTTTCATTTATTATTAGTTATATGTCAATTTATTATTATTTACTATTTACCTGTTTGTTTATTATTTAACTATATGCATTTATTTATGTATTCTATTTGTTATTTACATTATTATAGTTTTTATTTATTCATTTATTATTATTATGACTTTTTTTCGCATCCGACCTAGATATGGACCAAAAGGTATCCTGTCGGGATGCTCCGCCTTTGTATTCCTTTGTAATATATATATATATATGTATATATATGTATATATATATATATATATACATATATATATTCTCTTGTACATGGCTACACACAAACATATATATATATATATATATATATATATATATATATATATATATATATATATATATATATATATATATACATACATACATATAATAAAATAAAATTCCATGATTCACACGACCGCGCCAACCTCTTCCTCGTCACTCCTGCAAACCTCTCAATCTCATCTCTCCACCTCCTGTCTGGTCTCCCTCTTCCCCGTTTCCCATCTCGCGGCGTCCACTCAGTAACACACTTGCTCCATCGCTCATCAGTCGTTCGCACTAACTTATCTGCCCAATTCCACTTCCTTTCTTTCACCGCCTCCACAATATCTTTCACTCTAGTCTGCTCTTACATCCAACTTGCTCTCGGCCTCTCAGCGTTATTCCCATCATTGATCTCTCCATTCTCCTCTGTGCAGTCCTTAGCATTGTTTTCATCGCCCTCGTCAGTTTCCAAGTTTGTTTCACACCCCTAGATTACACAATGTAACACATGTTTTGTTTATTTGTATTTTTTCATGTTCATATATGTATTTCGTGTCACTGAATCCAAATATCACATTAGTTTTGACGTAACATCGATATTTCTTTATTTATTCTTGATTTTATATTTTATTGTTATATACGTAACCTTTCTCTACAGTAGTTAATTGATTCAATCTACTTTAGCATTCTAAGGATAATTATACAACATCTAGTATTTTTTTCATAATATGAAGTGTATTTAAGAGCTACAATATTAGTAAGAACAAAATAAACAACACAACTTTGCACTGCAAGTGTTTTGATGACTCTTCTCATGATTAGAAGTGCTTTGACGATCGAGATTTTCTAGAATGCATGCTTTCGTCTTTTCTGACTAGTGACCATATGTAATCTCCCATCATAGCAGTATTCCATCGTCCTTGATATCTTCTTTCCATAGTTGCGATATCCTGATGAAATCTCTCGCCATGCTCCTCACTGACAGCCCCCAAGTTTTCGGGGAAGAAATCTAGGTGAGAATGCAAGAAATGTATCTTCAAGGACATACGACAACCAAGTTTCCTGAAGTTCTCAATAAGCTTTGCCACTATTTGTTTATAATTAGGGTCCTTGTGATTTCCTAGGAATCCACGAACTACATCACGAAATGAACACCAAGGTTCTCTTTCAACTTTCGTCATCGCTCTTTCCAGTTTCTCCGACTTCAACATTTTGTTTACCTGGGGTCCAACAAATATACCACCCTTGAGCTTAGCCTCAGATAGCTTGGGAAACATGAGACAAATTTCTAGGAAAGTTCCGCCTCCAAAATCCAAAGCCTTCACAAACTGTTTAATTATCCCTAGCTTGATATGAAGTGGGATTAATAAAAATCTTTTTTCGAATATACTAGATGCTGTCTGATAACATTTAACATTCCTGGCTTAAGTTCAACTCTCGGGGGCCAATGAACTTTATCATAATGATCATCATCAGCCCTGCTGTCCCATAAACAAAGAAAACAGGAATACTTTGTGCATCCCCCTTGTAAGCCAAGCAAAAAGGCTAGCATCTTGAAATCACCACAAACATCCCATTTGAATTCAGCATAATTGATTTTTTCAAGAAGCTGTTTGACATTATGATAGTTTTCTTTCTTCTGTACTGGGTGTGCAAGAGGCAAAGATGGGTTTTTATTTCCATTGTGGAGCAATACTGCTTTGAGACTTCGTGTTGAGCTATCTATGAACAGTCGCCATTCTGCAGGATCATGTTCGAGTCCAAGGGCTGTAAACAAACCAGTAACATCCTTACAATAACACATATAATCACTAAAGTCATAGTAAATTTTAAATTCTTCACGTCATTTCCGGTACACAGATGTCCTGCAGTCTTCTCCTAGTAGATTCCATTCTTTCATCCTTGATGTAAGAAGCTCAGCTCCTGACTTAGTAAGACCTAAGTCTCTGATTAAGTCATCTAGCTCACTCTGACTTGGAAAGTGAGGCTCCGAAGTCGTTCTTGGTGCGAAATCTTCGTCTCCCATTTCATGGCTGCTGCTACCTGCTGACCCTTCAGATGAAATTTCCATTGCATCTTCCATCTGGAAAGAAAGAAATAACTAAATATAGCAACTTCAACAAAGACGAATAGCATTAGTATTCCATATATCTTTAGGAAAGTGAATGTATATTAAGTACTTAATATTGAAGTTAATTAAAAGTAAAGAGAGTATGATAAAAATAAACTTGCATTTTCTGGTGGTTGTGGTACTGGTAAGCTATCATCATGTGGGACAGGTGCTCTAGATGATGGTATGTCTGGATACTGCAGAGCTTGTCTTCCTTTCACTTTCCTGTACTTCGTCACATCAATCATACAAAAGTAGCAGTCGTCGTGATGGTTCTTCGGCTCTCTCCATATTCTAGGAATGGCAAAAGGCATTGTCCTTCCTGTACCTCTCAGCCATCCTTCTAGAGTAGATCGGCAGCTTCCACATATCACATGAGGTGCCCATGGCTTGTCCTGGTCACCCATGGGCATTCCGAAATAGAGTCTGTACGCTATCCACACTTTAGCATCTCTCACGATCTTATGTAGTACTTGTTTTTTCCCAATATAATAACCACACACATAGCAAAATGTATCAGGAGAATTTTCACATAAATCTTAACAGGTAAATAGTTCAGTCATTGATCTGAAAGAGAAAATTAGATAAACATTTAGTAGCAGACCACATAACAATTCCAAAATATACATGGTAACATTGAAATTATATGTATTTCTATAACGGTCGATGATACAGAAAAAATAATTGCATATTTGAAATCAGCAGGAAAAATGGATTAATAAACTCTAAAAAAAATACAATAAACAAAAATTAAAAAAAAAAATGTTACGTTGTATTATTGCTGGCAGAGTGCATTGATTGTAAACCTTACGTTTCAAACATGGTGGTAGAGAGCCTCTCAGGAATTTATTATACTTATCAAACACATTTATATATATATATATATATATGTATATAGATATATATATATATACATATATATATATATGTATATGTATATATATATATAAATATAAACATATATATATATATGTATACATATACATACATATATATATATATATATATATGTATGTATATATGTATATGTGTGCGTGTGTGTGTGTATTTATACGTATATGTTCTTATATAATGAGGAATATGAATGAATGAATAAAATAAGATAAAAATAATTCAACAAATTTGCAACCAAAGGTGTCCAATCTGATCTGGAAGGAGCCTTAATGCATAAAGACCTTTGAGACTTGTCCGGCATCTACTGCAAAACAAGAAGTCCACCATTATCAAGACTATACTCTCAGAGTTCGGACTTTGTTTCAACGCAGGCCTTTTTTCAGTTCTTTTCCATTTTTTTCTGCATTTCCTTTGTCCTGCTTAATGACATCATTGTCATTCTGCATGGGCCTTTGTTTTCTGATATGCTGTGCTACTATTTTTCTTTTTTACTTCTTTACATTGTTTTCATTCCTTTTTTTCAACAGGCTTGCGTTCAATTTTATACATTTTTCCAATTGACATAATTTGTTTTCTAATGTTTTCCATCCTTATTACCTCATTTACCTTTACTTATCAATTTCTTCTACTTATTCATTCATTCATTCACCCATTCTCTCATTCTCTCATTCACTCATTCACTCATTCACTCATTCACTCATTCGCTCATTCACTCATTCACTCATTCACCCATTCACTCATTCACTCATTCATTCATTCATTCATTGATTCATTTACCCATTCACTTGTTCACTCCTTCCTTCTTTCCTTCCTTCTTTCCTTCCTTCCTTCCTTCCTTTCTTCCTTCCTTCCTTCCTTCTTTCCTTCCTTCCTTCCTTCCTTCCTTCCTTCCTTCCTTCCTTCCTTCCTTCCTTCCTTCCGTCCTTCCTTCCTTCAGTCTTTCTTTCCTTCCTTTCTTCCTTCCTTCCTACCTTCCTTCCTTCCTTCCTTCCTTTCTTCCTTCTGTCCTTCTTTCCTTCCTTCCTTTTTTCCTTCTTTCCTTCCTTCCTTCCTTCTTTCCTTCCTTCCTGGTTTCCTTCTTTCCTTAATTCCTTCCCTCCTTCCTTCCTTTCTTCCTTCCTTCCTTCCTTCCTTGTTTCCTTCCTTCTTTCCTTCCCTCCTTCCTTCCTTCCTTCCTTCCTTCCTTCATTTATTCAATTTCTAATGGCTGATTATATCATTATAATTGTTATAGTTGTCACCATAATTTATTTGTTTATTT
>NC_134779.1:5478142-5500642 GCF_046742065.1 Oratosquilla oratoria | reverse complement strand
CACGCATGTACATGTTACCCGTCACACTATAGTTTTCTTCGATATTTAATCAATATGGCTTACATTCAGAATGCTTTACTGGTGCTCTTGCCTTCTTGTAAGTCTCAGTGTCTCTCTCTCTGGTGAGAAGTTTGCTGTAGAGGAAACTCTCCATACCCTTATTAGATGATCACGTATTGTGTTAGAGCCAACACCAGGGATTTTTATTCAGCTTAGGGCAGGACCTCACGCTAAAGTGGTTGTGAAGAATATCGTAGGGATTGCTTGAAAGATGACTTCGTTCACCCGAATGAAGGAACGCTGAGGCGAACCCTTCTGCTATTGTGGCCCCTTCAGTGGAATGAAATCGTCTAGAGTAATCTTTCTAGAATTTGCCACTACTCTGTGGAACTTAGTTAAGATAACCTTAACCTCATTGGTAGGATGGCTTCCCCAGCTCAGCTGAGTAAAACCCTTTAGCAGTAGTAGAACATAAGCCTAGGGAGAAGGTGCTGACCTCGCTGAGATCAAACTGATAGGTTCTTCGTTATTGTCTCCCAGAAGAGGCCCTGTACGGATACTTCTGAAATGATATATATTCCTTTTTATTTTCCTTTTTTTGTCGGTTTTTCAAATAGATAGATAAAGAAGGACAATTCTGTACTCTAAACCGCATCAGACAGCAATCCTAAGCTCTACAGTCATTTGTGCAAAGGACTTAGAATTAAATTCCATACCTATTCTATCCCTCCATAGTCTTGCCGCAACTTAATAAAGTCAGGACATCTTCATGAAATTCAATTCTTCAATTCCTGACGATCATTTATTTCAATTTTGTTGGCCTCTTCGTTTCGCTCCATATCATATTTCTCACATTCCTCCTCAAAAATCTCATAAAAATGCCTCGACTTGCTCTGTTATAGTGTTTGCATCCTCTTCCCTCCCCCTCCTCCTCTTCCTTTTGCTATTTCCTTTCAATTTCTAGAAAATCCACTAGCACGCGCGAGCACGCGCACTCACCAAGGCAGGGTATGATTTGTCTCTATTTTTCTCATTATGTAGAGTCACGAGCAAAATGTTTGACCCACGCTAGAGTTCTCACAACATCAATATGATTTTTTTTTGTCTAGGACGTCATGTATTTTTCTATGTATTATCTTTTATGCTTTGAAAGGAAGTTAAGAAAGCAAGGGGAAGCTAGTCAAGTAGAGAAGAAAAGATAAACAGATGCTAACGGAAGAGGTGGTAAGGCGAAGATGGGCAGAGTATTCTAGAGAGCTGTTAAATGTGGAGGAGGATAGGGAGGGATTGGTGGTAACAGTGGGAGGCGCTAAGAAAATAACAGTAATGGGAGAAGAGAATAGAGGAGAAATAAGAAAGGATAAGTTGCAAGTAGTTTTGAAAATTATGAAAGTAGGAATGGCACCTGTGTTCGATGGGTACCATGTGGTGTCACAAGAAAGAAGGCACAGTAATAGTGAACCGACTTATGAAATTGTTTAATGTGTGTCTAAGGGAGGGTAGAGTGCCGGAGTACCTGTATAGTTTCGATTTACAAAGGAAAAGAGGACAAATGTAAGTGTAGTAGTTTCAGAGGTATTCATTTCTTGAGTGTAGTTGGTGGTTTTAATTGAGAGGACTAGGGGAGGAACAGAGGAAATAATTGGTAAGGAGCAGTGCGGGTTTAGGAAAGGGAGATATTGTATGAATTAGATTTTTGTGGTAAGGGTATAAGAGAAAGTTTTGGCAAAACGATAAGGATTTTTTTGTGGTCTTTATGGGTTTGGAAAAAGGCTTATGACAGGGTAGACAGGAAGGCACTGTGGTAGGTACTGCAGATATATAGGGGTTGGGGGGAAGCTGTTTAGAGCAGTCAAGAGTTTTTACGAGAGCAGTAGAGCCTGTGTTGGATTGTGGAATGAAAAGAGCGAGTAGTCTGAGGTAAAGTTGGAGCTGCGTCAGGGATGTTCATGTCGCCATGGCTGTTCAATGTGTACATGGATGGGGTGGTGCGGGAGGTAAATGCGAGGGTAATGGGCGGGGGACTGGAGATGATTAAAGAATATGGAGAAAAATGGGAGGTGAGCCAGTTGTTGTTTGGTGACGACACTGCACTTGTGGCTGGGTCAGATGGGGGATTAAGGCAGTTAGTGATGGAGTTTGGGAAGGTATGAGATAGGAGAAAGTTGGGTAAAAACAATGTGATGAGACATACAAGGGGAGAGAATGCCAATGAGTTGAAAATAAGCCTTAAAGCAGAGAGACTGTAAGAAATGTATAGCTTTTGGTACTTGGGGTCGCATGTGGCAGGAAAGGGAGGAATGGAGGTGGAGGTAAATTGTAGAATGAGAGAAGTACGTAAATATCTTGGGGGATTAAAGAATGTTATGAGAAATAAGCATTTGGGAATGAAAGCAAATATGAGATTAAATGAAAGGGTAATTGTGCTGACGGATTTGTGGGGGGGGGAGACTTGGAATTTAAGAGAAGCAGAAAGAAAAAGTTTAAATATGTTAGATATGAAATGTCTGAGAAGTATGAAAGGAGTTAAAAGATTGGGTAGAGTGAGAAACGAGGAGGTGAGGAGGAGAGCGGGAGTGGAAAATGAGATGACAGATAAGTCTGATGAAAGATTGTTGGGATGGTTTGTACACATGGAAAGAATGAAAGAAGAAAGATTAGTAAAAAAGGTGTGGAAAGAAGAAGTGAATTTAGGGAACTTAAGGGGACGACCGAGGATGAGATGGATGGATGGGGTGCCTTTTGACCTGTCTACCTCCCTTGTAAGAAGGATAAAACCCTTGGTAAATAGATAAAGATATAGGTGTGTATTTTGGTTTATAGTTAGGTAATTTTATCAAATGGACTGAAATAGTTTTCAGACAAAGATTTTTAATTTTGGGTCATGAAAAACTATGGGGGTTAAAACTTTTGCTCATGTCTGTAAATGTTTTATTTTTCTCATTACAATGTTAAGAACAGTCGTATTGCATTAGCACATAAAATATTAGCGCATTTCCTTATAATACATATGTGTATAGATAAATACCTACATGTACAAATACATATGCACTATATAAACATACATTATGCGCACATGTACGTGTAAATAGACATACATATTTGTGAACACATATACATTATTCAGTATTATGTATTCATGTGTATATTCATAAATGTATGTAAATACATATGTATATACATGTGTGCCTTACATATGGTTAAGCGCGCACGCACACGTACACGAACACGCACACAAATATGATGGAATGAACAAAGATACTCTTATCTATTTGCTGATGGTGCTGAGATCCTTGAGCTAGTCAGATATGAGGATGACTAAATTTTTACAAGAAAATCTAAATTGGATATATGAATGTTGCTAGGAATGGAAAAATGATATCAGTGTAAAAAAAGGCAAAAATACCGAGAAAAAAATTACAATAGCGAAGGAGTCATCAGTCTTGCTCCGTCTCCCGGGGAGCGTAGGTCTCCTTACACTAGGAAGGGCCTCTAAATCTATGGTTTGTGTATCTAGATCGGGGGATAATTCTTTTATGAAAAGAGCATCGAGGATAGGCAGTCTTCTGTGGTCTTGATTTGTTGCCAGCACTTCTGTGTTTTCTACTAGTGTCTCTTTTTAAAATTCTCTTGTGAGCCGAATGATGGTGGTTTTTGGGAGCTCCTGGCGTGAGAGCTTCAGTGTTGTCATATCAATATAGGTTGAGGGTTGGGTTGCACAGTCCCTAAGTTTACAAGTGTACCTATATATTGTATGAGGTGAATTCTCTGAAGGTCACATTTACTCCGTCTTCTTTTGTTCTTCAATAGCAGTTGGGATTTTTTTCTATTTTGATGGTATATAATTAATTGTACTTTAGAATTTTCTTCCGATTTAACATTTCTTTTAATTATCTGTTGCATGATTCTTTCATATTTTTTGTGGGCTGTGGAGAAGAGGGACTTATAATATATTTTAATCAGGTTTTTGACATTAGTGTCCTGGTGGTTTTTGTCCAAGTGCAATTTGTCTAATTAGCGAATCCTTTGTTTATAAGGGTCTGAGAGGCCCTTTTTAACTCGATATGTACAGCTTTCAATTATTACAGTGGTTGAGTCTTTGTATCTTTGGGGACATTCACTAGTCCCATTTAGGCAATGTCCTGAGTTAAATGTTTTTATGTATATAGGAGTGTTGTAAGTGCCATCGTGTCTATGTTTTACAAGCTACGTTCAATTATTTAATAGATACCGTTACCAACCTGCCAAATAGCTTAGAAACTTCCTGAAATCCCCACTCCATGCACTCCTTCTGACTACAACGTTAAACCCGCCACCAATTTTCTAGATCTTGTGGGAAATATTAACTCAAAAGGCATTCTCGTATCATTAGATGCGGAGTCCCTCTATAATAACATCCAAGTTGACCGGACAATTCAATACATAATAGACAAAGTTTATCATAATGACACGACTCCTAAATGTGATATCCCAGAAAACAGTAATGAGAGCCTTTTTGAAATGTTGTACCAAAGAAACCCCTTTTGTGTGCCCCAGTGGAAATAGATATTTCTAAACAAATGGAGTTGCTATGGGATCACCACTAGAAGTACTTTTTTTTTTTTTTTTTAACTTTTTTTTTATGGGCAGCATCGAAAATAAAATTTTCTCAGATATCCAAAAACCTCAAATTTACTGCAGATATATAGACGATATTTTCGTCAAAGCTGAACATAGCCAACAAATAGAAGAGCTAAAACAACGATTAATAGAGACATCTGGTACCAATTTTACCACTAAACATAGTATACTGTAGATGGGTCCATTCCCTTTTTAGATACATAGGTAAAATAGTGACGATGGCGCTTTCACCACTTCTATATACATAACACATCTAATTTAAGACATAGCCCAAATGGGACTAGTGAATGTCCCCAAAGATACAAAGACTCAACCATCAGTGCCTATATTAGAAGATCCCTCAGTCACTGTAATAATTGGAAAGCAGTATATATCGAGTTAAGAGCTTCTCAAACCCTTATAAACAAGAGAATTTTAAAAAGAGACACTCTAGTAGAAAACACAGAAGTGCTGGCAACAAATCAAGACTACAGAAGACTGCCTATCCTCGATGCTCTCTTCATAAAATAATCATCTCCCGATCTAGATACACAAACAGTAGATTTAGAGGCCCTTCCTGATGTAAGGAGACCTACGCTCCCCGGAAGACGGAGCGAGACTGATGACGTCACACAACAGCCGACTAATGAGTAAGTAGCACAGTCTGATAGCTCCAGCCCGGTCCACTAGCCAATCAGAAGCCTCAGAGCGGAGTATCAGCTCAATGATAACAGTATATAAACAACTAAAATTCAATCAGATATTCCCACTCTGGCCAATGATGAAGCACTAAGAAGTGTGAAAACGCGTTTTGTCCAGTATTTTACTTATGTAGCCATGCCCAAAGTAATGTACAAAGCAATGTCATATGGAGACATTATACAACAAATTCCTGTGGAAGGAAAAACTGCTCTCAGAGAAAGAGAAAATGCAGATAATAACTCTACAATAGTCTTGTCATAGATTTTAATCAAACATGCTTGAGGAAATATCTCATGCCCATACATACAAAGAATATATATATATATATATATAATATATATATATATATATATATATATATATATATATGAATATATATATATATACATATATATATATATATGTATATATGTACACACACACGCACACACACACACATACACACACACACACACACACACACACACACACACACACACACACACACACACACACACACACACACACACACACACACACACACACACACACACACACACACACACACACAATATACATATAGATATATATATATATATGTGTTTGTGTGTGTGTGTGTGTGTGTGTGTGTGTGTGTGTGTGTGTGTGTGTGTGTGTGTGTGTGTGTGTGTGTGTGTGTGTGCGTGTGTGTGCGTATACTATATATATATATAAAGGATTACAAAACGATTACAGGAAAGGCCTAAATCGTTAACTAGCATCAGAATGGCATTCCACAATATGGACGAGATTAAAGAATTAATCAAATTCCTTTAACAAGAAAAGAAAGCTATATAGAAAATAAAACTCAAACTGAGACGACCAAAAACCTCCGTACTGCACTGAAAGAATATATGAAGAAAGAATAAGGACACAGAGATTGGCAACATTACAAGAGATAAAAAAGGCGACAGGCTAGTAATAATAAACAACATGAGTTTAAACAAAGATACTGACGAATACTTCCTAGCATGAGAGGGAAGAAACACCAGAAAACATAGAAACCGTAAAAGACAAGAATAAATTAAGCAATACAGTTTTATATATAGGTGTATTATTTTGTCAAAGAGCCTGGAAGAGGAAATAACCAAGTCAGACAACGTAGGCAAATTCAAATCTGTATTTTACCAAGGAAGAACCTCAGAGACGGGGCCTCACGTGTATATCCTTTATATTACTATCAGGTAAATATAATTAGGTATGCATTTCCCCTAACTCAGCCCAGGTCTGTTCGTGTGTGCGCGTGCGTGCATGAGTGCATGATCGTGCATGAGTGCATGTTTTTGAGCTTCCGCATTTCTGTATTCGTGTCTATGTCTGCGTGCCCCTATGTTTAGGTAATTTTATATACCTGTTCCAAAGAGTTAGCGTGTTCTCGTGGTGAGCGTCTTCACAGTAATACACAGGAAAACCGAGGTCTGTATCTCCGTTGGTCAAATCTTATTTGATGTGTGCGTTCTTTGATATGATAATTAAACACACTAAACCATATTGTAAGTTCTACTCAATCCAAAATCTCTGCAACTCTGGACAGAAGCGCTGTTAAACTACAGTCTCGTTGTGTAGTCTTGAAATCCATCTAAATTACCCAGTATCGAGACGATATCATGCTTAGATTCTCAACCACAGCGCACAAAACAAAAATAGATGAAAAAGTGATGATACGTAACCTATAGACAAAATTCAAACGCTGGGATCACCGTCAGGAGTAGGATGAAAATTGCAGGCGAATTTCAAGTGCTCTGGTCAAATTATCAATTGCAGTATGGGATCTCACACGCATAAATCAAATGCTAGAATTAGAATATCATCTATAGGAAATTCAAATGCTGGAGCTGGATGAAAATTAATTTTTGTGTATAATGTTAAGTGTATGATGATGGCCTACAGACAAAATGAAAACGCCGAAATCACTGTCAAGAGTAGGATGAAAATGACAGGCAAATTTCAAATGCTCTAGCCGAATTACAAAGTGAAGTATGGCATCTTTCACATATGAATTGAACGTTAGATTCAAAATATTTGTAGGATGACAGTGGCGCCAACGTTTGAATTTTGTTTATACTGTAGGTTCTAATCTTGCACTTTCAATTCAATTTTAGCCCTACTCCAGCGTATGAATTTCTTATGTTCATATCATCATACACATGATATTTTGATTCTAGAGTTTGATTTATGTATGTGAGATACCATACTGCACTTGAAAATTTGACTAGAGCGTCTGAAATTTTTATCCGACCCCTGAAAGTTATCCCAGCGTTTGAATATTGTCTGTAAGTTGTTACCGCGCACCTTGAATTCAACTTTTATCCTACTCCAGCATTTGAATTTCATAAATCTATGTCATTCCATACATAATATTTTTATTCTAGCCTTATACGACAGTTACTGGCGTTCATCGGCAATACATTATGTCCTTCTTTGTTTCTATGTAAGAGGCTGGTAGAGAGATGTGTATAGAATGTGGGGTAGATGGTGAGGGATTCATTTTCATCAGTTGGGTATTTGGTAAACAACAGTTCGTAACCGAGCAGTTGTATAGGTTTGTTCTCCGCTTGGAATAATGAAAATGGCCAGGGGCCTGATAACTATTGCTAACATGTATTGCATATATTGCATATATATTTGTAACAACCAATCTGATTGAAGAAATGGTGGAGGAGGAGAAATTTCAATTGTTTCACGATTGTAAGATCATGCCGTTAAGGGAGGATCTTAATTATAAAGTTAAAGATCATTGGACTAAAGAAATCATGACGTCATTGCAGAACTTACTTGGGACGTAACAATGCGTGTTCTCACGGGATTTAGAGATTGTAACTGGAGAAGTACGGAGTGTAGCTGGTATTCAAGAAAAAAAGAAAGAAAATCTTTAAACATTTCATTCCCCCTATAGAGAAAATATAGTGAAGTGAGAAATAGAAGCCTGACAGTGCAAAATATCAATACTAAGTGAAAATAACCTTAAGAACTTGAATAAATTGGCTCATCGTATGCATGGGGCCTACCGACTAAAAGGGTGAATGTCAAACAAAATTTTTTGAAAGACAGTGTAAAAATCAAGAACTGAAAGACGTACGAAACGAAAGTAGGAGCACGAAAGTGGCGGCTCAGACTACATACATATAATATTGCATTTGAAGAATCTTTAGCATTAGAATAACTGGGCAAATTAACTGAATAAATCCAATTAAGCAGAGGGGTATATGTTTCTTATCTCTGGAGAGCTCGTTTGTAGTAGAAACTGTGGATCATGGTTGTGCAATATCACTATGATGAAATCCCAATTTACACATCAATCGTTACATTGTGGTCTAGACCGCTGAGGCTCAAATATATATATATATATATATATATATATATATATATATATATATATATATATATATATATATATATATATATATATATATATATGTGTGTGTGTGTGTGTGTGTGTGTGTGTGTGTGTGTGTGTGATTCCAAATATAAAAAAAATCTTATGAAAATCGACTAAACCATATGAATCTGTTTTCCCTAAAAAAGCGTAGACTCAGAGGTGACTTGATACAGGTCTTTAAAATTCTAAAGGGAATTGGCAACATCAAAAGTGAAAAAATTTCACACTGAGTGATCATTGTCTCAAACTGTCCGGAAATAGATTAAATTTGGAATTGGGTAGAAACAACTTCGCCAACCCTGTAGTTAATGAATGGAATAAACTTCCTGAAGAGGCAGTGCAATGTAGTTCAGTTCGAAGCTTTGAAAATTATTTAGATAAACACCTAAGCAAGATGATGTAATGATTATTATTTATTTTATATTATTTGTTTATGTTTTGTTATCATTTGTCTGTTTGATTCTCATTTATTATTATGTCAATTTATTATTATCTACTATTTACCTGTTTGTTTGTGGTTTGACTGTGCATATGCGTTTATTCATGTATTTTATTTGATACTTATAGTTTTTATTTATCTATTTATTCATTAATTTATCTATTACTATTATCAGGATTTCTTTTTTTTCGCATCCGACCTAGATATGGACCAAAAGGTCTCCTGTTGGCATGCTCCGCCTTTGTAATCCTTTGTTTGTAATATATATATATATATATATATATATATATATATATATATATATATATATATATATGTATAGATATATATATATAATTTCACAGCAATTACCTTCCTGGCACACCAATTTGAAACTAAACTTCCCTGTTAGGAATTTCTGTCACTAAAGCTTTTTTTGCACAAAGGAACTTATCACAGATTAAACCATTCATAGTATGTCTTCTTATATTTTTTGTAATATACAGGCTGAGATAAAGGTCATGTGTATATCTATATGTGCGCGCGCGCGTGTGTGTGTGCGTGTGTGTGTGACTCCGTGCGCGTGCGCACATGTATGCGTGTGAGTGGGCATTCATGTCTGCCATCGTCTATGTGTCTGTAAGCATTTGTTTACATTTACATGTATGTGCACGTGTATGTATTTACGTGTGTATGCTATTGTGTGCGTATATTTAGACATGTCTGTAAAGCATATATTCTCTATATTCATCCTTCTGATAATGATATCACTAAATTTGTGGTTGTATAGAATATTTTATCCAGAATATTTGTTATCCTTTACAGTATCTATTTCTATTTTGGTCCATACCAAAGTAGAAAAAAAATATAACTATTATAGTCGCTTGACAGTAAGTTGCTGTACATATCTCGGTCTGTATGCGAATTTAGATCCTCGCCCCATCTTTTAACCGGTAAGTTAAAGTCTCCTATGATTACTCTCTCGCAGCTTTGACAACATCAATGTCGAAGATTACTTTTTTATTAGACTAATCAAATACAAGAAGACGTCACGATTTTAAAGTAATTGGTCAAAGATTTTCTTCGAATGAAAGTAAGCATTTCTTCTTTTACCGGGTTGTTGATGTGTGAAATTCGTTAAAATATCAACTTTTAAAAATCGACTTGATAAATACTTAGACTCTAATTCGCAAATAAGATATTATTCCTTGCAATAAAAGATATGACAGCCCGGCAATTAATTGTAATTGGATAGGATAGTGATAGCAGTAGTGTTAGTTCATCTTCTATCGCCTAGTAACCCTGTTTTCTTAACTGTAACTTAGTATAGTAAACACAAACAGTCTCGTTAGGGCCAGTAGGCTTGCTGTTGTTTGTTCTTCCTTTATGTTCCTTCACTATTATATTCCTTTGAGCAGTAGGCGTCATTCAAGTTGACCAGTAGGCGTCACTCAGGTCAGGTCAGGTCAATTGGGGTAGCTGCTTCAAATAGTGAGATGGTGAGTGGTTGTGTTTCAGTGATTAGCGCCGAAGAGGTACAATCTCTACGTAATAGAACTGTTGTCTTAGAGAAGACTGTTTAGGGCTTTAAAGAGAAGAATCGAGTTCTTTGCTTGAAGGCCCAAAACACAGACTACAAACCATGCTTGGAACCTGGGTGGAAAACAGCGACAAACAAAAGACAGAGAGACGATAAAAAGCCCTCATCAGGCCCACTTGAATGCAGAAACTCATTTCAAGCTTTCGCGGGTTTACAAGAGGAAGAAACGAAGGAAATGCAAGAGAAGAGAGTCCTTCTGCGATAAAGATAAGAAGCATAGCACCCAGGTGTGTTTCCCCGGGACGGGGATAGGTGATGCTAGAGACAAGATTGTAGAGTGTATAGTCAGGGTAGGGTAGGTGTGAAACCCGTTGTTTGTTTGAGTGTTGGGGGGAATGACATAGGTAAGTTAGGGGGTGAGGAACTGTTTGCACGGTTTCGGGATGCGCTATATAAGATTAGGAATAAGGGAGGGGTTCCTGTTGTATGTAGAATCATTCCAAAGCATAGAGTTGGAGGCATGTGGCGTTTCTGGGCTATTGCAATGAATTGCAGGCTGGGACAATATTGTAAGACCATTTGGGCATTTGTCGACAACTGGGATCTGTAAGAGGCTGGTAGATAAAGGTAGACAAGTAAGGTATAGAGGGGTAGGTGGCGAGAAATTCAATTTTATGTGTAGGATGTTTGAAAACATAAGCAGCAAAGGAGTTGCATAACCTCGCTCCCCGTCTAAAGCTTATAAACAACCGCTAGGGAACATATTTTAATTCTGATGTGACAATATGTAAACTAAGCCATTCCTGCCTCGATGTCGAGATTGCTTGTGTAAGCAGTATTGCTTAAGACGTTGTAACAGTCTTTCTGATTGGAGAAGGGTGGAGGAGGAGAAAAAAAGATATTGGTACAGAGGAGAAAAGTCACGCCCTTGGGGGAGGCACTTATTTGTAACAGTAAAGATCATTGGATGAATAAAGTAGTCACATCGGAACAGAGGTGGCTTAGTGAGTGGATTGAGGATCCCAGGCGGGAGTCCCTTGGTACAGATTGACAGGCCAAGTGTAAATTATTCGGGAAGAAAATAGAAAATTATACCTCCGTTTAATTCACCCCCATCGATTAACATTAGTTACTTGCTACAGAAGGTATGGTGAAAGCATACTTAAGTGAAGTAAAGTTGAAAGTGAAAGAATAAATACAATACCATAGAAGGGAACATTAAACAGGTTTAAACCAGTAACTACGGAGAGACGGGAACTGAAAATAATGGGGGTGAAAGTGATGGCAGCTACAGGACAAACCGAGTAAAGAGAAAAGTTCCCATGAGACCGGTGAGTGCATCAAACTACAAAACTGAGTACAAAATAAGTCTACGGGTGTACGGGTACACCAATCTACAGTGCACGCAACCACAACCACGCAGTGCACAACCACAAGCACCCAGTGCACAACCACAACCACGCAGCCACGCGTATGCTGACTCCAAGGGACAAGACGAGGAACGAGAGGAAGAGCTACTACTACTACTACAGTGAACGAAGGGGTTTACAACCACTACAAGCAACAGTGAACGAAGGGGTCTACAACCACTACAAGCAACAGTGAACGAAGGGGTCTACAACCACTACAAGCAACAGTGAACGAAGGGGTCTACAACCACTACAAGCAACAGTGAACGAAGGGGTCTACAACCACTACAGTGAACGAAAGGGTCTACAACCACTACTACTACAGTAAACGAAGGGGTCTACAACCACTACAAACAACAATGAACGAAGAGGTCTACAACCACTACGAGCAACTACTACGAGTGAACGAGGGACGACGAGGCAGTGAACAAGGACTGACAAAGAAGACGAGGTTGACGTACGTGGAGACGTCGATTCAAATCGACTTTAAAAACACTGAAGGTATGAATGCGGGTAGTACTCTTCGTCATGAGGTTTATATCTCGAATGTTAATATTCCCAAATTCACAGGTGATGAAAACACCTTAGGAGTTAATAGGTTTCTCAGTTTGATTGACACAGAGTTGGGAAAGAAATACAAGAATCAACTAGAACCTACTAGTTGTCCTGATTTGGATGAAAGCTTAGTTGCTTTGCTCTTGAAGCACAATAAAACATTTGCTTTGCCGGAGGTCACATTGGGCAAAACAACTGTTTTAAAGTATCAGATCAAATTAAAACTAGGGACTCAACCTATCCATATACCTGCCTACAGAGAACCACATTCCATACTAGCCATTGTAGATAAAATGATCACTGAAATGTTATCGCAGGATATTAGTGAACATAATAAAAATTAGTGGAACTTCTCTCTGATTCTGGTGCGAAAATCAGATGGTACCATGCGTCCAGTTATTGATTATAGGGAGTTGTATTGTATAAGCACACCATACGTGACCGATTACCATTACCAGTGATAGGGGACATTCTTAGAAGTTTGGGAACTGAGATTAGATATTTTAGCACTATAGATATCAAATCTGCTTTTTGGCAAGTGGAGTTGCATAAAGACTCACGAGAGTTCACAGCCTTTTCTACTCCAACGCGACACCGTGAATTCAAACGAATGCCATTTGAGTTATGTAATAGTCCATTAACTTACATGAGATTAATGAATACAGTTCTAGATGGGTTGTTAGGAGACACTGCCAGTGTATTTCTAGATGATATTTCAATAATTTCCCAAACAGCTGCTGAGCACTTTAAGAAATTAGATTTGATATTCTCAAGACTAGTTGAAACAGGATTGAAAGTGAAACTTGAAAAATGTAAGTTTTAGCAGGACAGTGTTATTTATTTGGGACATAAGATAGACAGATATGGACTTAGTACAGTAGATTCAAAGGTTGAAGTAGTAAAGAATTTTCCAGTTCCAAACAATGTAGAAAAAGTTAGAAGTTTCTTGGGATTGATAGGATATTATAGGAAATTTATCCAAGGATATGCTGTCATAGCTAATCCATTAAGTTCTTTGTTGAGGAAGGACTCAATGTTCATGTGGGGACCTGCACAACAGCGAGCTTTTGACAAGTTGTAAGATAAACTTACGAGTTCTCCATTTCTAATATTTCCAGACTATGATAAAGAGTTCATTCTTTGTACTGATGCGTCTGACATAGGGTTAGGAGGCATACTGATGCAAGAGAGAGAAACGGAACTTTGTAAACCAATAGCTTACACATCTAGACTTGGTAATAGCGCAGAGAGAAACTACTCTATAACAGAAAGAGAAACTTTAGCAGTGATATATTCATTGGAAATTTTAAGAGATATGATACTGGGATATCCAGAGTGTGGACTGATCATACAACTATTCAGAACTTATTTGAGTATAAGAATCTTAGGGACAGAGTAGCAAGGTGGTTTTCGATACTTCAGCGCTCTGAGGTTAGGTTTGAATATATTCCGGGTAGAAAGAATGTTGCAGCAGATGCACTTTCTAGAAACATTAGCCAACCCACGACAGGGTATGAGCTAGTGACCTTACATGAGGGAATGGTAATAAGTGAACAGAGGGATGAAAAGACATGCGACTCATTAACCTAGTATTTAATGAACCCAAGAGGAAATCCTCCAAGACTACCAAAAGGGTATAAGATAGAGGAATTTTATTTGAATAATGGACTTTTGTATAGAAAAACAGTTGTAAGTGGGAAAGATATTTCTAGAGACCCAGTGAATCAGTTGGTAATATTACAAACTCTTGCACAAGTGATATTAAAGTTACTTCATGACAGTGATTGTAGTTCACATCCAGGGAAGGATAGAATTTATAGACAAGCATAACTTAAATACTTTCTGCAGGTATAAAGAAATATATATGATTATATAGAAAATTGCTTGAAGTTTGCTAAGATGAAGGGAAATACACCAAAACCTGCTCCTATGTTATCATATCCCATTCCGCAGAAATCTTAGGAAAGAGTTCATATACATACATTGGAGTTACCTATGTCTGAGAATGGATATAAATATGTATTTGTTCCTATTGATTACTTTTCAAGATTTTGTATTTTACAACCCATTCCAAATAAGAAAGCTGAAATAATTGCACCAGTAATCTATGATCAGATAATCTGTAATTTCACTACACCTAAGATCTTAGTTTCAGATAATGGAACTGATTTTAATAACAAAATCTTGGAAGAATTATGTAGATTATTTAAGATTTAGAAGATCAACATTTTAGTGAATCATCCTCAGAGCAATGGAGTTGTAGAGAGGTTAAAAATTGCTTGAAGTGTGCTATGTCTGAGAATGGATATAAATATGTATTTGTTCCTATTGACTATTGTTCAAGATTTTGTATTTTACAACCCATTTCAAATAAGAAAACTGAAACAATTGCTTCAGTAATCTATGATCAGATCATCTGTAATTTCACTACACCTAAGATCTAAAGTTTCAGATAATGGAACTGATTTTAATAACAAAATCTTGGAAGAATTATGTAGATTATTTAAGATTCAGTAGATAAACATTTTAGTAAATCATCCTCAGATCAATGGAGGTTAAACAACAAAATTATTACATGTCTTAGAGGTATGATAAGCCCTTATAGTATAACTTAGAATAATTGGATTCCTTGTGTTAAATGTACCCTGAACAACCAAATTAACATAGCAACAGGTGAAACATCTCATTTTATTATCATTATTTTTTTTTTAGGGGTGGGGAAAAATTCTTCCATGTGAAATCTTGATTGTAGAGCAGAAACCTGTGTATGATAGAAATTATTACATCTCAAATATAATAAACATATTTCAAGCTATACACCAAAGAATGAGTGAACATATGCAAGAATACACACAAAAAATGAAAAAGCAACAACACACAATAGCACATAAAATAGAATTGAAATAGGAGATTTAGTCATGGTCAAACTACATTCACCCTATAATAAAGTTTCACCGAGGTACTCTGATCCATATAGGGTAATTGATCTTGCAGGTGGAAATAAATACAAGATCTTACACTTTGAAACTAGGGAAGTATCAATTAATCACTTAGATGATATGAAGAAGGTTAGGATACAATTTGATGATGAGGATACATGTGATACACAGTGTATCAGTTTTAAAGAAACACTAATCCTAGGATAATATAGGGAATATGTTGATAGTATCACACGAGAAATGAATATTAATCTTGATACATTTTACAGATAGTATTAATATTGTTGAATTGTATGGTACTTGATTGTGACGGGAGACCCGAATTACTAGAACATTGGTGTCAGTTAATTGTACCACCTGGATCCCTGGTCAGACATGAAGACCTGGAGCCTTGGTCAGTCATGAAGACTCGGAACCTTACCAATACATAAGGACAATGCCAATAAGTATTAAACCATTTTCTTTTGCGATACATTAGAAATTCTTATGCAGTGTGTGTCCTAGACAAAAAATGAAATAAGTGTGTGTGAAACAAAAATGAAGTAATGCAGAGACCATCTACTATTACTAACATTTCACCATCGTTGAAAAGATGAAAACATTCTCCATTAAATACTATTATGTTTTATGTCTTTTTGTTGTTTCTGACATATATCTGCTTGAATTGTTTTCTTTTAAAAATACTACTGATATTTAAATTTTTTGGAAGGGTTACTTATTTCTTTGTTATGTATGGGATATGTTTTTATGATACCATCCGTTGAAGGATAATATTTTAACATTTTGCCAGCTTATGCAGAAATAGTTTTAGATATTTAGTTTCTTGTATATGATGTTTTCCAAGTATATATATTAGCGAGCCCTGTAAGAGGGTAGAATAAAATAATTAGTCAGGACGACCAAGGGTAGCTGCCGAACCCTGTAAGAGGCTGGTAGATGAAGGTAGACAAGTAAGATAGATAGAGGGGTAGGTGGCGAGAATTTCAATTTTGTGTTGGATGATTGAAAACATAAGAAGCGAAGGAGTTGCATAATCTCGCTCCCCGTCTAAAATTTATAAACAGTCGCTGGGGAACATATTTTAATTCTGATGTGACAATATGGAAACTAAGCCATTCCTGCGTCGATGTCGATATTGCTTGTGTAAGCATTATTACTTTAGACGTTGTAATAGTCTTTCTGATTGGAAAAAGGTGGAGGAGGAGAAAAAATTATTGGTACATGGGAGAAAAGTCACGCACTTATTTGTAACAGTAAAGATCATTAGATGAATAAAGTAGTGACGTCGGAACAGAGGTGGCTTAGTGAGTGGATTGAGGATCCCAGGGGGAATCCCATGGTGTAAATTGACAAGATAAGTGAAATCTATTTGGAAATAAAATAGAAAGTTATACCTCCGTTCAATTCACCACATCGAGTAACATTAGTTTCTTGCTACAGAAAATATGGTGAAAAACATGCTTACTTAAGTGAAGTAAAGTTGGAAGTGAAAGAAGAAATACAATACCATAGAAGGACAAAGTAGACTGAATTAAACCAGTAATTACGGAGAGACGGGAACTGAAAGTAATGGGGGTGAAAGGATCACTTTTACAGTAAGACTCATCTATATACAAGGGACGGGGTGCACTTGTCGCCCAGGGGATTTCGGCTCCTTGCTGAATCCCTCAAGCGAGAAGTAGACATCCTGCATCTTTTTCGGGTAGATTACGTGGGAGTCGGGGAGGGGGGAGTATCGGCAATAGAAACAACCCAGTGAGTCACTGTGAAAAGAATCGCCAAATCAGGTGAGGGGAAGATAGATTAAAATGTCAGCATACAAACAGCAGAAGCGTAATAAATAAAACTGATTTACTGCGAAGTAAAGCATGCGTAGAGATATTTCATATTATAGCTATTACTGAATTCTGGATCAATATGTCTAACAGATATTTCCTTCCGGAAATCGAGATAGAAGGATGTATTTTTTTCCCCACAAGGACAGGGTTGACGGGAGTAGGGGAGGAGTAGCATGCATACATATACATATACCAAGGCTTTTTCTCCCTTACAAGGGGGGTAGCCAAAAAGAAAAAGGCATAAAATCATTCCCACCCATTCCATCCCTGAATACACTCCACACCCCTCCACCCTCCCTCTTATCTTAGCACCTCCTGAATGACGGGTCATCCCTGCACCTTGTCCACTGCCCTGGGTCAGAAGCAGTGTCGCAAGACACAGCACATCCACAGCAAGGCCGCTTCATTTAATCGGCGACCCCCACTCTCCGTCCCCCCATTGCATAAAAGGAGAGGACGGGGAGAAATCCCTTTGGGCTGCGTCAAATTTTGCTCACACATACTACCTCACCCCCCCATCCACCCGCCCATTCCACCTCATGCAATCACAACATCATCCATATACAACCACTCTCCATTCACCCCTGTCTTCTGTCCTCTCCCGTCCTTCCTCAACAGACATTCCCCTCTTCCCCAAAGCCCCCTTCACCCCATCCATCCACCTCATCCTAGGACACCCCCCACATCCACTCCCTCCACACCTGCCCTCCACACCTCTCCTACCAGTCTTTCTTCACTCATTCCTTCCATGTGTCCAAAACACCCTAATATTCTTTCATCAACCCTATCTCCCAGCTCCCTTTCCACCCCCGTTTTCCTCCTCACCTCCTCATTTCTCACTCTATCTAGCCTAGTAACCCCCATCATACTTCTCAGACACCTCATCTCAAACACATTCGAACTCCTTCTCTCTTCCTCTCTTATGTTCCATGTTTCTGCCCCATACAGTGCTGTTGGCACAATCACTCCTTCATACAGTCTCCTCTTAGCATCCATTCCCAAATGTCTATTCCTCATTACACTCTTTAATCCACCAAGGCATTTACTCGCTTCTCTCAATCTACATTCTACCTCCACTTTCACTCCACCTTTCCCTGCCACATTTGCACCCAAGTATCTAAAACTATCCACTTCCTCCAGTTGCTCTCCCTTAATGCTCACATCCAGTCTACTGCCATTTTCACCCCTTGTACATCTCATCACCTTACTTTTACCCACATTTATCTTTAGCTTTCTTCTATCACATACTCTCCCAAACTCTGCCACCAACTTCCTCAATCCCTCCTTCGATCCTGCCACAAGCACAGTGTCGTCCGCAAACAACAACTAGCTCACCTCCCACTTTTCTCCATTTTCTTTAACAATCTCTAATCCCTGACCCACTACCCTTGCATTTACCTCTCGGACCATCCCATTCATGTATAAATTGAACAGCCAGGGTGACATAACGCATCCTTGACGAAGTCCCACCTTTACCTTGAACCACACACTCTCTCCATTTCCAATCCTGACACAAGCTCTACTATTCTCATAAAAACTCTTGACAGCTCCCAGAAGCTTTCCTCCTATCCCGTATATCTTCATAACCTCCCACAGTGCCTTCCTGTCTACCCTATCATAAGCCTTTTCCAGATCCATAAAAGCCCCAAAAACATCCTTCCCCTTTCCTATAGCTTTCTCACATATCTGTCTTACCACAAAGATCTGATCTACACAACCTCTACCTGTCCTAAATCCACACTGTTCCTCACCAATTACTCCTTCTGTTCCTCTCCTAATCCTCTCAACCAAGATCCTCCCATAAGCCTTCCCAACTACACTCAATAAGCTAATCCCTCTGAAACTACTACATTCACACTTGTCCCCTTTTCCCTTGTAAAGAGGAACTATACAGGCACTCCTCCAGTCCTCCGGCACTCTACCCTCTCTCCAACAAACATTAAATAACCTCACCAACCAGTCCACCATCACTGTACCTCCCTTTTTCAGACATTCCGCATGGCATCCATCCAGACCAGGCGCCTTACCTGCTTTCATTATTTTAACAACTGCCTTCACTTCATCCTTCCTTATTTCTCCTCCATTCTCCTCATTCATCACTCTCATTTTCTTCGCACTTCCCACTGCAGCAATCTTTCCTTCCCTATCCTCCTTCACATTAAGTAACTCCCTAAAATATTCTGCCCATCTTCCCCTTACTGCCTTCTCTTCCATTATCATCTCTCCATCTGCACCTTTTACCTTTTCTTCTCTACTTGATTCGCCTCCTCTTCCTCTCTTAATTTCTTTTCAAAACATCTTTTTATTACTTTCAAAATTTTCTGTCAAACTCTTACCCCATTTCACATCTGCTCTCCTCTTTGCAACCTTTACCTTTTGCTTTACTTCTCTTTTCTTTTCTTTGTACCTCTCATATGACTCCCTCGTCCTATTTTGTAACCAATCTGTGAAAACTCGCTTCTTCTCTTCTACAACCTTTTTTGTTTCCTCATCCCACCATTCACTACCCTTTCTTCTATTTCCCCCTGTCCTTCTTGTTCCACACACCATCCTTGCACACTTTATGACTCCCTCCTTGAACCATCCCCATTCCTTCTCCACACCCAGCTCTACTCTACCCTTTACTTCCTCCCACTCCTCCTTCAGCTTCTTTCCATACTCCTTCTCCTTTTCCTTCTCATTCAAAGAGTTCACTCTAAGAACCTCCCTACCTTTTGTCATTTTCCTCTTCCTCCATCTATCCTCCACTTTCAACTTACCTTCCACCAAAAAATGATCTGATATTCCCCCATCCTCTCCCCTTAGCACATGTACATCCTTAACTCTTCCTATCATAATCCTATTTACCACTACATAATCCATTAGCGCTCTATCTACCACCCTTCCCTCCACCACCCTCTCCCTTGTGTACTTATGCTTGACTTTCTTCCGAAACACTGTATTTGCTATCATCAACTCTCTTTCTAGACACATTTCCACCATCAACTCTCCACTACGATTCTTTCCTGGAACTCCACATTTCCCAACCACTCCATCGATTGGACCATTTCCCACCCTAGCATTAAGGTCTCCCAGTACTATCACATTGACATTTCTTCCTAAATCCTCTATGCACTCATTTAGATCTATCCAAAAGGCCTCCCTTTCTTCTACACTCTTCTCACTGCCAGGCCCATATGCACTTATAAAGACCCACATCTCCTTCCCCAGTTTCACCTTCATCCACATTATCCTTGAGGAAACCTCCTTCCACTCCACTACCCGTTTACCTATCTCTTCACTTACTAGAATGGCCACCCCTTCCCTCCCTCGCCCTCTCTTCACTCCTGATAACCTCCCACTTACACTCCCAAACTTACACTCACCCTTCCCTTTCAACTTAGTTTCGCTCAAAGCCAACACATCCATCTTTCTTCTCACAAACATACTACCTATCTCTTCCCTTTTACTCTCATCTGTACCACATCCACGCACATTAAAAGACCCAAACCTTAGGGTGCTGGTCCGATGCTTTCCAGCCCCTCTTATGCCTTCTTTTCTTTTTTTAGGAATTTCCCCTGTGGGGCTACAAGGAGAAGGATGCCTAGTCCCAATCCCCGTCCCTTTCTTCTCGCCTCTTACGATCCAAGTGGGAACACTTGGTGGCAGTATTCTTTTCCCCCACCACAGGGAATAGAGGAGTAGCACTTTTCGTTAAAAATACAATAAACTATATTATTAACAATTCGATTAAGGAAGAGGACAGTACGGAATATATTTGGGTGGAGATTATAGGCAAGAATAAAAAAAAATATATATTATTGGCGACCTATATAGACCTCCTAACCTTGGCATTAAGCAGACTGATCCCCTGATTCATGAAATTCGAAGGGCGTCCCTTTACAAAAACGTTGTTATCGTGGGAGATTTTTAATTATAGAAGCATTGACTTGGAACGTTTAGTAAATCAGGAAACGAAAATTTTCTTAGATGTTGTGCAGGATAATTTCCTAAAACAAATGATTACCAATCCTCGAGGGGAGAGGATACTCTGAACCTACTTTTAACTAATAATGAGCACCTAACGAGTAACGTTAAAGTAGGAGATAGTTTAGGCTCTACCAATTATCAAGACATTAGATTTGGTGTTATTTGGGAAGATAAAAAAAAAGTAAGAATAACGTTCAGGTAACGGCCTTTATAGAACCAATTTTGACAAGATAAGAGTCTATATAAGACATTTGATCACTTACGGGACCAACCCAGCGGGCTGTGACGGGGTCAGATACACGGTCAGTCCGGACGTCACTAGAGCGGTCAGTGATCGGGTCACGGAGGGTATGCGTACCTTAGGTCAGGTTACTTGCGGGCGCGGAGACAACAGCCAGGTCAGCGATTTGGATGAAATGTGCAGATTTAATTCTAAGCGCACAAAATAAATTTATTCACCTCAAGTCAATACGGAAGAATAGTAATACTCCTAAATGGATGACGAACAGGCTGAAACATGAGATCGGAATGAAAAGAGGACTTTACGAAGAATAAAAAACGGGAAACACACCTTAGATCCAAATATAACGATATGGCAAGACTGGTTAAAAAGAATGCGTGCACAGCAAAACGTAACTATAAAGTTAAGGTTGCCACACAAGCGAGATCCAATTTAAAGAGCTTCTTTCATCTCTACAGAACAAAAAAATAAGGAGAGGATAGGTCCAATTCAAAATGATGAAAATATTATGATAGAATCGGAGCAAAAAATGAGTGAGGCGTTTAATAAATATTTTCTCTTGGTGTTTACTAAGGAGATCCACTTTTTAGTGGGGATGAAGAAAGTATACTATCTAATATCAGCATTAGTAAGGTAAAAGTAGTCAAGCAGATTGAAAGAATTAAAGCTGCAAAATCCCCGGGTCCAGACGAAAATTTTCCGAGAGTGCTTAAAGAGTGTAAATTTAAAATCTGCGACCAGTTAACAGAAGCATTTAATAAGTCGGTAGACACTGGTTTTGTGCCTATTGCTTGAGGGCAGGCAAACGTTGTTCCTGTTTTCAAAAAGGGAGATAAATCGCCAATATGCATTTATAGGCCACTCAGTTGGACATCAGTTATAGGTAAAATGCT
>NC_134779.1:5458142-5473142 GCF_046742065.1 Oratosquilla oratoria | reverse complement strand
ATAGATATAGATATAGATATAGATATAGATATAGATATATAGATATACATATACATATACATATACATGTACATGTACATATACGTATACGTATACGTATATGTATACGTATATGTATACGTATACGTATACGTATACATGTACATATACATATACATATACATGTACATTTACATGTACATATACGTATACGTATACGTATACGTATACGTATACGTATACGTATACATATACATATACATATACATATACATATACATATACATATACATATACATATACATATACATATACATATGCATATACATATACACATATACAAATACATATACATATACATATACATATACATATACATATACATATACATTTACATATGCATATACATATACATATACATATACATATACATATACATATACATATACATATACATATACATATACATGCTCATATACATGTACATGTACATGCACACACAAACATACACACACACGAGCACACACACACACACACATATATATACATGTATATATATATATATGTATATGTATATATATATGTATATATATATATATATATATATATATATATATATATATATATGTATATGTATACATATACCTATACATATACATATACACATACATATACATGTAGATACATGACAAACGGCTTATAAACGTATTTCAGCCGAGCAAATTTACTGTATTGTGCATCGTATTGTATTATACACACGAAACTTTTTCCATCGCAGGAAAGTGTGGAATATTGTAGGTTTGATATTAGTCTGATCACTGGGCGGAAAATGTCATGGAATTTGATGTGAAGTGGTTAAATGATTTGAAACAGTTCATTAATACGACTCGATACACTTCTAAATCACGAGCAATTCAATAAACTGACCAAAATCGACCGAAACCGATTGAAACCGAACCCAAACAGACACCAATTTCCGCCAATATTCCAAGCCGCGGCTTATGATAATAAATATACCATTCATTTGTGTTTATTTCTAACTTATTTTTTGTAATCATTGTATTCCCCGAGCACTACAAACGTATAAGCTATGGTGCATATATACATACTGTAATTACTGAGTTTTGGTGACCACTGGAGTTGTTTACGTCATTTGTTTTATCGAAATATCTATATTTTCATATCACTGTCCATACGTCTGGCTTCAGAGTAAAGAAAAAAAAAAACTGAGTGCAACTAGATAGATAAACAAGTAAATGAAAATATGAATATAAAATACACATAGATGATTAACAGTCCCTCAACGCTGCCTCATTCCTTCCCGTCTTTCTCCACCTATTCCCTGACATTCATGTACTCATCACTTATTCAGTTCCTGAACCACCTCGATGTAATGTTTCCAAATGTCTCCAGCAATTCATCTCCTTCGTAACGCGACAGTTCACTTCCTCTCGTTTGTCTTCCAGTCATTGCAAGTCGCTTTCCTATGCATCCTACGAAGAGTTTATTTCCGTGAGGCTTTTGGTCTCCGAATTTACTTTGGATTTTAGGATGCAATTGATGGGCCATGTTTTGCTGTCCATGTTCATCTTCTAATTGTGCCACTGTACGCCTTCATTGCTTCAGGTTTAAGAAGGAAATAGGCAAAAATTGGTTTACCAACAGTGTTTAACGAATGGAATAGACTTAGTAACCATGTAGTGAGTAGTGAAACAATTGGTTATTTTAACAGGAGATTAGATATTTTTATGGATAGGAAAGACAGGTGGTAAGGTTATGGCTGGTTATTCCTGTTTATCTTTTGTGTCAAAGTACGCCTTAAAGAAATGAAAAATAAAAAAATGAATAAGACTGGTAAGGAAAGATGTAAGGTTTTGGTTACCAAAACAATATTTTTGAAAAGCTATATTTCCAGGTGGGGTTCCTAGCTGTGAATTGAATTTTGCAGAAGTGTTCTTGTGGCCCCATTTTCTAAAAGTGATAAAACTTTCAACGGAAGATCCAGTTTATAAATGAATGATGAATTTGGTGTATGAGTGTATCTTAATTCCATTTATCTAAGTATAGTGTACAGTGGGGTCGGAAGATCCAGTTTATAAATGAATAATGATTTTGGTGTGTGAGTGTATCTTAACTGTATTTATCTAATTATAGTGTACAGTGGGGTCCTGCCCCTAAACTACCAGTTATTATAACTAATCTCAAATGCATATATTGTTTCATACTTAGATTTGAGTTTATGTATTGTTCTAGCTTGGGTTATATTGCCTCTTAAGCTATTCCATGAATCCTTGCATCTGTATGGAAAACTGTATTTCTTTACATCCTTTAGAGTTTAGACATTTAATTTTTCTCAATGCGTGTGTATGTGAGTGTGTGTGTGTGTGCATGTGTGCGTGTGTGTGTGTGCGTGTGTGTGTGTGTGTGTGTGTGTGTGTGTGTGTGTGTGTGTGTGTGTGTGTGTGTCATTCACCATGGTCTTGGATCACGTGTTGGACTCGTGATCGGGATCTATTTCCCTCCCGGAAGAGAGCTGAGAGATCATATATGACTGATCTATGAATAATGCTGTGGCCTTACACGCACACACATCCCAATTCCCCGCCCACCATAGTAGGAGTAACAACCCGCAGCACAGCGATACTGAAATTATTTCAGCCCTGGGCGGGATTCGAAGCCAGACCGCTGTAGTGGCAGACGGGAACTCTACCAACTGCGCCACGAGTGTGTGGTGGGTGTGTGTGTGTGTGTGTGTGTGTGTGTGTGTGTGTGTGTGTGTGTGTGTGTGTGTGTGTGTGTGTGTGTGTGTGTGTGTGTATGTGTATGTGTGTGTATGTGTGCATGTGTGTATCTGAAATGAGCAACCAAAAGTAGAATCATAAACTCAACGATGTCAATACTAAACAAAATAATAATAAACAAACAAAATAAGAATTTTTTTTTAAAAACACTGCATCGTTCTATGAAGAACAACAGTATATTTCCGCAGTAATATGCTCCAACTATTTTCATAAAATTCTAAAAATATTTTCATTCATAGTATTTAAAAAGTCTTACATAACAATGTGGCACTACGAGAATACAATGCCCTTATCCAGACACTTATTTATCAAACCTTTCTCTATTTGTACAACAAAATCTCCTTCCTTTTTTTCTCTGCCTTATCAAAAGTTTTGCACTATGTTTACGTATGATTTCTCCCTTAATCACAAGCTTTTATTTTACGAACCCTATATAATAATCACATGAATCAATGGTTTTTCATCTAAATCTTTATTTCTTTATCATATCAAACAAAGACTTTTTATCTAAAACAATATTTCTTTCATCTCAATTAAGCTCTGCTCTCTGGTTCGAAATTCCCTTTTCTTCCCTGATTAAGATTTCTGAATTCCTGTATTATGACCAAACTTGTTAACTTGGACCACATAGCCGATCGTCTTTTGTTTTGTGTTTATGCCGTTGTATAAACGAGGAAGATCTTGGGTTACGAGCTAATGAAGACAGACGCACTTGTTTTTTCTCTGCTATTCTTTCGTTACCATAATTACCACCAAAGATTTTTTTTACTAAAAAGAGAATGAATTCCATGATACGGAAACAGAATTACTGAAACATCGATGGTATTTATAAGAAATACAATGATGAAAATGAATGTGAAAGAACATACTAATAAGTACTTAATTTTTCGTAACAAAATACAAAGGTCATTGGTTGCAGAAACCATAAGTAAATGTTGTTCTTGTTGGGGTCAGTTTTACATACACACATGCTAAAACACACACACACACACACACACACACACACACACACACACACACACACACACACACACACACACACACACACACACACACACACACACACACACACACACACACACACACACACACACACACACACACACACACACACTCGGCTCGTGGCGCAGTTGGTAGAGTTCCCGGCTGCCACTACGACGGTAAGGTTTCCAATCCCGCCAAGGGCTGAAATAATTTCAGTATCGCTGCGCTGCGGGTCGTTACTCCAACTGTCTTGGGCGGGGAGTTGGTTGTGTTTGTGCGTGTAAGGTCACAAGCATTACCCATAGATCGGTCATACAAGCTCTGAGCTCTCTTCCGGGAGGAAAATAGCTGTCGATCACGAGTCCAACACGTGATCCAAAGACCATGGTGAAACACACACACACACACACACACACACACACACACACACACACACACACACACACACACACACACACACACACACACACACACACACACACACACACACACACACACACACACACACACACACACACACACACACCACACACACACACACACACACACACACACACACACACACACACACACATACATACACACACACACACACAGACACACACGCACGCACACATGCACACACGCAGAAACACGCGCGCGCGCATACATACATGCATACACGTACAATCACACACACTAGCACTGATCATAGATGGGAGAAGGGGGAGAATAGCGAAAGGGAGAAGCGAAGGAGGAGAGCTGGAGAGGGAAAAGGGGAGAGAGAGGGAGAAAGGTAGGAGAGGTAGAAGGGGGAAATAGGTAGAGGGGGAGATGGGAAGAGGAGGGTAAAGGGAGAGGGTAAGAGAGTTGGAAGGGGGGCAGAGAGGTAACGTAGGGAGGGGGTTAGAAGGAGGAATGGGGTGGGGTAAGGGAAAGAGAGAGGGAAGAACGACAGAAAAAAGGAAAGGGGAAAGAAAGGGTAGGAAAAAGAGGGGGAGAGTGGCAAGAAAGAGTAAGAAAGGGGCAGAGGGGAAGAGGGGGAAAGGGCAAGAGGAGGAGACGGGGAAGAGGGTGAGAGGAGCGAGATATGAAAGGGAGAGAGAAAGGTAGCAGTGAAGCAGAA
Organism: Oratosquilla oratoria; assembly: GCF_046742065.1. Classification (NCBI taxonomy): domain Eukaryota; kingdom Metazoa; phylum Arthropoda; class Malacostraca; order Stomatopoda; family Squillidae; genus Oratosquilla; species Oratosquilla oratoria. The sequence goes on along the minus strand of NC_134779.1, from coordinate 5,468,273 downwards.
GAATCGGAGGGGAAGAAAGAGGGTGAGTGAAAGGGGGAAGAGTGGGGAATGAGGGAGAAGGGAGAGAAGTAGAGGGACAAAAGGGGGGGGAGAGAGGCAGAGCGGAGAGTGAGGAATAGGAGAGAAAGAGAGAAAGGGAAATGAGAGAGAAGAGAGAAAGAAATGGGGAGACGTGGTAGTGGGATAGATTGGGAGAGGGGGAGAGTGGAAAGAGGGGAAGAGGGGGATAACGAAAAAAGGGAAAGGAGAAAAGTGGAGAGTAAGAGAAGTCGAAAAGGGGAGATGGGGAAAGGGAAGGGGGAAGAGGAAGAGGGGGACGAAATGGAAGATGGGGAAACTAGAAAGGGACAGAGGGGCAGTGGAGAAGTGGGGTAAGACGTGGGGAGTGGAATGATGGGATATGGAATAAGAAGGATGAAAATAGAGAAAGGGAGATGGGAAGAGAGGAGGAGGAGGGGAGAGAGGGAGAGAGGGAAAAGGGGAAGGGAGTGAAAGTAAAAGAAGGGGAAAGGAGGGAGAGTGGAAGAGGGAAAGTTGGAAGGAGAGAGAAGAGGGGGAGAGGGGAAGACAGAGAAGGAGAGGGAAAGTTAGTCGGAGAAAGGGTGTAAAAGGCTGGTAGATTAAAGTAGACAAGTAGGTAGATAGAGGGGTAGGTGGCGAGAAATTCATTTTACGACTTAGATGTTTTGAAAACAATAGCCGCTACAGAGTTGCAGAGTTGCATATTCTCGCTCACCACCCAATATTTGTAAACACAAGCTAGGGTATCGATGTAGGTGCTGATGTTGCAAATTGTTAACGCTAAAGCCACTTCGCTTTGTAACAAGATTGCTTGTGTAAGCAGTATTGCTTGAGACAGTATAACAGTTTTTCTGATTGGAGAAAAGGGTGTAGAAGGAGGGGAATTATTGGTGCACGGAGGTAAAGTCACGCCCTTAAAGGGCGGCACTTATTTGTAACGTTCAAAGTTATTGGATGAATTAAATAGTGACGTCGAAGTAGACTTGGCTTGGTTGATGTAAAAGGATCCCATGTGGGAATCCTCTGGTGTACCTAAGACCATCCGTTGTACAAGAATTGGTGAAGAAAATGAAGAAAAGTTTAAGTTCAATTTATTTCCCCTTCGTTTATTGAGTAATGGAACATGACTAAAAGCATACACTACGAAAGAGGCATGGGGTCTACAGATGAGTGACTTACAATTATACGATAATAAAAAGAAAGCAAAGAAAGGAGAAAGTGAATGAAGAAATATTATATCACAGAAGGAACAGTATACAGAATTAAATCCAGTAATTAAGGAGAGAAGGGAACTGAAAATATTGGTAGCAACCGAGCTAACAGTGGTGGCAGCGATGGGATAAACCTCCTCCGAAGTGATTAGACAAGCCTGAGGTTAAAGTGAACGAGTACACCAATCGATTTTTAAAACAGTGCACGCAACCACAACCACGCAGTGTACAACCACAACCAACGCGTATGTTAATTTCAAGGATGAGGAACGAGGAGTCTTCATACTATGAGTGAACAAGGAACGAGGTGATCTTCAAGGCGATCTACAAAGCGATCTATAAGACGAACTACAAAGTAGGGAATTAATCACTACAAAGCAGCAGTGAACAAAGACTGACGAGGAACGACGAGGTTATCGGACGACGAGGTTGACGTACGTAAGGAAGACTATGTGGAGGCAGTCAAGTCAAATCAACTTTAAAAAATGAAGGTATGAATAACACAGCTCTTAACACAAGGCTCATACCTCGAATATTAACATTCCCAAAATCACCGGTGATGAAAACACCTTAGGAGTTAATAGATTTCTCAACATGATGGCCACCTTAATTGTAAGCAAAAATATAACATGAAAAAAGGAAAATAGAAAATTTAAAAGAGAATGTAGATCCTGAGAAAGGTAGAGCTAGGTTTATCATAAATTTCCAGCAAATGGAAGATATCAACAAATATGAATAGTATAAAAAATCATTAAACATTTTATGTCAAAGTATGATCAGGATCCTATCAGGTCTTTGGTTAAAATGATCAAAGAAGTTGAAACAAGTGAATCAGACACAGAATACTTAGCTAGATTAGATAGATGGTCAAAAGACATGAATTCTATCTTGAAAGATTGAGATTGGATAGAAAGATTTAGAGACAAAATGACAGCTTCTCAGGTAATAAAATTAATTACATTTGGTTTGTTAACAAAAAACTCTGATGACTTAACGGCAGAAAAGCTGTATAAAGATCTCAAGTCAACTATGAATATAGGGGAGGTATATTATCTTCTTCAAGAGTACAGTGAGACCAGAATCGTAAATCCATATATGATGACAGTGGGACAACAGAAATAAACTAGAAACTCTAGGAGTGAGCATAGGAAAAAGAATTTGGACATAGAGTTAGAAGCCCATCAAAGGATACTAGAATTGTATGTTGCAATTGTGATACTTGGGGGCATAAATTACAAGACTGTCATTATGGAACTATTTGTAGAAGTTGCAATTATGAAGGTCATAATGAATTCAGCTGTAGAAACCCACCTTTCTGTATGTATAATGAATGTAGAAATTTTCGTATGCACCACGAAACAAAAGGAAAAACCCCAGATACAGAATAAACCAATATTACAGAACTCCCCATATATATACAAATAGACAGTATTATGTTAAGGATAAGAGTGATAGAAGGGTGAAAGAAAACTCCAACATCAAAGATAGTTATAAAGTGACAATTACAATTTAAAGGACTTCTGTAGGACCTCTCATGGCTGGTAGAGTGTTCAATAAACATATTCAAATATCTATTGATACAGGATCTGTAGTTAATGTTATAACTAGTAGAGTTTTAAACCAGTTGAAACCAGGAGTAAAAATCTTGGAACCAATTCATTATTCATTGTAAGGAGTAACTGGAAATCACTAAAGACATTAGGTAAGATTGAACTAGAAGTCATCTTATATTCAAATGAATATTTGCACATTCCAGTGATAGTTGTAGAAGAATCTGTTTTTCCAGGGGATTTATTGATAGGATTTGCAACTATGAGAAAAGATAACATGGTCATATGTCTTGCTGACTTAGGGATTCTAGTGAAATCTCAGTAGATCCCATTTTTAAGCCAACCAGAATTAAGACCAGTTGCAGGAGTCAAAGAATCCCTAGAAATAGATAGGAAAGATAAAAAAATTACTTAAGATAAGGAGGCCGAGCGGTCCAGACCAATAGAAAGTAAAGCCACATATAGTGAACCCAACTCAGATGTTCAAGAAATCCCAGAAATTACTAATTCATCAACTGCAAATGAAACCTTGCAAATTGTCGACATTATCACACTCCAGAGCAATTAACAGGGTATTAGTGCAGTTGAAAGGAGTCACTGTAGACTCTGAAATTTTTACCATTCGAGAATCAATTAGATTAAAAGGTTTGAAATTGGACCCCGGGATTTATAAGTCAAATAAGAATATGGTAGAAATATTGATGATTAATAATTTGAATAAAGATATAGTCTTAAGGAAAGGAACACAAATGTGATGTTTTCAGATGTGTATAAAACCCAGATTTTAAATGAGAGTACTGAGGAGGTGGAATTACCAAATTCATCAATCTGGTCAGTTCAGGAAGAAACAGAGTTGGGAAAGAAATACAAGGATCAACTAGAACCTATTAGTTGCCCTGGGTTGGATGCAAGCTTAATTGTTTTGCTCGTGAGGCACAATGAAGCAATTGCTTTGCCGGGGGACTCCTTAGGCAAAACAACTGTTTAAAAAAATAAGATTAAATTAAAACCAGGGACTTAACCTATTTATATTCCGGCCTACAGAGTTCTTCACTCTAAATAAGCCATTGTAGATAAACTGATCACTGAAATGTTATCGCAGGATATTAGTGAACATAGTAAAAATGAGTGGAACTTTCCTTAGATTCTGGTGCCAAAATCAGATGGTACTGTGGTGCCGTCGATTGATTTAGGATGTGTTTAACCAAGAGCACCTCCAATGGGAGTGATCAGAGATACCCACATAAGAACGATTTGGGAAATAAAAAAAATCAAGGTATACGCTGCCACCACCCAATCGTCTATATGGATATATCTGACCATAAATGAAAACTGCTCCTTGTTATTCACGTCTGACTCCGTCCCCTTTCCTCAGGTCGTTCGGGGTTGGTTCTGGGTAGCGAAAAGGCCTATGCCCAAGTGGGGGTAATAAAAGAAAATAAGCCACCAATAATGTGGGGCCACCAATAATGTGGGGGGTAGTAAAAGAAAATAAGCGAAGGTCTGCTATGTGTTAATTATTACACTGAAGCAAAAATATAGTAAGGAAATACAAAAGTATATTGTGGTTTTCTCCAACTAGACAATCTATTGATCCTTACAATATGAAAAATATATGGGTATGCGAGACATTTAATAACAGTTTTTTCTTTCTTATGGGCATCATAAGTAAGGTCACAGGCACGTGGAAAAACGTAGTTATTTACGCTCCAACCTTCCGGTCACTGTATAAGTCTACTTATAATATTGTGTCTACCTTCAAGCACTGTGTCTACCTTCAACCCCGTATTCTTATTAGAGAACGATCACAGACCGAATTGTACTCTAAGGATTACACTCTCATAGCTAATGTATATACGCAAAGTGTTTGTGAAGTACACTCCCTGAAACCCCTTTTTCCATATCTGTTATCGGAATCATTTTTGGCATCAGATTCAAAACTTAATAATAATGATAACTATCTACCTACTATATCTGCACTATATCATTTAACTCACATATTGACATTTGTTTTCATTAATCTTACAGAACGTGTTCATACCTGTTATCGGAATCATTTTTGGCATCAGATTAAAATTTTAGCTGCGCACCAAAGAGAACGAGACGGCTATGTGTTCGTATCTATGGGTAAACTACTAACCTCCCTGTTGTATTATTTCGTAAAACTTCATTTCGCTTCTCAACAGAGCCCCTAGCTGCTACAATCTCTCCCTAAACTATTTCTCTAGTGGAATCCTGAACTGAAAGTTGGGAATTTTTCCTATTACTCTTAAAATTAATGGCCTTAGCTTACGCCTCTGTCCGAACGTTTAGTGACGTCACGGGTGGGCGGAGCTACGGCGTCCGCGCTATGTTCGAGAACATTCTAATGTCGCGTCGAAACTCAGTTTAACCAAAATCAGCTGAAATATATTTGTAGCTATCTCCTATTGTATGTTCTTCTTCAATGATTATAGTAAGGCTCTTTGCCAACACATCTTGATAGGCAGACATAGAATAGAATAAATTCATGGTCTATTAAGGCTCTATTTTCTACTTTGCTTCTTGGTTGAGTAAAACCGTTACGACGTCCATAATACCCAGTCTCTCAAATCAACACTCAAATAAATAAATAGATAAATAAAACGAAATTCCAAAAATAATACCCCTTCAAAATTCCTGTCCTTACATGGCTCTACGCCCCTCTGAAAGAAAAATTCCGCAACATCACGTGAAGGATTCTATTTGGTGTGGTCCAAATCCCTCTGCAAAAGAAAAAAAAATCCATCCTGCAAAAGAGAGCGATTATCCTTTTGATAGCTTGACGAGGCACTCTCTCCTCAGCACACTCGTAGGTGTACGAATCTCAGGTGACCCGGGGGTACACCAATTTACTGTGGATGTCTCCGTGGACTTTTCCATCAGTCTTCGTATTGGCTGGATTCCCCAATTGACCTCTTACATACTACTTGACTGGACATGCATAGCCGCTACGACCGAGCTAAGCCACGACTCTCTCTTGTGGATTCGCCCCATGGGTGGCACACTACTTCCCCTTCTGTGGGCTCACCTCTGGGCAATCGGCGATTGTCCACCAGGTCCTGAAGTCCTACACCCCTGTCAAGCGGGCAATTGTGAATTGAGTTGGGTTCATGATCCCAACTCGAGCTAAAGAATTTTCCCCATTTTCCAATACTACTCCGAATGAAAGTGCTCGCTAACCATCGTTTGTAGTCCCTCTCCTAGGCTAATATTGACTTCTTTATCCCCCCCCCTAAGTTGACATTTAGTTCCTTCACCTGGCTGTTGCTGAAATTTCCTTTTACAACATATGAAATATATGCATCCTTAATCCTAGGACATCTCAACCTTACACATGTATAAAAGTATAGGTGGGTTACATTTAAGCTTTATGGTCCAATATATAGGAACATTGAGGGCATCTTTGCATTAATTTGCACGAGCATTCGTTTTTCTTTGGACATATACTGGCACGATATGATCCCTACATTTCCTATTGCAGTTAACTACTGTCATCTTAGCACCTTAAATCACTAGATATGGGACCAACTGGTCGGGTTGCTCCAGTTGATTTCTTCAGCATTCCTCGATGAGCCGTCTTGGTGCACGACGCATCCTTGGTGGTAGTATTTCCACTTCCGGGTCTGGGTGGAACTCTTTTGCAACAGGCTCCACCAACCACTCTTCGGAACCAAAGTAAGGTTTCACTTGAGCAGCAGCTCTCCTTGTCTCCTTTCCTGTGAAGGGATTTCTTAGTCCATATACACTATGTCCTGCTACCACCTCTACCACTGTATAGGGTCCTTCCCACTTGGGATTCAGCTTGCGGCAGGTACCCGGCATCGTAGTTTCTTTCCGGATCCATACTAAAGCTCCCACTTCCACTTTTTGCTCGCCTCTCCTGCGGTTAGCCACATTCTGGTACTCCGTTGTCATCTTGTGGTGGGTCTCTCGGATGATTCGATGAGCGATCTCTGCTTCATCTTCCGTTCCATCCACACCGGGGAGTCTGTGTCCGGCTAATCTGGGTGGATGTCTTCCGAAGAAGGCGAAGTAGGGAGTATGTCCAGTGGAGGTGTGTGTGGCTCCATTCATCTTCCTCTGACAGGCCTGCAGTAGACCCGGCCATTGGTTCGGGTGGCCCTGGCAGAGCGTTGCCAGGATGCTCTTCAATGTTCGATGCATCCGCTCCACCATTCCATTCGCTTGGGGATGGTATGGGGTAGTGTAGAGCAGGGTGATTTGCTGTTCTCCACACAACTTCTTGTAAGCCGTGTTGGTGAATTCTGCTCCATTATCTGTTATGATGCTCTCTGGGGTGCCGTAATCTGCGAAGAACTGGGTTAGGGAGTGTAGTATGTGTTGGTGGTGTTTTGTTCTCAATGGGAAAAACCTAACGAACCTACTGTAGTGATCGATTATGGTCAAAATATACCTATATCCCTGCGACCCGGATACCATATCCGTTAGGTCTATGCCTATTCTCTCCATTGCCTTTGTAGCAGGGGGAACCTCTTTGTATTGCTGTGACAACCCTTGTGTACCCTTGAACCTCTGACAAGTAATGCATTTCTTTACAAAATTACATACATCTACCTTTAAATTTGGCCAATAGAACAGCTCCTCCTGGGTTAGATTCCCATTCATGTCTATCTTCCATCCTCGCTCTCGTCTCTTCTTCCTCTCCCGAATTGGATTCCCATTCCGTTTTATTGTTCATTTTTACCTGACTGCCTTTAATTATGTGTAGTTCCACCTTAACACGTCACTTCCCCACACAATCTCATCCGCTATTTCTATATGGGATATATTCTGTCTCTGATGACTGTACTGCCAATCCACAGGGTACACAAGCTTTGTCTAGGTCGACACACAGATAAGTGAGCTTCAGGTTGGTTAATAGCGTAAATCCCACCGCTGCCACCAATAATGTGGTGCCGTCGATTGATTTAGGATGTGTTTAACCAAGAGCACCTCCAATGGGAGTGATCAGAGATACCCACATAAGAACGATTTGGGAAATAAAAAAAATCAAGGTATACGCTGCCACCACCCAATCGTCTATATGGATATATCTGACCATAAATGGAAACTGCTCCTTGTTATTCACGTCTGACTCCGTCCCCTTTCCTCAGGTCGTTCGGGGTTGGTTCTGGGTAGCGAAAAGGCCTATGCCCAAGTGGGGGTAATAAAAGAAAATAAGCCACCAATAATGTGGGGCCACCAATAATGTGGGGGGTAGTAAAAGAAAATAAGCGAAGGTCTGCTATGTGTTAATTATTACACTGAAGCAAAAATATAGTAAGGAAATACAAAAGTATATTGTGGTTTTCTCCAACTAGACAATCTATTGATCCTTACAATATGAAAAATATATGGGTATGCGAGACATTTAATAACAGTTTTTTCTTTCTTATGGGCATCATAAGTAAGGTCACAGGCACGTGGAAAAACGTAGTTATTTACGCTCCAACCTTCCGGTCACTGTATAAGTCTACTTATAATATTGTGTCTACCTTCAAGCACTGTGTCTACCTTCAACCCCGTATTCTTATTAGAGAACGATCACAGACCGAATTGTACTCTAAGGATTACACTCTCATAGCTAATGTATATACGCAAAGTGTTTGTGAAGTACACTCCCTTAAACCCCTTTTTCCATATCTGTTATCGGAATCATTTTTGGCATCAGATTCAAAACTTAATAATAATGATAACTATCTACCTACTATATCTGCACTATATCATTTAACTCACATATTGACATTTGTTTTCATTAATCTTACAGAACGTGTTCATACCTGTTATCGGAATCATTTTTGGCATCAGATTAAAATTTTAGCTGCGCACCAAAGAGAACGAGACGGCTATGTGTTCGTATCTATGGGTAAACTACTAACCTCCCTGTTGTATTATTTCGTAAAACTTCATTTCGCTTCTCAACAGAGCCCCTAGCTGCTACAATCTCTCCCTAAACTATTTCTCTAGTGGAATCCTGAACTGAAAGTTGGGAATTTTTCCTATTACTCTTAAAATTAATGGCCTTAGCTTACGCCTCTGTCCGAACGTTTAGTGACGTCACGGGTGGGCGGAGCTACGGCGTCCGCGCTATGTTCGAGAACATTCTAATGTCGCGTCGAAACTCAGTTTAACCAAAATCAGCTGAAATATATTTGTAGCTATCTCCTATTGTATGTTCTTCTTCAATGATTATAGTAAGGCTCTTTGCCAACACATCTTGATAGGCAGACATAGAATAGAATAAATTCATGGTCTATTAAGGCTCTATTTTCTACTTTGCTTCTTGGTTGAGTAAAACCGTTACGACGTCCATAATACCCAGTCTCTCAAATCAACACTCAAATAAATAAATAGATAAATAAAACGAAATTCCAAAAATAATACCCCTTCAAAATTCCTGTCCTTACAGTACTATGCGCCCAGTTATTGATTATAGGGGATTGAATAAGCACATCATACGTGACAGGTTACCATTACCAGTGATAGGGGACATTCTTAGAAGTATGGGAACTGAGAATAGATATTTTAGCACTATAGATATCAAATCTGCTTTTTGGTAAGTGGAGTTGCATCAAGGCTCACGAGAGTTCACAGCATTTTCTACTCCAACGGGACATTATGAGTTCAAACGAATGCCATTTGGGTTATGTAATAGTCCATTAACTTACATGAGATTAATGAATACAGTTCTACATGGGTTGTTAGGAAACACTGCCAGTGTATTTCTAGATGATATTTTAATAGTTTCCCAGACAGCGGCTGAGCACTTTAAGAAATTAGATTTGATATTCTCAAGACTAGTTGAAGCAGGATTGAAAGTGAAACTTGAAAAATGTAAGTTCTTGCAGGATTGTGTTACTTATTTGGGACATAAGATAGACAGGCATGGACTCAGTACAGTGAATTCAAAGGTTGAAACAGTGAAGAATTTTCCAGTTCCAAACAATGTAGAAAAAGTTAGAAGTTTCTTGGGATTGACAGGATATTATAGAATATTTATTCAACGATATGTTGACATTGCTAATTCATTAAGTTCTTTGTCGAGGAAGGACTCAAAGTTCATGTGGGAACCTGAACAACAGCAAGCTTTTGACAAGTTGAAAGATAAACTCACGAGTTCTCCAGTTTTAATATTTCCAGACTATGATAAAGAATTCATTCCTTACACTGATGCATCTGACATAGGTTAGGAGGCATACTTATGCAAGAGAGAAATGGAACTTTGAAACCACTGGCTTACACATCTAGATTTTGTAATAGCGCAGAGAGAAACTATTCTATAACAGAAAGAGAAACTTTAGCAGTGATATAATCATTAGAAAGTTTTA
>NC_134779.1:5440642-5443142 GCF_046742065.1 Oratosquilla oratoria | reverse complement strand
TAGTATCAGAATTAATGAGGTTACTATATAGAACCCGTCCGTTTCATCGAGGTGTATACTGTTCCTTTTCCTACTGAGGGCGTTCCATAAGAATGAGTGAAATCGCCTTAAGATGATTAGAAAGCTATATATTTTTTTTCTATAATTCTTAAGATAAAAAAGGAAAAATGGGATTAATGAATCACCGTTTTTATTTTATACCCATATCATCTCTCATACTGATATTGATCTTCCTATTTTCATCATTTCACTTCAAGCCTCAATTTCCCCTTTTCACGCAAATCTAAACATAAAAAACATCAAAAAACTATTTCTTTTTTACACGTCTTAAAAATAAATATCATCACCTGTTCCACAATTAATCTTTTTACTGTTTCACGTCAAAGTTTCATTATCTGTAAAGTACTTATGATTCAATCCCGGCCTTTTCTTCACTTTCTCCCCTGCTCCCTAGTCCTGGTCTTTTATCTTTTTATCTCTCCAACTATGCACCCTATATATTGAATCTCCAAGTCAATAAAGAAATACCTTTCCCTCAGCTCTCTCCACCCAGAATCATCTTGTCTTGTTTTTGCACAACCTCATATGCACGTAGTCATCTTACTGAAAGTCGAAATTTGTCCTGAAGAGTATTCTTTTCACACAAAATCCCCTTAACCCATTAAACTCCGATGACAAGATTCTTTGTCATTTGGTCAAATAAAACAAAAAATCATAAAACACCAAAATGTTTGATCAAACACCAGAAAAATATGACGTCAGTCCTCGCTTCGCTCGCGAGCGAAGCGAGGACTGACGTCATACTTTTCTGGTGTTTGATCAAACATTTTGGTGTTTTATGATTTTTTGTTTTATTTGACCAAATGACAAGACATCTTGTCATCGGAGTTTAATGGGTTAAGCTCCGTAAATCATCTCTTCCAAATTCATAAATGCTTAATACAGATTGTCCCTCATCCCAATATCCTTTGTTTCAGCACAGGCGTAGTCATTTCTGTCTCTTGTTCATCTTTGTTATTAAATAATCGTCTTGTTTATCTTTGTTATTGAATGATTTTTTCAACTTATCCCTCACGTTCATTTTTACTTCAATCTACATCTTTTCTTGACTTCAAATCAAACTTGTTTTTATTTTCTAAAACGTTTTAGAGCTCTTTCCTGTTCACCTTTCATTCTTTTACCATTTTACTATTACTCTCCTTGTACATTTTCTTTCCTCTTTTTTACTCTAAATCTACTTCTCAAGTAAAACCTTTCTCTTTCCCAAGCTTCTCTCTTTATTCCACATCTCGTTTAGTCCTCCAACCAAACTCTCATCTCCCGCCTTTCATATTCTATTTCTGCAAATATGAAAATATGATTTATATCCTGGATGCAATACAACCGACTACGGAGAAGAAAAATACACTCCAAGTTAAAAAGTGAATTGAAGGGAGCAAAACAAAGCACGTATAGAAAACAAGGGAATAAGAAAGACAACACAATATAAGAAATACAGTTGAAATAGAGTAAAAAAGTGAATTGAAGGAATCAAAACAAACATGTATGGAAGATGAATAATGAAAAAGACAAGAAAATGTAAGAAATACATTTTAAATAGGGTTAAAGTTTGAACTGTATGAATTGAAACATGTATACAGAAAACAAGGAATAAGAAAGACAAGAAAATATAAGAAATACAGTTGAAATGTAAAAAACAATGAATCAAAAGAATCAAAACAAAATATATAGAAGTTAAAGATTAAGAAATGACAAGAATATGTAAGAAATATAGTTGAAATATGGTGAGCAGAGACAGAAGAAATACTACAAAAAAGGCTAAGAAATTACTTGAGCAAGCGGTTACAGGAACTGAACAGTGTTCAACATTACAATAAAGCAAATTTTTGCTAAGTTCAACTGAATTAATTAGAGTATCTGTGTGTAGATACAGAGATTTTAATCAACAGCCTAGGCAATAGATGATAAGAGAAAAAGTATGTATATACCGAAAGGAAATTCATAAAAAATTAGTGTTCTAGATCAAAAGGTCTCCTGTCGGCATGCTCTGCCTTTGTAATCCTTTGTAATCCTTTGTAGAAGCAGAACTAGAAGGTAACAAGGATAGGAAGGCAACAAACATGAGATTAGGAGATGGATATTGCTCAGGAAAAACAAAACAAAAACGAGAGTCCGTCTTATGATCAAGAGAGGAGAGAAGAGGAGAGGAGAGGAGAGGAGAGAAGACAAGAGAGGAGGGAAGAGGAGAAGAAAGGAGGAGGAGATATAGTAGAAGGGTACACGGGGAGAAAGAGGAAGAAGTGTAGGAGGAGGGAAATGAGAGGAGAAGGAGGAGGAGGAGAAGGAGGAGGAGGATGAGGAGGAGGAGGAGGAGGAGGAGAAGGAGGAGAAATATATGAAGAAATAGGAGGAGGGCTAGGAGGAGGAGACAGAATAGGAGAAAAAGGAGGAGACAAAAGAGGAGAAAAAGGAGGTGGGAGAGGAAGAGAGGAAGGAGAAA
>NC_134779.1:5433142-5435642 GCF_046742065.1 Oratosquilla oratoria | reverse complement strand
AACATAAGTAAATGCAAGGTAATGCACATAGGTAAAAATAACAGTAAGTACGATTACAAGTTATTTGGAAATTCGTTAACAAAAGTGGATAGTGAAAAAGATCTCGGCGTAATTATCAGTAACGACCTCAAATCATCCAAGCAGTGTATTTCAGCCTCTGAGAAAGCAAATAAAATTCTAAGACTGATTGCGCGATCTTTTGATTTCAAAAGTCCATCACTCATTAACAAGCTATATAAATCGTTAGTTTGTCCACATTTGGAATATGCTGTTTCCGTATGGTCACCGAATCTCATTAAAGACATTGACAGAATGGAAGAAGTACAACAGCGAGCCACAAAACTAATTCCAAATATCAAAAATAAATCATAAGAAAATCGACTAAAACATGTGAATCTATTTTCCCTAAAAAAAGCGTAGACTCAGAGGTGACTTGATACAGGTCTTTATGATTCTAAAGGGAATTAACAACATCAAAAGTGACAAAATTTTTACATTGAATGAGAATCAGACAAGAAACAATAGTCTCAAACTGTCCGGAAATAGATTCAATTTGGAAGTAGGTAGAAACAACTTTGCCAACCGTGTAGTTAATGAATGGAATAAACTTCCTGCACAGGTAGTGCAATGTAGTTCAGTTCGAAGCTTTAAGAATCATTTAGATAAACACCTAAGCAAGATGCTGTAATGATTATAATTTATCTTATATTATTTGTTTTTGTTTTGTTATAATTTGTCTGTCTGATTTTCATTTATTATTAGTTATATGTCAATTTATTATTATTTACTATTTACCTGTTTGTTTATTATTTATCTTTATTATTTACATTATTATAGTTTTTATTTATTATTTTATTATTATTATGATTTTTTTTCGCATCCGACCTAGATATGGACCAAAGGGTCTCCTGTCGGCATGCTCCGCCTTTGTAATCCTTTGTAGGTAAATACATACACACACAGGCACACACGCATACACCACACGCACACACACACACAAACACACACACACACACACACACACACACACACACACACACACACACACACACACACACACACACACACACACACACACACACACACACACACACACACACACACACACACCACACAGAATCACATAAACACAAAATATTATTGCTATATACATTTAAATTTGCTAATGTATATTTCCAATAGAGGGAATTAATAGTTCAGAATTGTATATATACTGTATAATTGTATATATACTGTATCCGTCCAAGTTCAAGACTTGAGCTTCTCAAATCGATGATGTTTCATTTGATAATTCAAAACAAATTTACCTCCGCCCTCAATCCATTCGTAATTAAAGATACACACGCCCGTTCTCTCTCTCTCTCTCTCTCTCTCTCTCTCTCTCTCTCTCTGTCTTGCGCTCGGTGTCTCTTCCTCTGTCTCTTTCTTTGTCTGTCTGTCTGTCTGTCTGTCTGTCTGTCTGTCTGTCTGTCTGTCTGTCTGTCTGTCTCTCTCTCTCTCTCTCTCTCTCTCTCTCTCTCTCTCTCTCTCTCTCTCTCTCTCTCTCTATGTATATATATATATGTATATATATATGAATATATATCTATATGTACATGTATATGTATATGTATATGCATATGTATATGTATATGTATATGTATATGTATATGTATATGTATATGTATATGTATATGTATATGTATATGTGTATGTATATGTATATGTATATGTATATGTATATGTATATGTATATGTATATGTGTATGTATATGTATATGTATATGTATATGTATATGTATATGTATATATATATATATACGTATATATATATACATACATTTTTATATATTTATATATATGTATGTATACATATATAAATATATATATATACATACACATACATACATACATACATACATACATACATACATACATACATACATACATACATACATACATACATACATACATACATACATACATACATGCATACATACATACATACATACATACATATATACATACATATATACATACATACATACCATATACCAAAGGCTTTCTTTCCCCTTACAAGGGAGGTAGCTAAAAAACAAAGGCATAAAAACCACTCCCACCCATTCCATCCCTATCAAACTCCAGTGCCCTCCACCCCCTTCCCTCCCTCTCATCTGGGGACCTCCTGGATGACGGGTCATACCTGCATCTTGTCCACTGTCCTAGGCCAGAAGCAGTGTCGCAAGACACAGCATATCCACAGCAAGACCGCTTCATCAAATAGGAGCATCATCCATACATAACCATTCTCGATTCATTCCTGTCTTCTGTCCTTTCCCGTCCTTCCTCAAAGCCCCTTTCACCCCATCCATCCATCTCATCCTAGGACGCCCCCTCATGTTCACTCCCTCCATATCTGCCTTCCACAGCTCTCTTACTAGTCTTTCTTCACTCATTCTTTCCATGTGTCCAAACCATCGCAATACTCTTTCATCCACTCTATCTCCCAGCTCCCTTCCAC
>NC_134779.1:5425642-5428142 GCF_046742065.1 Oratosquilla oratoria | reverse complement strand
GTTTTAGTAAATTTTCGTATGATTTACTTCTGATATACGGAATCAGTTTTGTGGCTCGTCGTTGTATTTTTTCCAATCTGTTAATGTCTTTAATGAGATTCGGTGATCATACGGAAACAGAACAATCCAAATGTGGACGAACAAACGATTTACATAGCTTGTTAATGACAGATGGACTTTTACAATCAAAAGATCGCGCAGTCAGCCCTAGAAACTTATTTGCTTTCTCTGAGGAAGAAATAAAATGCTTAGATGATTTTAGATCGTTACTGATAATTACGCGGAGATCCTTTTCACTATCCACTTTTGTTAAATAATTTCTAAATAATTTGTAATTTGTGGTCATTTGCTATATCGCAGTTTTGCATCATCGCCAAATTTGGAAACAATAGATTTCAGTCCATGGTCTATATCATATACAGTATATATATATATATATATATATATATATATATATATATATATATATATATATATATATACATACACATATATATATATATATATATATATATATATATATATATATATAATTCATCTTTATATGTATTTCAATGATTTCGAATGGAACAACAACCTTGATTTTCCTTTTCTTCGAGATTCTTGGATGCAAACCGTCAGCCCCTGGTGTTTTATGAATTAACTTATTGAAATATCCATTAATCACAGGGATTAGTTTGTTAAGTGTAGTTGGGAAGGCTTATGGGAGGATCTTGATTGAGAAGATTAGGAGAGGAAGGGAGGGAATAATTGGCGAGGAACAGTGTGGATTCAGGGCAGATAGAGGTTGCGTAGATCAGATTTTTGTGGTAAGACAGATATGTGAGAAAGCTATAGGAAAAGGTAAGGATGTTTTTTGGACTTTTATGGATCTGGAAAAGGCTTACGACAGGGTAGACAGGAAGGTACTGTGGGAGGTATTGCAGATATACGGGATAGGAGGAAAGCTACTAGAGTTTTTACGAGAGTAGTAGAGCATATGTCAGGATTAGAAATGGAGAGAGTGAGTGGTTCGAGGTAAAGGTGGGACTTCGTCAGGGATGTGTATGTCGCCCTGGCTGTTCAACTCATACATGGATGGGGTGGTGCGAGAGATAAATGCAAGGGTAGTGGGTTAGGGATAGGAGATGGTTAAAGAAAATGGAGAAAAGTGGGAGGTGAGCCAGCTGTTGTTTGCCGACAACACTGCGCTTGTAGCAGGATCAGAGGAGGGATTGAGGAAGTTGGTGACAGAGTTTGGGAGAGTGTGTGAAAGAAGAAAGTTGAAGATAAATGTGGGTAAAAATAAGGTGATGAGATGTACAAGGGGTGAAAGTGACAGCAGACTGGAAGTGAGTATTAAGGTAGAGCGACTGGAGGAAGTGGGTAGTTTTAGATACTTCGGTGCGAATGTGGCAGGAAAGGAAGGAGTGGAGGTGGAGGTAGAATGTAGATTGAGAGAAGCGAGTAAATGCCTTGGTGGATTAAAAAGTGTAATGAGGAATAAACATTTGGGAATGGGTGCTAAGAGGAGATTGTATGAAGAAGTGATTGTGCCAACAGCACTGTATGGGGTAGAAACATGGAACATAAGCGAAGAAGAGAAAAGGAGTTTGAATGTGTTTGAGATGAGATGTCTGAGAAGTATGATGGGGGTCACTAGGCTGGATAGAGTGAGAAATGAGGAGGTGAGAAGGGGAACAGGGGTGGTAAGGGAGTTGGGAGATAGGGTTGATGAAAGAGTATTGGGATGCTTAGGACACATGGAAAGAATGAGTGAAGAGAGACTAGTAAAAGAGGTGTGGAAGGCAGATGTGGAGGGAGTGAAAATGAGGGGGCGTCCTAGGATGAGATGGATGGATGGGGTGAAAGGGGCTTTGGGGAAGAGGGGAAAGTCAGTTGAGGAAGGACGGGAGAGGACAGAAGAATGGTTGTATATGGATGATGCTGTGATGCATGAGGTGGAATGGGTGGGGGAGATGGGGGTGAGGTAGTATGTGTGAGAAAAATTTGACTCAGCCCGAAGGGATTTCTCCCCGTCTTCTTTTCTGCATGAGAGGACGGAGAGGGGGGATTGCCGAATTAATAAAGCGGCCTTGATGTGGATGTGCTGTGTCTTGCGACACTGCTTCTGACCCAGGGCAGTGAACAAGGCGCAGGGATGACCCGTCATCCAGGAGGTGCCAGGATGAGAGGGAGGGAGGGGGGTGGAGGGGAGTGGAGTGTATTAGGGATGGAATGGGTGGGAATGGTTTTATGCCTTTTTATTTGTTTGGCTATCTCCCTTATAAGGGGGGGAAAAGCCCTTGGTATATGTATGTATGTATTAATCTATTATTTATTTATTTACCTATATACCTATATTTATCTCTATTGCCCTCTGTATCTATCTATTCATTATTTTCATTTTCTTCTTATTTCTACGCCGGCTCCAGGGACCAGCTTTCTAATTCCGAATGAACTAGAATGTACTTATTGATTTATCCTGTTCTGATTCTAGATGGTTTTATTCACCTGAATG